>NC_047085.1:61215188-61516527 GCF_902459505.1 Geotrypetes seraphini
AAAAGTCATCTTTGAACTTTTTTCAATAATTACGAACCATAAAACTTAACATGTTCCTTCAGCAATCTATATTTGACTAAAGAGGAATGAAGATTTTAATTATCATCCTGTCTTGCCTCTCCTTGTTCACTGAGAATGTTGCGAGGGGCTGCTGAAAAGTTCTCAGCCCAACCAGGAAGAGAATGATGTGGAGCCGTGAAACTTACAAGTTATTCCTGTTGAAACCCTATCAAAACCAATCAAATATGATGTTTCACAAGGGGCTCTACTATCCCCTCTACTAGTTAATCTTTCCATTAGACCCGTCCTAGACAAAGCCCACAAACACCAAATCCATATCCACTCCTTTGCCGATGACATCCAACTGTATCTACCGCTGGTGAAATCCATGACACCCAGATCGTGAAACTCACAAACTACCTCTCAGAGTTCAAAAACTGGATGTCCACCAACAAATTGCAACTGAATGCCTCCAAAAAGAAACTCCTTTGGATCCGTAAAGAGCACTGCACATGTACCCGCCCCTCTCTACTCTGGGAATCTACCACCATAACTGTGAAAGACCAAGCATGCAGCTTAGGAATACTCCTAGACTCCAACCTAATATTATCAAAGCATATCTCCCAGGTGGTATCTACTTTATTTTACTACCTGCAACAACTCCGAAAGATAAGGAACTACTCCTCAGAATCTGACTTTACCCAACTTCTCTAAGCCTTTGTCCTCTCCTGCATGGACTACTACAATGTGCTATTGAACAATCTCACAGCACAGAATACACCCTATCCCCAACATGTACATAATGCAGCAATCAGACTTCACAGAGAATCTTCACGCCCACGACCCTGTCTCTCTGGCTCTGTCATCAGCTCACTGGCTATCCATAGCCAAATGCTGCATCTTTATGGGCACCAGGCTACATGTCAGCCAAACTTCCTCTATACATACCGAACAGACCACTCTGCTCCCAGGAAGAAACACGCCTTCAAACTCTCCCTGGTCGTGCCCTTCAACTAAGAGGTGCTAGATGATGGTCCTACTCCCAGTTCTTACCAAACCACTGGAACCAACTACCCCCACACATAAAATCCCTTGAAGGGCTCCTGAGCATTAGGAAAGCAATAAAAACTTACCTCTTCACCTAATCCCTTGCCTACTACTGTATGTGTAATGTAACAATTGTATATTTGAATAACACTCTGTAAATGTCATACTAGCATAAACACATTGTATCGTAAGCATGACAAACTGTAACACGTTTTGACTGTATATTATGTATGTTAACCTGTAATCCATTCTGAACTTGTTGGAGAGAATGGGATAGAAAACAAACTAAATTAATTAATTCCACCCTTTTCTTGACCCTTCATTTCAATGATAGGAAATGAAAGGAAAAGTGTCAAGAAAAGTGTGGAATAACTTGTAAGTTTTATGGCTCCACATCATTCTCTTCTTGGTTAGGCTGAGAACTTTTCAGCAGCCCCTCATACAAAGAAAATAGTTTGGAGGTCAGATGATGGAGTATCTTTATTTATTCATTTATTTAGCCCATCCTACCAAAAGAGCCCAGAAAAGATTACGGGAGTACATACATAGTATAGTCACGACACATTTGGACAAGATGTATTTGGAAAGCTAGTAGTACAACAACCCAGATATGGTAGATAGAGAACATCCGAGTTACACATGCTATGGTAGAAATTGAAACAGCCAAGGTACATTAATTAACTATACATGTTATAGTAGATAAAAACATCTGTACTACACTAATCAATTAGAGTAGATAAAAACATCCGAGATAATCTAATTTGCTATACATGCTTGGGTGAGGAACTTAGCACTATGGTCTAGTTGATGAGTTTATCTGAGATCATTTAGGCTTGGTCTTTTCATGGAGTTGGATTTGTGAAGAGGAAGGTTTTCATGGCCTCCTGAAGTTCCATAGGTCATCCAGCTCTCTGATATATGGAAGGATGAGGTTCCATAGTTTGGGTAAGAAGTATGAGTAGGCATGTCTGCGGGTTGATTCTGTTTTGAGGGTGCATCCAGGGGATAGGGATAGCTGTCTTTCTTGGTTGTAAAGTAATCTAGTGGGCGGGGCCTTAGACACCTGGCCCAATCAGGCCCTAAGGCCTGCCATTCGGAGGATGGCGGGCCTGCCGGGCAGACGGGCTTAGGACCCATCCGTCCGGCCACCTTACAGTAAGTGAAGGGTGGGGTCGGGGGGTCATGGTATTCGAGGGGCAATCAGGGTTTGGGGGAGCCGATCCAAGTGACTGAAATGCAAGGGACCTGGGGAAAGGAAGAAGCGCTATGGATTGCTCTGAAAAGAGAAGATGGAAATTCTATCTACATGCGTGTAGTCTACAGACCTCCAACTCAATCACAGCAAATTGATAAAGATCTGATTGTGGATATCCAAAAGTTTGGAAAGAAAGAGGAGGTGCTGCTGTTGGGAGATTTCAACCTGCTAGATGCGGACTAGAAAGTTCTGTCTGCAGAATTGGAAAGAAGTAGGGAGATTGTGGATGCCTTTCAAGAGGCTCTGCTCAGACAAATGGTGACGGAACCCATGAGGGAAAAAGCGGTACTGGATCTGGTCCTCACAAATGGAGAGAATATATCTAATGTACGAGTGAGTGCTCACCTGGGAAGTAGTGATCATCAAATGGTTTGGTTTGGAGGGTGGCCGCACGATACTAAAAGTCCTAGATTTCAAACGTACGGACTTTAATAAAATGGGAGAGTACCTGAAGAAAGAGCTGTTAAGATGGGAGGACATAAGAGAAGTGGAAAAACAGTTGAAAGGAGCTATAAAAAGGGCTAAGGAACTTTATGTGAAGAAAATAAATAGAAACAAGAGAAAAAGGAATCCGACATGGTTCTCCAAACTAGTGGCAGAGAAAATAAAGGAAAAGAGTTGGCGTTCCTGAAATATAAAAAAAACCCAAGAAGAAGAGTACAGAAAGGACTACCAGGTGAAACTGGAAGAAGTCAAGAGGGAGATACATCTGACGAAAGCGTAGGCAGAAGAGCAAATGGCTAAAAATGTAAAAAAGGGAGACATAAATTTTTTCTGATACATCAGTGAAAGGAGGAAGATGAAAAATGGAATTGCTAAACTAAAAGATGCTAGGAACCGATATGTAGAGAGTGATGAGGAAAAAGCAAACGTGCTAAACAAATACTTCTGTTCTGTGTTCATGGAAGAAAATCCTGGAGAAGGACCGAGATTGTCTGACAAAGCTACATGGGAAAATGGAGTAGATTCTGTGCCATTCACGGAGGAAAGTGTTTATGAACAACTTGAAAAACTGAAGGTGGAAAAAGCGATGGGACCGGACGGGATCCATCCCAGGATACTGAGGGAGCTCAAAGAGGTTCTGGCGGGTCCTATTAAAGACTTATTCAACAAATCTCTGGAGACGGGAGTGGTTCCTGGGGATTGGAGAAGAGCAGATGTGATCCCTTCTCACAAAAGTGGTCACAGGGATGAAGTGAGAAACCACAGGCTGGTAAGCCTCACTTCGGTTGTTGGAAAAATAATGGAAGTGTTGCTGAAAGAAAGGATAATGTACTTCCTTGAATCTAATGGGTTACAGGATCTGAGACAACAAGGCTTTAGTAAAGGTAAATCTTGTCAAATGAACCTGATTGAATTTTTTTGATTGGGTGACCAGAAAGCTGGATCGAGGACATATGTTAGATGTAATTTACTTAGATTACAGCAAAGCCTTTAACACGGTTCCTCATAGGAGGCTCTTGAACAAACTTGAAGGGCTGAAGTTAGGAACCAAAGTGGAGAACTGGATTAGAAACTGGTTGACGGACAGACGCCAGAGGGTGGTGGTTAATGGAAGATGCTCGGAGGAAGGAAAGGTAAGTAGTGGAGTCCTTCAGGGTTCGGTGCTGGGGCCAATCCTGTTCAATATGTTTGTGAGTGACATTGCTGAAGGGTTAAAAGGAAAGGTTTGCCTTTTTTCTGATGATACCAAGATTTGTAACAGAGTAGACACCGAGGAGGGAGTAGAAAACATGAAAAAGGATCTACAAAAGTTAGAGGAATGGTCTAATATCTGGCAACTAAAATTCAATGCAAAGAAATGCAGAGTAATGCATTTGGAGATTAACAATCGGAAAGAGCTGTATATGCTGGGAGGTGAGCGGCTGATATGCACAAAGGGGGAGAGGGACCTTGGGGTGATAGTGTCCGAAGATCTAAAGGCAAAAAAACAGTGTGTCAAGGCAGTGGCTGCTGCCAGAACGATGCTGGATTGTATAACGAGAGGTGTAACCAGTAGAAGAACAAAGGTGTTGATGCCCCTGTACAGGTGAGGACCCACATGGAGTATTGTGTTCAGTTTTGGAGACCATATCTGGTGAAGGACATAAAAAGGCTTGAAGCCGTCCAGAGGAGGGTGATGAAAATGATAGGAGGTTTGTGATAAAAGATGTACGAGGAGAGACTGGAAGCCCTGAATATGTATACCTTAGAGAAAAGTAGGGACAGGGGAGATATGATTCAGACATTCAAATACTTGAAAAGTATTAACGTAGAACAGTATAGAGCAGTGTTTCTCAACTCAGTCCTGGAGTACCCGTTTGCCAGTCAGGTTTTCAGGATATCCATAATGAATATGCATGAAAGAAATTTGCATATAATGGAGGCAGTGTATGCAAATCAAGTTTTTGCATATTCATTGTGGATATCCTGAAAACCTGACTGGCAAAGGGGTACTCTAGGACCGAGTTGAGAAACACTGGTCTAGAGCATGGGTGTCAAATGTCGGTCCTTGAGGTCCGCAATCCAATCGGGTTTTCAGGATTTCCCCAATGAATATGCATGAGATCTATTAGTATACAATGAAAGCAGTGCATGCAAATAGATTTCATTCATATTCATTGGGGAAATCCTGAAAACACGACTGGATTGCGGCCCTCGAGGACCGACCCTTGGTCTAGAGCATCATTCTCTGCTTTCCAGTTTCATTTTTTGGTTTCTGTTTATTTGAACATGCGGAAACAAACAGGTGCATACAGTGACTGAATGAGCCAGTCACAGCTCTGCAAGCTGGAGATGAGGGTTGACATCTGCTGGAAACCCCATACACCCCCATGTTTCCCAGATAAGGGTGTAAAATAAAGTAAAAAGACTTTCTTACCTTAAAAGCTGCATGATGCAGGTATTCCATTACATTTAGTGATTTATATTCCGCCTAACCTTGCATGAAAACCTTGCAGTTCTAGGCGGATTACAAAAGATGTAAGCTGGACATTATCATAGGAGGGACAGGGTAAAGTACAAGTTACGGGGTAAAAGTACAACTTACAGGAAAAGAGAAAAATGCAATGCTGTGTTAAGTTGTGCTAATTACAGGTATAGTGATAAATTTTAGTTCTGTATTAAGTTGTCCTGATAAATTTTCGGTTCATAGACAACCCCGCGAAAGACAAAGGCGCGCGCCGATAACTGAGCACAAGACGGAGGCGCGCGCTAAAGAAAATTACAGTTTTTAGGGGCTCCGACGGGGGGTTTTGTTGGGGAGCCCCCCCAGTTTACTTAATAGAGATCACGCCGGCGTTGTGGGGGGTTTGGGGGGTTGTAACCCTCCACATTTTACTGTAAACAACTTTTTCCCTAAAAACAGGGAAAAGTGAAGTTTTCAGTAAAATGTGGTGGGTTACAACCCCCCACACCCCCCACAATGCCCCCACAACGCGGCGCGATCTCTCTTAAGTAAAGTGGGGGGGTTCCCCCCCACGCCTCCCCCTCCCGTCGTAGCCGTAAAAACTGTAATTTTCTGCGGCGTGCGCCTCCGCGCTGCGCTCAATTGTCTGCGCGCGCCTTTGTCCCGGCGCGCTTTTGACCTGACACCAAATTTTCTGAACAGTATAGTTTTTATTTCCCTTCGGAAGGTGGCTGATTTCGGAAGGTGGCACTGGTCCAGAAAGGAACTTAGCAAGAGTTACAGCTGAGAGGAGCAATGGAAGAAACTGAAGAAAGAGGAAGCTTGTACTGATTGCTCTGTATGTGAGAAATAGTTTATGAGGAAAAGTGTGAAGTTTGATAGAGATAATAAAGAAATTATTGAATGAATGTTGTAAAGATAGTCTGAGAAGAAAATTAGATTATTTTAAGCTGAATTTTCTGAAGAAACTGAACTTCAGATTTTGTCAGAGGTAAACCTCAAAAGCAATCTGAAATTTAATATAGCAATATTTCTAACTAATCTTTTATAAGGAAATTTTTATATTAGCTTGGAGAAATTAGGATATGTGTTAAATAAAATTTGTTTGTGAAGGATCATAGGATAAAGACAACTCTGATCTCCTGACAAGGCAGGAGTCAGGTATAAAAGCCTAATAATATTTACTAGCCAGCCAGAGTGAGTAGCTAGAAACAAGAGAAAATTTGTTTATAAAGGTAAATTAGAGAAACCATCTGATTTTGTCACAGAGACTGACAGCTGACAATTTATGTGCCTGATCCTTAAAAGGAGGAACAAATTTAAAACTGAACTAATTTCAGTTATGCTACATTTTATTTGTGGAGTGACTGGTTTGAGTGAGATTGGTTTAAGAATTTATAAATGAAGATGTGAGAGAGAAAATAAGAATAGCCTTACTGGCTCAGCCCATTGGCCCGTCAAGCCCAGTAGCTGTTCTCACGGTGGCCAATCCAGGTCACTAGTACCTGGCAAAAACCCAATATTCCATGCTACTGATCTAGGGAAGCAGAGGCTTCCCCCATGTCTTAATAAAAGACTATAGCCTTTTCCTCTAGCTGAAGATCAAAAGATCATAAGAACATAAGCAGTGCCTCTGCTTGGTCAGACCAGAAGTCCATCATGCCCAGCAGTCCACTCACGCGGCAGCCCATCACTGAAGAGGAAATCCAGTTCTCCTGTAGCCAGTTTAGGGAGGAAAATAAATAAGTATACTATAGACAGGATTCTTCTCAGAGAAATAAATTTACTTTTATTTTTGACAATAGAATATATAGGTATCCTGACAAGGCAGGCTGATACCAAGAGCAGACATAGGGAGGCAGACTCCCTCCATTTGTTTTATTATAAGTTTGAAGGTGCCGAATAATCACAGATGAAGATTACAAGACAAATGAAGGAAAGAGCCAAGAGAGCTTGAAGAAAACATAAAGAAAGAGAGAAGAAAGGACATTTATTGTAACTACAACAAAATAGACTGAGACACATACACACACACACAGGCCCCCTTTTCATCAAGTTGTGTTAGGATTTTTTATCCTGGCCTCTGCGGTCGGAGCTTTTACCAAAGCGGCCGGTGATTTTTTTTAAAAAACCCTAATATGGCTTGCTAAAAGGGGGCCATAGTAAATACTGTATACTTACCTGGAAAAACCTTGGACTCAGGTACTTCAGAGACCTGGAAAATAAATAAAAATTTACAAAGAACATTTATGGTTGAAGTTAAAAGAGTTTATGAGTAATTTTGTTGAGAAAATATCTGACACTGGATGGACGTCTAGCTTTGTAATACTTTCAGATAGACTCAGTAATTTATTTAACTGGATCCAGTTCTAGATTAGAGAGTGACATGACTATTTTAAGTAAGTACTAAAAGTGTTTGATAAGAACACAGTGTTTAATTAGTCCTAAGAAATCAGAACATTGTTTTTAAAATGATTTTAATATTCTAAAACTATTTATTGGAACTAAGTGCAATAAAAACATTTGCACTAATTGGTAATTTCCTACAAACTCTCTCACAGTATCCTTATGAAATGACATTTAAAAAATCATAAAAGCTGTCATTTTCATCATTACATTCAAGTAAAAACACTTATGAGAATCTTGTACCATCAATCTGGTTCTCTTTTCTTATCAAAAGGTTCCCCTAACCAAGGACTCCTTTTACTAAACGGCGCTAGAGGTTTCTAGCATGGGCCAATGAGGTAAATGCTCTGATGTTCATAGAATTTCTATGAGCTTCGGAGCGCAAGTTCTTCTTGACTCTTTCCACAAGTCAAGAATTTGGTTAGTGATCTCTTCTCTCACCCCACCTCTGGAAAAGGATATGTGGCCTGAGGTAACTCATCTATTGACGACTACATTTGAGGTGAAGTAAAGCTGCAGTACCCTTCCCAGCAGAGTGGGGGCGACAGTATCATGGGGTAGTTTTACAAAGCTGCAGTAATATCTGAGCTTAATGTGGGTTAATATTGTTCTTTCCTATGTGCTAAGCCCAGATTGAACTCAGCATTTTTAGGGGGGTTTTTTTAGTGCATGCAAACAAAATTTATGCAACCCCAACTGATATTCAGCTGGGCTCCATAAGATTTATGCAACCCTGACTGAATATCAAACTGGCCGCATAAGTTTTTTTTAAGTAAATTTAAAAAAATCTCCCTGACCCTCCCTCCAAACATGCCCCCTTCTCTCCACCCCCCACGGCTTACACTTATCCCTGGTGGCCAGCCCCCCGTCCCCATCCCTTGCCACAACTCTTCAAAATTGCTGCCACAACCTCTCACAGCAGCTTGCAGTACTAAAGGAAGTTGTTTAATAGGCCAAATCGGTGCTGATAAATGGAAATTAACACCTTGTAATTTACACTAATTTGCACTAAGTATAAGTTATGCACACAACTTGGAAAGCATGATTTTATAAAAAGTATGCACCAGTTCTAGTGTGGGAATTTGAAAAGGAGGCATGGCCAGGCGAGGGGTTTTGGGCAGCTCATGGGCATTCCTAAAAGTTAGGCATACTGTTATAGAATAAGCCCGACGTGTGCCCGAGCTAGGCGCAGGGGTTTAGGTCTGGATTTCCTTGGCCTAAATGGGTGTGCCTAAAAGTTATGTGATGCACTGGTGCTTAATGCAGATCTCTAAAAAGAATGTATACCTCATAGAATTGTAGTAAACGCTGTTCTAGTCGGTGCCAATTTTTTTTGGGGGCGGGCTATAAAATAGAATCAGGCCCTATATGCAAACATCTAGCTCTAATAAGTTGCTTTGAAAAATATGAGAGAATTGCGAATGGCAAAGGAATAAAACATTGGCAAATATTGAATTATATTTAGAGTATATTAAATCTGCTGACTGCTGTACAATGAGTAAATTGTTCTTGTTGGAATCCTTGCTTGATATTAAGGAGTATAAAGTCCTTTTATTCAAACAAATCACAAAAGTCCTGTTCTCTCATGTTGAGTGTTACTAGCTGTGAAGAGAGGAACTGGCAGGCTGCCATTGCCATAGGAAGCTTATGTCCCATAATCAACCTCCTCACCATAAAATTTTGATAATGCATGATAGACCGTAGATGTCAGTGAACTGCACTGACTCGAAGAATAGCTGCAAGAAGGACACAGGCAGAGACCAAATAGTGAAAAGATTGAGCATAGGAAAGACAAGGTCCCTTGAGGAGCAAGTTAAATATTGGTGACAAAGATTTTCTGGTCACTCTGGTACGTAGAGTATTACAGGAGTGAAAATCACACAGTGAGGACTCAAACATCTGCTGTCACATGTGGTCAAATGCTATAAATATATATAGTAGATTTACTCTCCAAACATTTTATCGTTGCACATTACCAAAATTCTGAATCGTGAAAGCCAGACTGTATTAGGTGAGGAATATGTTCATGAACTTTTTCTAGTCTCCAGCTAACAATATCTTTGGAATTCCAGATTAGCATACTGTTGTTAGGCTATGGGATTGGGACTTACATACAGTCCACCCCCCAAATTTGTGGGGGCTATGTTCCTAGAGCACATGCGAATTCTAAAAAACCGCGAATACTGGATGTGGTTTAAAAAAAAAAGCCTATAAATGCCAATTTTTTTAGTTTAAACCCTAAATACGCCCCCAAAACAATTTAAACTACAGTAAAATGTACGGGTACTCACCCTTTCAGACCTCCCGCCAAACCTTTCAAACCTCCCAATTGGCTACTTCCAAACCTTTATATGGAAATTTAGCTGAATTTATGTTAATATTTATGTTACAAAATTAGTAAATTATATTGTTATAAATAAATTAGTGTTAAAACTATATATTGCAGAGAAAAAGGTCATTTAAAAATTATGGAAGATATTTGTGGTTTCTGTGAAAAATTATTAGTTAAGGTTCTAAGGAAAAATCCATGAATGACTGAGGCCGTGAACTCTGAACCTAGATTTTGGAGGTATATTGTACCGCCTTTATGTAGTTTTACAACCCCACTCAAAGTGGTACTGGGTAGGCCTGTTCATATTGTCAGAAGCTAAGCAGCATCAGGCCTGGCTAGTTCCTGGATGGGAGACACCTAGGACTACCAGGTGCTTTAGGCTGAGGGGGTCCTATGTTGGGCAGTAGTAACATAGTGGACCACACCCTGCCCAGGAGAAGGCAATGGCAAACCACTCCTGTAGTCTACTGAGAAACATCACAGAGTACATTCCTCATTGTATGTTGCCGGGGTCAATAGCTGATATGGTAGCTTCACACAGTGAGTGGTGGACACCTGGAATGCCCTCCCAGAGGAGGTTATTGTGGAATCGAACATAAGCAATGCCTCCACTGGTTCAGACCTGAGGTCCATCGTGCCCAGCAGTCCGCTCATACGGTGGCCCAACAGGTCCAGGACCTGTGGAGTAGCCCTCTATCAATATCTCTCTATCCCTTTTTCCAGCAGGAAATTGTCCAATCCTTTCTTGAACCCCAGTACCGTACTCTGCCCTATTACGCCCTCTGGAAGCGCATTCCAGGTGTCCACCACACGCTGGGTAAAGAAAAACTTCCTAGCATTCTTTTTGAATCTGTCCCCTTTCAACTTTTCCGAATGCCCTCTTGTTCTTTTATGTTTTGAAAGTTTGAAGAATCTGTCCCTCTCTACTCTCTCTATGCCCTTCATGATCTTGTAGGTCTCTATCATGTCTCCTCTGAGTCTCCGCTTTTCCAGGGAGAAAAGCCCCAGTCTCTCCAACCTTTCTAGGATTTAAAAGCAAACTAGATGCACATCTCCTTACGAGAGGCATAGAGGGATATGGGTGACTTAATTTACGCCAGGTGCACACCTGGCAGGGCCTCCGCGTGTGCGGATCGCCGGACTTGATGGACCATAAGTCTGATCCGGTGATGGCAGTTCTTATCCATCCATATTGGTATTAACATTTCCCCATTAAGTTGGTTTTCAGTTTGTGTTTCTTTGTCCCTCTGCAACATCTCAGCATTTAAAAATAATCCCAAATCATAGTAGACTGATATAGATTAAAAGGCTATTGCAACGGATCTTCATAGAGCACAAACTGCTTAGTAATGTTTATGCTAGCACTTCATCGTTTTGTTTCAGCTCTACATTATCCCATAGGAACATGGATTAAAATAAATATATATCATTACCATTCATCATTGAAAATAGGAGATAAAGGGTAAAGATCAGGAGAGAGTTAGGATAATGTATATTGCTTTTGAAAGCACAGCTGCAATCTTGTAGACCCCCAACATTACTAGAGACATTTTTTTTATTTCGTATAATGCACATCGGTGATACTTTAAAGAAGTTCATTTGCAAGCTTTCAGTAAATATGCTTTGTTGCACATTTGCATAAGGGAATAATTTTTACAGGCCTGTTCCTGCTGGCAAGGTCATATCAAATAGTCTTTAACATTCTGCATGCTTCCACTGACTGCAACAAATTTTCATCCTGCAAGGGTTCTGCACAAGCACAAATGCTTAATAAATAAGCCGTTAGAGTCAAAACATACATTCAATTTAAATGTAATGTGAAGGGATCAGCTGCTAAATATGAAACTAATCATGCAAGTTGAGAAATGTGATGCCCGCATTCCTAAGAATGATCCACCAAAGAGATAAACAGAGAAACTAATCAAAACGATTTACAAAAAAGAAAAAAATATATAAAAAAAGTAAAGAGACATAAAATATTCTAGTGCAGTTAGCACATGCCAGATGCCTATGATCGAGATCTCGACTGAAGATGAGCATATAAATCTTGCTTGATGACTCGGTCTCTGAGGCACGGCATTAGACATAGCTAATATGTTGAATTAGCATTCTGTGCTTTCTACAAAGTTTACAGGAAGTAATTTTGGATTGACAACAGTTTGTGGATACTTCCGCAGTAATTGTATTTTGGAAAAAAGGTTATCTCGGTTTATATTTGAGTTAGTCTATATTTGAGTATATACAGTAATAGTGAATCAAACTATGCCTTATATTAGCGCTACTAACTCATTCAAATTTCCTTAAAAACATCCGTATGTTGTACCCATTACAATGTGTCAATGTAAAATCTCTTCCAATACATGTCAAACTTAACAATTACAGTCAGAAGAACCAATTATCATGTTGAAGCAATATTCATACTATTTAATTAAAAAAAGCACTTTCCATTCCACCATCAAATTAAGTCCTAATGGTATCAATGACTGTAAGCTGAAAATCCAGCATGCCACCCATTATAACACTTGCAGCTACTGGTTCAGTGTCAATGCAAAATCATTACATCAATGTAAAAATAGATTATTACAAGTTTATTTAAAATTGTAACAATGTTCTACCAATAGCTCATACAATCCACAACACAAGAAAACCAACCCCATGTTAGATAAACCAGAGCAAAAAAAAGGACTGCACGCATTAAAACGTATCAGATGTATGAATACAAAGTCTGTTTCCTTTGCTGCTGGGTCCATTACAACTCAAATGACACTTGATAACAAATTTTGCGGCCATCAACAGGATTTACAAATTATTGTACTTGGAATGCATTAACACAAACACTGCAAGATAAACATTTGAAAAAACTTTTTGGCAAAACTATACCATTGCTTCTACTTTCCACATTTATCTGTGCAGGACTTAAAATGTCCTTTAGATTCTTTTCCTGTGAAAAGGCAATCCTAATATTATTTTGAACGCAGGATGTACTTTCACAATATTCCAAAATTTTCGGGTGATGTTAGATGTTCGGTTCCCATGCGTATTGAAGTTCACATCATCATCATTATTTGACGTATTTAAATTCCGCTCAAACAGCAAATCTTGATTGCAATATCTGACTCCCTTGTGTGCCTTGCATATTATAGAGAGTGGATAATCTCTGGGTAATAACTTATCCTGCAGTGGTGAAGCATGGTATTTAAAATCTTTTAAACTACTGTAGTACAATTTCTTCTAATTCTGATAAACTGGGAGAAAGGAAGGCTGTCTCTTAAACTTTTTGAGTGGCAGCTTTGATTCTTCAGAAGGGTATTTCTATCAGTCAGTTTCACAAATAAGCATGCGTGGAAAAACTGGTGGAATCATGCGTGGAAAAACTGGTGAAATCTTGTTTAATGATAAGATCCAAAAAAAACAAATCTCATCGATCAAATAATTCATAGAAGGAATGCCACCAATAACAAGAGTCCAGAGCATCTCTATGGGTACTCAGAAACAAATAGCTTCTACTCCAACTGGAGAACCTGAAATATAAGAGAGTAAATTGGACCTGACAAACTTTCTGGAAAGTTCCCTAGAGGTAATAACAGAGAGAATTACCCTTGTAGTGACATTCGCCTTGGAGTTTGATAGAGACTTAGTTTTTCGCTCTTACTTCAGGCACATGAAGGACTCTTTCCTTGGCTCAGTAGTAAGAATTTTTCCCGATATTTCCAAAGAAACACAGAAGAAAAGGAAGGATTTCCTATTATATTGGCCCAGAGTGGTTGCTTTAGGGGCGTCATTTTTAAAAAAATTTCCTGTTAAATGCTGCGTCTCTTTGCAAGGGAAGAATTTCTTATTTTATGAACCTAAGCATTTGCTAGAATTTATTGTAGCTAGAGAAGGGGGAGGGGTAACTATTGGTTTAAAGGCTATGTCCACAGTATAACGAACCGGCTGTTGGGGAGAGATATTATGCCTTCTAATCCGTCTAATTGAGATTTATATTTACTTATGTATTTGTTTTATTTCCTTGTTCTTGGATCTAATTTGTGGACTAAATAATTTTATTTTATTTCCTTATATATATATATATCTGTACCTGTATAGTCATTGTGACTTTAGGTTTCAATTCCCTAATTCTTTTGCAAGTGTATTTTGCTTGTTTGTTATATTAAAGTTTCAATAAATAAATAATAAAAAACAAAAAACAAATAATTCATAGAAAAACTCAAATGTTCCTCACAGGTATTCAACCAATTAGCAAAAGCTAGAAGATTTTTATTCTCACTTTTACTTTCCTGCTGAAGCAACACAGGACTAAGAGATTGCTTTCTACGCTCGGGCTTTAGGACTGATTCTGATCTCTGAAGTTTGGTAATCATATTTTGCTTATTGGCTGACCCCTGATACAGGCGTTGTATGCTGAAACATGGCTCGTATTGGGTCAATGAAGACTAGATCCTGTTCATTGAAGCCCTTTGTGCTTTTTTCACTGTATATACTGTATATATCTAAACCATTTGGGTATGATTGGTGGGTATGATTCATGGGTATGATTGGTGGGCAGACTGGATGGACCGTTCATGTCTTTATCTGCTGTCATTTATTATGTTACTATGTTATGTTACTATGTTATTATGCAGCAAAAGCACAACAAGGAAAAATGGGGAGACCCGATGATCCACAGTGAAAACAATCCACCGATGAAAACAAAAACAAAAACTTTGAATACAGATGTTCTGGAGATAATTAAACACTGACATATAAAACTATGAAAATTCAATTTAAAAAGTACAATGCTAAAAAATATGGTGATAAAAATCCACCCAGACCCTACACGGTGAACACGCCTTTCTTAGGGGTCCAATGGTTTGCAAACTCACATATAAAGAATTGGACTGAAAACAGTCTATTGTCTTTAAACGTGTGAGCAAAGAACACCGCAGACAAGCTGAAGTAGCAAAAAAAATGTGTAAAAAAAATATGAAAAAAATGCATTTTTTTTGCTACTTCAGCTTGTCTGCGGTGTTCTTTGCTCACACGTTTAAAGACAATAGACTGTTTTCAGTCCAATTCTTTATATGTGAGTTTGCAAACCATTGGACCCCTGAGGAAGGCCTGTTCACCGAAACACGGACCGTGTAGGGTCCAGGTGGATTTTTATCACCATATTTTTTAGCATTGTACTTTTTTAATTGAATTTTCATGGTATTATATGTCAGTGTTTAATTATCTCCAGAACATCTGTATCCACAGTTTTTGTTTTTGTTTATATAGCAAAAGCATCATAAGAACCTAAGAATCGCCTTACTGGGTCAGGCCAATGGTCCATCAAGCCCAGTAGCCCATTCTTGCGGTGGCCAATCCAGGTCACTAGTACCTGGCAAAAACCCAAAGAGTAGCAATATTCCATGCTACTGATCCAGGGCAAACAGTGGCTTCCCCCATGTCTTTCTCAATAACAGACTATGGACTTTTCCTCCAGGAACTTGTCCAAACCTTTCTTAAAATCAGCTACGCTATCCGCTCTTACCACGTCCTCTGGCAACGCGTTCCAGAGCTTAACTATTCTCTGAGTGAAAAAATATTTCCTTCTATTGATTTTAAAAGTATTTCCCTGTAACTACACTGAGTGTCCCCCTAGTCTTGTAATTTTTGACAGAGCAAAAAATGTATGTTTTAAGATTTGATTTAAATTTGGATACACAATCTTTTTGTCTGTGCTAGTTGGGTAGGGCATTCCATAAAGTTCCATAAACTCCATGGTCATTCCATTTTCAGAACTTCAGTACCTGAGATGTGGCTGTCAAAACCGCTTGTTATTTTTCATTAGCATGCATACAGCAATATTATTCTGAGTTAACAGGCATGGTAATAGTTTAAGCTTCAACCACTTGAGTTTTCAGAAAATCCACAATAAATATAAAGGAGTTCCAAAATATACATGTAAATTTATCTGACACATGCTACTGATTGTAGAGTTCCCAGACACAAAGGAAAAAGCACCATAAGCCATCCAGATTTAGAAAAAATCCAATGAAATTTATTATCATGGGACCCAACGCAGGCCAAGTTTCAGCGTAAGCTGTCTGTCTCAAGGGTCCATTAAAATGAATTCAGAATCACATCTAAAGTGAGGAAACTGGAAGCATTAATCTGCACACGAATCTAGATATCCTACGTTGTTTTTTTCCTTTGGGTCTACTTTATGTGATATGCTTTGACCATCTTCTACACTTTCTGTAGAGTTCCAAGGACAGGTTTTGAGAGGTGCTCCGTTTAATTTGCACTAAAATTCTCCTCAAGGTAAATATATTAGTGGACTTTAGTCTAGGCGTAAACTCTTATTTTGTAATTTCTCAGATTCATTAAAGTCCACTGATTTGAGAGTTTCTGAAATGGAAATCATTTAGCACTGAAATCCATACAATTAACTTGACTGTTTGCAATGTACAACTATTGATGCCTTTTATGGAACTTCAGCAAAAACCATGCACAGATTTTTCTTCCTAGTGGTCTTTGATGGCTAAGCTTTATAAGGTAACTAAAAGATAACAGCATTAAGTCTTTTTACCATTTTTATCTTAGCTGGCAATTCTACCCAGTTAGATATATACATTTAAAGGGACATAATCTTAATGTGATTATCATTAAAGCAGATATTTATAGTGTGGATCCCAGTTTATTTGATCAATTGTAAAATATTAGCTGTTGCTTTGAGAACTTGTGACATGATTTGCAGGAAATGAAAATACTTTAGCCAGGGGCCTATACAGTATACTTGGTATTTTTCCTACAAAGAGGTTGAAGATAGTTTAAAACACATAAAGACAAAAAAAAAAAAAAAAAAGGAAAATCCTATGGTCTAATAAATACAAAAATTGTTGCTCACTGATACCACTGCATATATAATGAAGCTAGTAAAACAAAACCACAAAAATTGTTTGACCTGTAACCCGTTCTGAGCTCTTTGGGGACAACAGGACAGAAAGCAAATTAAATAAATAAATAAAAATAGGAATTCATGCCATCCACAATATTATGAATATTGTACAACAAAAAAAATAATGAAATAAAATACACACTATCCCCCAAATAAATGGTGCTTAAAATTATTCACACAAATGAGGGGGGGGGGTGCTCAATTTGAACATAAATGTAATTAAGTACTATAGAATATATGAGATCCATGAATAATTGAGGTATGAGATTTATACCAGGTTTCAGCTGCTATAAATAATTTTGTTCAGAACTAAGGCCCTCTTTTACAAAGGTGCGCTATGAGATTTAGCGTGCGTTTAGCACACACTAAATCAACACGTGCGCTAATCGCTAATGCGTTTATAGGATAACATGCACGCATTAGCGTTTAGCGCATGTTTAGCGTGTGCTAATATTCAGCACGCGCTAAAAAGCATAGCGCACCTTTGTAAAAGACGGGGTGAGCGTGGATTCTGATGCTAAGCGCTATAAAACACCTAACTCAGAGTGCCGTTTTTAGAATAGCACTCAGGCCCTGATTCTATAAATAGTTCCATTGTGCACCATTGTCAATCATCTGCTAGGCGCCGCTTATAGAAACATAGAAACATGATGGCAGATAAAGGCCAAATGGCCCATCCAGTCTGCCCATCCATAGTAATCATTATCTCTTCCTCTCTCTAAGAGATCCCACGTGCCTATCCCAGGCTTTCCCAGGCCTAGCAGTGCCTATGCAGTCTTTGGCATTGCTGTGCTGCTCCATAACAAGTACCTGTCTCTTCCATTGGCTCACTCGGTGCACCTCAAAGAGGATTACAACAGCATCAGACCTTACTAGACACCTTAAAGTATGATGAGTATTTCTAGGAGGTCATCAGAGACTTCAAAAGGGTGGCATTCCTAATGGGTGTCCAAGGAGGTTTTATCAAGTTTCCCAGCTTTCTCTGCTTTTGGAACAGCACGGACACAAAGGCACACTACTAAAGGCAGGACTGGCCACAGCAGACAGAGCTCTCTGTGGGGAGAAACAACTTCAAATGGGAACCACTGATAGACCCCCCGGAAGGTGCTGATGCCACCACTGCACATCAAATTGGGCCTAATGAAACAATTTTTCAGAGCTCTAGATTAGGAGTTGGCAGCCTTCAAGTACCCTCAAGACATCTTCCCTAATCTGTCCGAGGCAAAGGTCAAAGCTGGTGTCTATGTCAGACCACAAATAAAGAAGACTCTGGAGTGCCTTTCACCAGAATTCTTTTCCAGTGAAAATTCCCAGCATGAAACAATATAGAGTCTACCAAGCAAATTACCTTATCCATTCAATATCAATTAGCAAACTGCTGGAACTAACTACCACTTACGCTACGATCTTGTGACCACTATATGAGGTTTAGAAAAATCTTAAAAGCATTTCTATACTAAGACAAGGAGCCAACCATGAAGTAACTGAACTAAGAATTCTAAAAGCCAATTTTTAAACTGTATAATGCAACTCCTGGGATATAACGATGAGCCAACAATGACCTACATGAACTTGTAACTATGTATTTGTAACTATAACTATGACTTAACTGCACTGATCTACCTGTACTAGAAACTCTATTAAATGTCTATGTTATATTATCCATTGTAACTTCCTGGGTAACTGACCCAACCTCTTGTAATGTAATCCGATCTTGAAATGAATAGGCAAAGGCAAAACAGAAAACCTGATTAACATCATATAACATCATTATCATCTTTGTTTTCTCAGCATGTTTTGTTTTATGATATCAACAATGAAGTATAAATGACCTTTTAGTTTATTGTTTAATGGTATGATAAAGTATGGATGGCATTGTTGTACATTGTTTTATGTCATGGCTTTTATTACATATGTTTTTTTATTATCTGCCTAGAATGAGAGATAGTGGGTGCTAAAATTCTTAAAATAAAAGGTTCACTGTTCTCGGAACCACTGAAAAATAATGGCATACATCAAGAGTTGCAAACTCTTTGTTTGGGGCCCCTCATAAAATGCATGCATGTCAACACAACAATAAAAGATATGGCCTGTTCTCCTTTATATAAATCAGTTGCAGCCATGGGGCCCCAAACAAGTGCTTGTTGATAGGCTCTTTGGCCTGTCTGTATAAACAAAAAGGCTGAAGAGCCTATAAATCAAACTAGACAGAGACTTTCCTCAACTGCTATCTGAAATGAAAATAAAATACCAATCTACACTAAACAATTTTTATATAAAACCCTAAAATAGACTCTAAAAGCTACACTATTGTCTAAACTGACTTTGCTAAAAAAGCAGAGTACTGAACTAAAAAAGTTAGAGAAAGACAGTGATATAACCTACTGAAGCCCAAGTTTACCTTTTCCTAAGTCTGAATGGAAGCAGATTATGCCAATGGAGTTTTTCTTCCCCTTAGCAGATCCTCACTCAGCACCTCTTCATGACAAGGATCAGCTGAGTTCTGGATTATCTTTTAGTACTGTAGATGCTAGCCTATGTATTCTAACAAGAGACTTCCAATGCTAAGAAAAAACTATCCCTTAAACTCCCTTGCTAAGTGAGCAGAGGTACTTTAAATACCATATTTTTTGCTCCATTAGACGCACTTTTTTCCCCCAAAAAGTTGGCTGGATATAAGGGTGTGTCTTATGGAGCGAATACCCAAAGCAAGGCCCCCCCCCCCCTTCCCGTTACCTTATTTTAATGCTGTCGCTCTCCCTTGCTGGATGCTGCACCCTCCCTTGCTAAGAGTGGCACATAAGGCTGGCTGGCTACCTGGTCCCACGCCGCTTCCCGCGAGAACTGAGTTCTCATGAGAAGGGCACGGGACCAGGCAGGCAACCTGGTGTGCCGCTATGCCGCAAGAGAACAGAAGAGGAGGCAGCCGCATCAGCCATCAGTTCTCAGGTGAAGCGGCGGGGATAAGGCAGCCA
The DNA here is from genome assembly GCF_902459505.1 of Geotrypetes seraphini. NCBI lineage: Eukaryota > Metazoa > Chordata > Amphibia > Gymnophiona > Dermophiidae > Geotrypetes > Geotrypetes seraphini. The sequence goes on from NC_047085.1 coordinate 61,235,016, forward strand.
GCCAGCCTTGTGCACCATTCTCAGCTAGGGAAGGTGCCGCATCCAGCAAAGGAGGGTGCCAGAAGTAAGCACTGTTCTGGCTTACCACTAGACTACCAGAGGGGCGACAGGGTACAGAGCCTGGCAGGGAGGGGAGACATAGTGCAGAACTTGGCATGGAGTGTGGGGTTGGGTGAATTTGGTTCAGAATGTTTTTTTTCATGTTTTCCTCCACTAAATCTAGGGTGCGTCTTATGGTCAGGTGTGTCTAATGGAGTGAAAAATTCAGTAAAATTAAGTCCCTGAGCTTACCTATTTATCTTTAGGTCTTCCTTTTCTCAGGTTTGCAAGCAATTTCCCGGCAAAGTCTTACCAGTGAAAATCTCTCTGTCTCTGGAAATCCTCTCACAGTACTTCTTCTTCTGGGCTGAAATTGGCATTTTGCATACCAGCACCTACACAAAAAGTAGGTTTGATTAAGGGCAGAGTTTGGACATGGACAGCATTAGGCGCTAGTAGGTGCCTTTATTTTAGGCCAGGAAACTCTGGCCTAATATAACAGTAAAAAAAAAAGTGAGTGAAAGTTTATATGCTTATGGTGTTTTATGTTTACTACAAACAAGGAAAAGGATCTCAAACACCCAACCCTCACCCTCCAATGAGAGTTTTACTGGGGTATGATTTTTATCATCGGTCCAAAAAAACCTTGTTAATTTTTTAATTATTTTATTAATTTAATTTATTGAATTTTTCCATCAAAATTTAAAAACTGTATCCACAAATTCATGGAAAACCAAAAAGGCGCTTAACTTATGGTGGATCCTTTAGGAGTCTGCTATGTAGTCCTTATATAAGTCCGACAGCAACTTGTCCGTTTCACACATTCACTGCTTCATCAGGGACAGATTGTAGAAATCTTAGAATATGTAGATTTCCAGCTGTTATTTGTTATTCTTGAAAAACACCATATATATTAGAAAAGGAGGAATCACAGGTAGGTATGCTTTCAAATAAATTCTATTGGCTTTCATATTTCTCATATTTATCAAATAATTAGTATATGAACATATTAGACATGTGAGGAAATGATTATGGAATAAATGAATTGCTCATAAAAATTATGTTTCAAAAGACTTACATAGACTAATGAAAAATGAAAAAAATCACTGACTTGAAGACTTAACTGAAACCAGTCTGAAAGATTCATCACCAGATCACAACAATAATGTTTGAAAACTGAACAACCTATTATGTTGCAACTGTGTCAGTTTGTTAATTAAGTTAATAGACCTTCAATTGAAGCAAGCAACTGCAACTATTTAACACTGATGTTCTGAATCATACGTGTGTGAAAAATTTAAGAAACTTACTCTCCATTACTACATCACACATTTTCATAGGCAATGCCTTTTATCATTTATATTTTTGTGTAATTGAGTAAGTTATTTTTTTTCTACTCTCAGTGTTGTCCTTCTAATATACCAGTACTTAAGTTGTAGATACCTACCAGTGCCTAACTCTATACTATACTATACAGGTCTTATATCCTGCAATTGTTCATCAAGGATTCAATGTGGTTAACAAAATACTTTATACAGCATTTAGCATTAGGAATTGTGAATGAGGCAAGAGACATCAGTAGAGACAGATATACTGGCTAGAGTCTTATAAAGAGAAGCGGTATGTCTGAAGTGTCTTCCAGAAGCGGAAGTAAGAGGAGACCTGTCATAGAGATGTTGGGAGCTTATTTCAAATGCACAGAGCTTGGAATTTGAATGCGAACTCAAACATCTTTTTCCAGCAGACTTGTTGAGTTGATGGGAAGGGGATCTTGAACTATTGCATTAGTTTTGAGCTGTGGAAGGAGGGCATAACCTTGATGCTTGTGGTGAGTCCATGGGAGTTTTTGCCGTATATAGATTTATGGAACATGCATGCCATCTTGAACTGTATTCTTTGCTTTATCGGTAGCCAGTATAATTCTTTTAGAAGTGGGGTGAGCCTGTCCATTGTGCTGGCTCTGAGTATCAGTTTGGCTACTGTATTCTGAAGTGTTTGCAGTCCTTTGAGTTCATTTTTTTGCAATACCAGTATATAGTATAGAGACTTACAGCAGTCCAGGCACAGTAGACTCCCATGGGGACTGGTAGATGCCAGATAAAGGTAGTTTCTGGTTGTTTAAGAGTTACTTTAAAAATAGGCCCAACTAATACTATACTCCATACTATGCCCTACCATAAACTACCAGACATGTGGTAGGCAAAGCGTGGGCATACTCAGGTGTGGCATGCCAAGTTTACACTTAAATTTCTGCCAGAAATTGATTTTATTTTTATTTAAAGTATTACAGTATTTCTTTTTTGGTTGCTTGAGTTCTGGTTAACAGAGAGTCTACTGTACTTGATTTAGGCAGCGGTATGAATGATTCTACAAATGGCACCTAAATTTGATTCACAAGAAATTGCACCCTCCAAAATACAGGACAAAAAAGTCACCTTTCTTTACAAAAAGGGAGAAAAGACCTCAGTGTCTAATAGGGGCTCTTTAAGCTTCCCATATAGACAGGCTAGTTTTAAACAGAATTTAATCCTAGCAGACACATCCTTGGTCAGAAAAACTCCCAATTAGTAAGTGAACCTCTATTCTAATTTTCTAATAGTTTTATATATTTTCTTATAGTTTTATATATTTTTTTAAACTTTTCTTCAAACAACAATTGTCAAAAATAGAAGTCACTTATCTGAGCACTTCGATATTCAGGTGTAGTCCTGGAGTAAAGCAAGCAGGAAAAACTGCTCAATGGAAAAAAGCTATCAGTCAAAACATTCTTCCAAAATATCCAACAGGGGCCCCTGTTTCGCAACAAAATGCTTCGTCAGGGATTTGAGCGATCACACACCCGCTTCCACTCCTGTCATATAAAACTATAAGAAAATATATAAAACTATAAGAAAATATATAAAACTATTAGAAAATTAGAATAGAGGTTCACTTACTAATTGGGAGTTTTTCTGACCAAGGATGCGTCTGCTAGGATTAAATTCTGTTTAAAACTAGCCTGTCTATATGGGAAGCTTAAAGAGCCCCTATTAGACACTGAGGTCTTTTCTCCCTTTTTGTAAAGAAAGGTGACTTTTTTGTCCTGTATTTTGGAGGGTGCAATTTCTTGTGATTTATTTTGGGCATCCTTTTCTTGATTTTTTGGATACCTAAATTTGATTGACATGTGGTAGGCACCATTTCCCTAGGCACCTAGTGATTTAGGCACCATTTATAGAATCAGCAAAAATGTTTTTTTTTAAATCTTGAAAATTCTCTAGTGTTCACAAAGGAAGAATAGGGTCTAATTTTCAAAAGAGAAAAAATGTTCAAAACTTGTCACAAGGGAGGGTTTAGATGGCCATGTAGATATAAAACACCCAAAGCATATAATCAAATATTTTTCGAGGTGTTGGATACTCAGGTAAAGATATCCAAAATGTGGTTGTTTCATGGGCAGAATGTAGATGTGATCGGGGCAGTGTTAGGAGATGAACGTCTTTGCACCATAATGTATTTTAACTCTAACTAATTTTATTACTATGTACATCGCTTTGTATAAAGATATAGCGAGTCATCAAATATTTAATAAACCTTGAAACCTTGGATAGTAACATATAGTGACATAGTAGATGACAGCAGATAAAGACCCGATTGGTCCATGAAGTCTGCCCAACCTTACCCTCTCTTTAAACTACTGATTTAGTTTAAATTTTCCTTCTTCTTAGCTATTTCTGGCACAGAACCCAAAATTCTGCCCAGTACTATGCTACTGTAGTATCTACTGAAGGCTCCGTCAAAGCTCACTCCAGCCCATATAAACCATACCAGCTGTCGAAGCCCTCCCCAGCCCATCCCTATCCAAATGGCCATTTATGGACACATGGGCCTGGATTCTGTAAAGGACACCCAGTCTCAAAAGCCGCCTAAGTGGCTTTTGAGAATCGCACATGGGCATCCAATCGAGAATTGCACCTAAGCCCACCTAAGAACCCGATTCTCTAACCGACGTCCATGTTATAGATGCCAGTTAGAGAATCAGGTTGCCACTGAGCTTATCGTGGCATGGGATCTCCCTGCCGCAATAGGTTTATCAGCAACCCTCCCCCCCCCCCTCCGAAGACTACTGTCAGGAGGGATGCCCAATTCTTCCTGCTGGAAACCCCTCCCAACGATCGTGGCAGGAGAGATGCCTAATTCTCCTGCCAGAACCCCTCACTCCCCCCAAACAATCACAGCAGGAGGGATGCCCAGTCCCTCCTGCCCGGCACCCATGAACCCACCCCAATGTTCCCCAGGAGAGGTGCCCCAATCTCTCCTGCCAGAATCCCACCCCACCTGAACGATCGCGGCAGGTGGATGTCAACCCCCAACAGGACCCCTCCCCCGGACCCCCAACCTGTTTTCATTGGCCGGATGGACAGCACCTGCCTGCCTTCGAAGGAATTATGGGCTTGCCCCTTCTCGGTGCATCTTGAGATGCACCGGGGAGGGGCCTAAGGGCCTGATTGGCCCAGGCACTTAAGGCTCCTCCTGGGAAATGTTCATCTAAGTGTACTATTTTTGCATTCACTCAGTTATAAAATTATGCCAAAACTAAGAAAGGCCTAATAGTTTATCTGGTCCATTACGTGTGCTAAAATTGTGCATTGTACATTGTGTTTTCTTTAAATTGGAAACATTTTCTTAAAAACTATAATAGGCTCAAACAGCACTGAAGATAAAGTTCTTTATCTGGTTTACAACGACACTTTAAGGATCAGATATTATGAATACCCTGATCACTCTCAAGCTGATTCACTAAAGAGTACAGCTATATTAGCACGCATTAATGCATGATAATGTATATTATTAGTGACTGGGCCCCATTAGAAATAATAGGAATCACTGTAAAGAATATGTGATAATGTGATAACATACTTTAGTGAATCAGCCTTTATATATGTAAATGATTTTCTTTTTTATCACAAAGGGAGAATTTATTAAACAACCACTTATACATAGATATACACAGAACTTGATAAGGTTAACTCAAACATTCTTGAAAATGAGCATTGTAAGCTAACAGAAATAAATAAGAATATCTGCAAAAGAAAATCTAAATGATATCTTAATCTTCATTTGGAGAACAATTTTCAAATGCATTTATTTTACCCAGCTACAATGGCTGAACTGAAAATTACCTTCTTTAAATACAGCTAAATGTCTGTTCCAGTTTCATAGTCCATGCACTTTAATTAGTAATAGAAAGTAGGCATTCTTCTGAGTGTGTTTTGGCTTGGATAGGATAGCCCCAGCCACTTCCTTCAACCCTCAGTGATTGCTGTCCCCCTCCCTCATCCCTAAAAGTTAAACTGAAAGGGGATACCAGGCTCTGTGACAGCTTCAGGAATTATAGGCATTCTTAAGTCCAGAAGCAGGTCTGAGCAGTAGCCTAGTGGTTAGTTTAATGTAGGGTTACTAGATGTCTGGGAAAACCCAGACATGTCCTCTTTTTAGTGGACTTTCCAAGCTCCCCATTCCAAAACCTGGCATTTGCCCCAATGAGCTCCGGCCACATCTGAAAGGCCTCTGAACATGCGCAGATGATGTCATACACATCCATGCATGCTCCAGGCCCTCCTGGTGCGGCTGGAGCTCATCGGGGAAGAGAGGAGGCTGTATGGGGGTGTAGCTGGGAAGAACTAGGCGGGGCTGGAGGCTGAACTGGGCAGGGCTAGAGGTAGAACTGGGTGGAGCTTGGGCGGGGCTGGAGGCAGAACAGGGCAGGGTCATGCATCCAGGGTTTTGCAGAAGAAAATATGGTAACCCTAGTTTAATGGTGTTTAAACCAAGGGATATCTCACCAACACAACAGGAGAACCACTTCCACGGGGTGAAATCATACAAACAGCAGAGATAGCCAAATCAGACTGGTACACTTTATTGTTTAAAAAGACTTGACACGTATGTGTTGTTGCATACTGATTTGGTTTGCCGGTGTCTATATTATTGGGATATTAATCGAATGGTAGATACATATCCATTCAGTTTATGTGATTTTATTTTATTTTATATTGCAAGTAGGACTACACTTTGATCATCTATTCTATACAATTACATCATGACTCTTGATCTAGGCCTGATGGCCAAAACACATACATGTTGCATCTTTTTAAACAATAAAGTATACTATGATTTGGTCATCTCTGCTGTTTGTTTGTGTGCTTTAAACCAAGGGACCCAGGTTCAAATTCTACCTTAATTTTTTTTTTATGAACCCTCCAGAAACAGAAAAATACTTATTCTACCTAAATACGTAAGGTACCTGCAAGCCTGTTCAGATACAGTGGGAATTTTATCTATTTGGGGAGGGCTCACAATTACAAAATAATAATACAAACATTTTTTTGGTTTAGCATTTCTATGAAAATGTTTTGTAAATTATGAACATTAGCCTGGTTTCTGGCAACTATTTAAACAAGATTTAAACATTTATTTTTCTTTCTAGATTTGATTATTTTGATTTAATTAATTTTTTATATTTTATTTTCTTCTGTTCTTTCGTTATTGTTCTTCTTTTGCTTTCCTATTTTTTAATGGCGTTCTTTTCATTTCCTGTTATTATATATTGTACACCGTGTTGTTTGCAAACTGAAGTGCAGTTAAAACTTTTAATAAAATCTATAATAATAATCCTCTTAAGCGCGCATGCGCACTTAAGAGGCTGTGGGTAGCTGACAAGTGCTGTGTCCATCCGTGGCCGGCAGCTTAGCGCACCAGAGGGCAGGATCCGCCGGCTTAGCGCACCAGAGGGCAGGATGAAGGCAGTGCAGAGCAGTGCTGGTGGTGGCAGTGTCCGGTAGGGAGCACGTCCACGACTCCCCCCTCCCGCACCAACCGCTGCCGCTCCTGTTTGAAGTGGCCTGCTGAGGTTCGCGGCCGGCTGTAGCGAACCTCGCAGGCCGCTCTCCACATGGAGCACGTTCCCTCTGACCTAAGCAAGCCGCTTTGAACAGGAATAGGAGCGGCAGCGGCGGCAGCAACCATGGATGGATGGAGGAAGGGGAAGCGAAAAAAGAAGGGCTATGGAGCAGGCAGGAAAGGGGGCTGTTTTAGGGGGATGGTTGTGCTGGGGGCAGACAGCAATCATGGGGGGGAACAGAAGGGGGCCACAGAGCAGGCAGGCATTGCACAACAGGAGGAGAGGGAAAGGGGGCTGCTTTGGCAAGCAAGGGGGGCTAGGGAGACAAACAGAAAGAAAGACACACAGACAGGGGACCAGGGAGAGACACAGACACAAAGAATGACAGACAGACAGCGTCCAGGGAGAGAGAGAGAGACAAATTTTTTTTAAAACCCAGACATACAGACATCTACTCTAGCACCCGTTAGTGTAACGGGCTTAAACACTAGTAAACATATATTGTTAATAAGATTATATTACATGTATATGAAGAATGAATGGAAGAAATTGCATTACAATTAGTATTTTTACTATGGGGGAGGAGTCTGGGGCGGTGCTTGGGCAGGGACTTTGGCAGAGCTTGGGCACCCCCAAACTAAAAGTGTTCCACTGCCCCTGACCCAGCTGGTCTTTTTCCACTTTCACCTACTCTGTTGCTATACGAGGGGGTGCTGAAAAGTTCTCAGCCCAACCACCACCTTCCTAAGTTCTAAGTGCTATTTTGCTATTATAGCTGAAAAAAGTGTTATCTTATTTCAGTATGGGCCGAATTCTCAAACCGGTGCTGATATCTGCGGCTGCCAATTGTGTGTCAATCATGCATCGGAGCCAGTTTCAGAATTGCACCAACATGAAAGATAGGCACCAGAAGCGTAGGCCAGAGTTTCCCAGGTCTATATTTCTGGTGCCTGTCTTTGTGTGAAACTCATCTATGTAGGCACTTTAGACCGCCTAACACCACTTCTGGCATTGGCCATGCCTTCTTTGGCATTCGGCAGCCTAAAGTGCAGAATTCAATGCCGATTTTCTAGGCACCAATATGCACCTCAAATCTTGGGTAAAAATGCCATTTGGATGGCATTTTTAACAGAAAATCAGCACCAGTTTGAGAATCCAGACCTAAGTGACCATTTACAGAAATGATATTCTCTGTTTTGATATTTTTTCAGATCATTAATCGAACCATATCCACATCATTCTCTTCTTGGTTGGGCTGAGAACTATTCATCACCCCCTCATATAAATGTGACCTAAACTTCCTAAAATATATTTTTTTCCTAATTGTTTTATGGTTATCAGGTTCTTCTGTATATAGAGAAACATCCAGCACCATATATGCTGCTGGAGAATATCATGCAACGGCAGAGTATTTCAGCCTGAATAATAATCTAAATACAAACCTAAATACTTCCAGGACTTTTCATGAAGTTAATGTCAGTCCAAATTTGCTTTAGGTTTTAGCTTCAAATATTATTGTAGTTTAGCAATGCAATAATAAATGGTTCCATTGCTTGAAACAGGCATGAGGAGTAGAAAGGATATTACTGGCTCTCTTCCAGATTTTTGATTAGCAAAGGATTTCACTACCAGTTTTACTGCAATCAAATCATCATGCATTCACTCACCGTATATTCTTATTGTACGAGGGGCTGCTGAATATTTTCAGCCCCACCAACAAAGCTGGGGCAGTCTCCTTTGATGGCTATACACTTAGTCCAATGATTTTTCCACTTTTTTTGTTCCATCAGAAAAATACAGAATTAATAAAATGGAAAATTGCTGGACTGAGTGTATAGCTCTTGATGGAGACTGCCCCAACTTCACTGGTTGGGCCGAGAACTTTTCAGTGCCCCCCCCCCCAGTAGAACTCAATATGTCATTTACTAAATGAGTAGCCTATATTTGAAATAAGGCCCATCCATATCAACAAACCTGCAGAATTATAAATGTATGCTTTAAGGGAAATTCACCTTCTATTTGAAATCAGGTTAATTCAGCCCATGTTATTTTGGTCTCCATGAAGTGAATAGCAGTCAAATATCAGAAACTTCAGTACTAATAAAATAAAATTATTCATCCACTATTTAGGCTGGTACCGGTAACTCTACAAAAGATATTTGCAGCAAGCAGGAGGTAGTTTTATCCTATACTTTCTATAGTCAGGCATATTTCTGTCCATAACCAATCACTCAGCCCCTTGTATATATACTGTAGGTGCATCATTCAGAGGCATTTTTCTTGTACATACTCCTCTGAACTGAAGTATTTCCATCATCCTCCATTTTGCTCAAATACTCCTTATGATGTCTAATAGAAACTGGAATTTTTTTCTGTAGCTCCCATGAAAGAATATAAACAGTTCCTCGCACCAACTCTTCCTTCTCAAGCTCAATTGAAATGGCTCCTAAACAAAGATTATGGAAAATAATTTTAAAAAGACACATTTCTAGCCCCTTTTTAGGTGATGCTACTGTGACAGTGGCAGTATATTGTGCCCTCTTTGAAAACTGGCATTGATAGTTCCTTCTTCCTACTGTGCAAGCATCTCTACACTCCATACATTGCTTTTTCCTTCCACAAATCCCCTCCCCACCCACATATCCCCACCTATACCACACATACACACACACTGAGTCCATACATCTTTTTCAAAGGTACACAGACTTCTATATTCATCATTGGACCCCCCCCCCTCACTAAGGGTTCCTTTTAGTAAGTTGTAGTAAGCACTAACATGTGGTTACCACAATGTAAAAGGATTTTTGACATATCAGAATTCTTAAAAAAAACAGTAAGAACATATACCGATATTTGAATTGTTCCTCCTGAATTTACAACCCCACCCTCACACACACACACACACACATACATTTGCTTTTATGAAAGCACAGAACATCAGAGATCCATTAGTATATTCAGAGTATTTGACTGATCATACAAGGTGAGAAAGGGCATTATTTCCATGTGATATTTTCAGTTTGGTCCCAGTCCAGTTCAAGAGAAAATGTCCCTTACTTGAAATAATTGTGAGACCACAAAGATGATATTTACTATTAAATGCTCTTGCAATGTAGGAAAAATGTAGGAAAAATAATTCATGTAAATGTAGGAAAAATAATTCATGATATGAAGACAGATATAACTGACCATCATGGCTGCCTTTGTTGCTCACTGCATGGATAAAGGACATGATTTTTCTGATTTATTATTTTGTCTTATTCATTTATTTTCCAGATGTGAAGGTGATCATGCATGTTTATTGATTCAAAGGGATAAGAGAGAGATTTTCAGACTAATGTTGGTTCATCCACAGGGTTTAAATCTAGAAATTGATCGGTCTGTATTCTAACTAAACTCCTTAAATGCATCAGTCGAATGATTTGAGATTCAGTGCCTGTATAAATTAGAAATACTCTGAAGCATGTTTGGATATCTGAATGTGACAATTATTTACTGTTTTGATTCTCTGGTGGTTTGAGAATATCACCAACCTGTTTCAAAATATTTGGGGGTCAATGCTTAGATGATTCAGTATCATTAGTGTACCAATTAAAAGCAGATGTACTGTATACTGTATACAAGTATGCCAGTTGATTTTTTGTCAGATTAAAAAAAAAATAATCTATATTCCACATATCCTACAATTCTATGCGGATTAAAAATTATTCAGGTTTTCAAGCAATTTTTCCTAACTGTCCTGATAGGCTCCCACTCTACCGGAAGCAATGGGGATTAAGTGTCTTGCCCAGGGTCAGTGTAGGATTCAAACCCACAACCTCAGGGTGCCGAGACTGTAGCTCTAACCACTGCACCACACACTCCCATGATATATAAGACAATTCAAGTCATGTTGAAGATGATGTGGGTTTTTTTTTTCAAAGAAACCTTTCCTTTTATCAAATGTTAATATATATATATATATCTATATATGAGAGATAGATATAGATTTAGAAATGAGGGACCGCTGAAAAGTTCTCAGTCTATCCAAGAAGAGAATGATGTAGAGCCACGAAACCTAAAAATTAGTCCACACTTTTCTTGATACTTTTCGTTTCATTTCATATCATTGGAAAAAAAAAAGTGTCAAGAAAAGTGTGGAATAACTTTAAAGTTTCATGGCTCCACATCATTCTCTTCTTGGTTGGGCTGCAAACTTTTCAGCGGCCCCTCATAGATAGATAGATATAATTCTCAGGCTAAAGGTAACAAGAAGATGGTTATCTTTAATGAAACATTTGGGGCTTACTACAAAGACAACACTTTACCCCATGTCTGATCCCCTTGAAAGAGGTACCTGGCATCAGGGATTATTGCAGAAGAACAATATTTCCTCATGCCCCTGAATCAGTATATTTTTCACATTCCCCATTTGCTTTCTAAGCTGTTTCTGAAACCAATATGACAGTACTTATTTCATTTGATTGCTCTCCCACAATGTGAAGGATTTATGCAAATGAGGCAAATTATTATATTCACAAAGGTGGAAAGAGTTTTTCATAAAGCACCTCATTCTTTTTTTATTATAAAAATCATTGCTAATTTTGAAATATTGAAAGGAATTTTGTATTGTTTACAGATAAGGAAATAGCATCGTTGTCATTTCTTTCACCTTCTTTATGGGACTTTAATTAAAATATTTAACAGAACCAGCATCATGTCAATTTCCTGATACTCCTTTTTGGGGTTCACCTAGAGCAGTGGTCTCCAACCTTTTATTTCTTTTATTCAATTTTCTATACTGTTCTCCCAAGGGAGCTCAGAATGGTTTACGTGAATTTATTCAGGTATTCAAATACATAAGAACAGCTTTACTTGGTCAGCCCGATGGTCCATCAAGCCCAGTAGCCCGTTCTCACGGTGGCCAATCCAAGTCACTAGAACTTGGCCAAAACCCAAAGAGTAGCAACATTCCATGCTACCGATCCAGGACAAGCAGAGGCTTCCTCCATGTTTGTCCCAGTGGGCTCACAATGTACCTGGGGCAATGGGGGATTAAGTGATTTGCCCAGGCTCACAAGGAGCAGCATGGGTTTGAACCCACAACCTCAGGGTGTTGAGGCTGTAACTTTAACCACTGCGCCACACTCTCCCCCCTGTTCATGTAAAAGGGCTCAGTGTGAATACAAGAAAGCTCTGAGAGCCACCAAAAGATTTCAAGCTTATACATACTAGTACTAATTTTGTAAAACACCTTGATCTGCTTGTTTAGACTATGTAGTAAACGTTGAAACTTAATCCTAATATTGATTCTACAGCACTTAGAGGATATATTTTTTTTTTAACTCACTTTATTTTGGATTGTCAACAGTAGCACGTTTCATAAATGAGATACCTGAGTAACAAACTTCAGAGATTGTGTGCAGTTATTATATCAAGCAGGAAAGATTAAAATGAACATATTTACAGGATTTGAAGAGCCTTTCAACCAACTGTTTGAGGGCCAAAATAGAAGACTTCAGGGGCTGCATGTGGCCCTGAAGCCATGCATTGGAGACCACTGACCTAAAGGTACTGTTCCAAAAACTACTTCTTGAATGAAAATCCTTCTCTTTCTCTTGCAAGTGAGCTTTTTCCTTGTCCTAATGGAGTCTTCAAAAAAGAAACAACTGCTAAACCAAATATGCCATCTAGTGGTTATCAGTGCCAACTCATCCTATTTTCTGCACTATGCAAGACTGATTCTGCCCTAGAGCAATAACCTTTGCCCTAAGAGCCATTTGAGCCTTTCCTTGAAAAAAAACAGAGATATGAGCAGGATTTAATAAATGATCAAACAAAGCAGCAAAATGTTGAAAATGCCAGGAAATAAGAAAGATTACTTTTAGATTTATAAGAAATAGAAACATTTTGGAAGACCAGCTCTCCAGATATAAAACAATAGGTTCTATGTACGAAAACACCTGCAAAAGATTTTTGTAGCATGCACGCACTAAAAATTTTTAACATGCACTTTAACATGTACCTTACCATTGCATTCTATAAATGGTGCACAAATTTACACGTGCAAAATTGCATAATATTCAGAGATGTATGAACAACGAACGAGCCAATTAACGCCAATAATTGGGTGCTAACAATCCATTATTGGCATTAATTCGCAACAATTCAAATTTACTAAGTGCTATTCTATAAAGATCCACTCGCAAATTTCAAAAAGGGGTGTTTATTGTTTATAATTAAGATAAGACGGGGTTAAAAAAATTGTTCAGTGTACTTAATGTGATATTTTCATACAGTTTTTTCTGATTCTTTAATTGTATACATTATAAAGTTTGAAATGTCAATAAAGATTTACAAAAAAAAAAAAAAAGGGTGTGTGTGGCCATGGGAGGAGCATTCACTAGCAATGTGCACAGTATTATTGAATCTGTGCCTAAATTAGGTGCCAAGATTTATAGCAGGTTTCATCTGGCGTAAATCCTCACATCCAAAGTTTGGTGTAGAAATTGGCTCTAAAAGCTAAGCCAGTGCATCCCCAACTGTGTGCAGCAATGACATTCCGGGTATTCCACGAGAGATAGGCATCTGTTACTGCTGGCACCGACATCTCTCCTCCTCTCTGTGTCCCCCCCCCCCCCCCCCACCCGGCATATTGGAATTTTAGGGTTACCAGATGGAGGGATTTCCATAACCCAGGGTTTTGGAAGACCCCCCAAGCTCACGTCTGGAGGGCCATGTCTGGAGAGCCTCTGAGCATGTAAGGATGTTGACGTGATGATGTCACACACTTGTGTGATGTCATCGGTTGACATCCATGCATGCTTAGAGGCCCTCTAGACTTGGCCCCAAGTTTAATGTGCCATGGCTGAAAAATGTTTGTGAAACAGTGCATTTGCTTTCAACGGCACCCAACTCAGAGCACCATTTATGCAAGAGTACTCCATGTAGTTTTATCTTCCCATTTTTTGAGTGCTATTTACTGAATCTAGTCCTTAATGTAATGATAATAATAATAATAATTTTATTTTTATATACCGCCAAAGCCATGAAAGTTCGAGGCGGTTTACAACATGAAGCGTTGGACAATCAGCGAAGAGGTGAGATCCTAACAAGAACGGTTGCAGAACGGGACTTGGGGGTGATCGTCAGTGAGGACATGAAGGCTGCCAGTCAGGTAGAGCAGGCCTCATCCAAGGCAAGACCGATCCTAGCTTGCATACACAGGGGTTTCGTCAGCCGTAAGCCGGAAGTCATTATGCCATTGTATAGATCCATGGTGAGGCCCCACCTGGAATACTGTGTGCAATTCTGGAGACCACATTATCGCAAAGATGTGCCAAGATTGGAGTCGGTTCAGAGAATGGCCACCCGGATGGTCTCGGGACTCAAAGATCTCCCGTACGAAGAAAGGTTAGACAAACTGCAGCTATACTCGCTCGAGGAGCGCAGAGAGAGGGGGGACATGATCGAGACGTTCAAGTATCTCACGGGCCGCATCGTAGCGGAAGAAGATATCTTCTTTTTCAAGGGACCCACGGCAACAAGAGGGCATCCGTGGAAAATCAGAGGCGGGAAACTACGAGGAGACACTAGGAAATTCTTTTTCACTGAAAGGGTGGTTGATCGCTGGAATGGTCTTCCACTGCAGGTGATTGAGGCCAGCAGCGTGCCTGATTTTAAGGCCAAATGGGATCGACACGTGGGCTCTATTCACTAGGCAAAGGTAGGGGAGGGTCATTAGGGTGGGCAGACTAGATGGGCCGTGGCCCTTATCTGCCGTCTATTTCTATGTTTCTATGAGGTCACAATCAAGTCAACAATAATATCTTACATAACGAAAGAAGTGTAAAGCTTAAGGTTACTGGTTGAATTAGCAGAGCTGTATAGATTCTTAGTTTACAAAACGATTGAACAAACTCATTTTTACCAATTTTCTAAAACTGAAGTAGGATGAGGGTGTAGGGTGTGTTACATTGTTTTTGTGCACAAGTGCTAAAAATTAGCCTCAATAGCATCTGCATTGTAAACAGAAACAACACAGGGTAAACACTAGAGAATGACACGGGAACAATTTTTTCTCCGTCTCTGCAGGAACTCAATTTCCCCATCCCATCCCCATGAGTTTTGTCACTGTCCTGTCCATGTCCCATTCCTGTAAGCTCTGCATTAACTGCACAAGCCTCGAACACTTATGATTTTAAAGTGTTTGAGGCTTGTGCAGATGAGGACAGAGCTTAGGCATTGGTGGAATGAGGCATTATGACATCATAATCTGAGCTGTAGAATGTTGCTACTTATGATTTTAAAGTGTTTGAGGCTTGTGCAGATGAGGACAGAGCTTAGGCATTGGTGGAATGAGGCATTATGACATCATAATCTGAGCTGTAGAATGTTGCTACTTATGATTTTAAAGTGTTTGAGGCTTGTGCAGATGAGGACAAAGCTTAGGCATTGGTGGAATGAGGCATTATGACATCATAATCTGAGCTGTAGAATGTTGCTACTTATGATTTTAAAGTGTTTGAGGCTTGTGCAGATGAGGACAGTGCTTCCAGGAATTGGGCAAGGATAGGAAAAGAACTCGCAGGTACAGGGAAAACATTGTCCCCATGTCATTCTCTAGAATACACACTATAGACTAAATTCTATATATTGCACCTAAAATAAACAGTGCTGAAAAATACCCGCCTAAGCGTTACTCTTTATATGGCATCTAAAGTTAGGTGCAGTTTATAGAATAGTGCTTAGGCCTGGGAGCCATGCCTAACTTTAACTTTAGCGGGGAATAGAGAATTACATTTGTCGAGTTTGGAGTAAACTAAAGAGTGGATCAGGATGTTTAACGATTTTGATTCAAGGAATTTTGCTACTGAGAGAATCATGCGACGTCTATAAAGACAAGATGTGACCACACAACTAACATGATTGTGATATGAAAGTTTTTGATCAAAAGTGACTCCTAGAATTTTAATGGTTTTGAATGTTTATAGCGAACTATTTTTAAAGAGTAATAGAGCCTCATGTACTTTTCCTATGCAACAAAATTTAAAAAAAAAAAACAGGACTGGATTTCAGTTATTTGACTGACTGCTCTTCCCAATCCCAAGTGCAGGCCCTCCTGGGGCGGGAACTTGAAGATAATCATATCTCCAGGATTTGGATGAATGCATAAATCTAATGGTAAAGTATTTAAAGAAAGTCACATACCCCTTCCCCCCCCCCCCCGATTCTTTATACGGCACCTAGATTTACATACCCAAGATGCGTGTGCAAATAATTAACAACCAATTATTGAAGTTGGCACTCATTAAAACGTATCCACACATCTGGCAGTGTGCTATTCTATAGGGAATGATGCCTAACTCTTCTAGCTCATAATTCAAAAGCGGGCATGACCATGGGCATATCTGGAACATTCCAAAAGGTTGTGCACATAGTTATAGAATACTGCCTCAGCATGTCTAACTTGGGCACCAACATTTAGACCAGGTTTCAGCAGGTGTAGGTCTGGAAACTACAGTTAGATGCAGGAATCAGCTCTAGGCCTATTCTGAGAGTGCACACTGTCACAGGGTAGGCCCTATGATTGAGAAGGGTGGTAAGAAAATGCCTGCGCCCAGGGCTAGGCAAGGGAAAATACTATCCCAAAATGGAAGAATAACACCAACACCTCAACCCAGAACTAGAACCAGTCAGGGAAGGTTTAGTCTTGAGCAGGAAAATACCTATTTGTTTTCACCTGAATTTAGAAACGGAGAACAATGTGCAGGTGGAACTATTAGTATGGGGAATAGTGTTCCTAGGGGAAATGTTTACAAAGCAACTCACAACATTCATGGGGGACCCAATTCAAAGCAACACCAAGAACCTTCTAGTCTCCATTTTAGCCAGAAACGAGCAACACCTGCAGATCATTATCCTGAGGCTTATAAGGGCCAGCAGCAGTGCTCAGAGAGGAGGCAGCCACTGAACCAACCTGAGCTGGAGAGGAAACAGTGTATTAAAGAAGACCAGTTCCTAGGACCCGAAGCAGCATACTTCAACAGAATACACAGGTCAGATCTAATCCTTTTGATTCTGAAATTTTAGAGGATTTTATGAGTGAAACTTCTGAGAATGAAGAGTATTTAGACCCTGAAGAAGTCATGGACTGTGTGACATGGAAACTGATTGTGTTTGAACTGAGGTTATGCTGGGCTATTGCCAAATAGCAGCTAACTTAGAAGTTGAAACAGTTTGCTAGTTTACTAAAGAAGTAAAGGGGCTGCTGACCCAGTAAACTCAAGTTGGGGAAATTTACTTTAGAGCCTTAATGCCATGTGAAGGTTTTGGCAAGCTTCTTTTGAAAACCTGAGTTTTTCCAGGCTATGGCAGTTTGCACTGCACAGTCCTGGCAGTGGTGTTTTTCGATATTTTTTCCTTTTTGGTTTTCTTTTTTGACTGGATTGTAAGTCCTGTTGGGGAGCGACCACAACCAACAGCCGCTGTGGGAGGAGGTCCCTTTTGCCCTGAGCTCTGCTGTCAGCAGAGCTCAGAGGCAAGATCCAGTCTGACGCTGCCGATGATAATTATGAATAGAAACTATGTGAAATAATTTTTGAACCAGTTGAATATGGTACTGGGGTTGCAAGCATTCCCTGGTGTAAGAAGCCTGAGTGGACCAGGAGGGACACAGGCCCAAGGGAGGCCATTTTGGAATATATTTTTGAAAGCCAAGTTTTCCTTTTGAACCATGTATGTTATTTTGGGGAGATTTCTGAAAATTGAAGTTCCTGAAAGAATAAAGTACTTTAAGTTTGAATCAATCCAGGTGTATGTATTATTTAATCCACCACTCCAATTGGGAACTGATTAGACGCTCTCTCGGCCATACCCACTTGGTGACGCATGGTGACAATACTTTTTGTAGAATAGCACTTAGGGCCAGATTCTTTAATTGGCGCCTAAAAAATATAGACACCTAAAGTTAAATGCCTATTGCATGTCAGTCACACTTAGGTGCCCATTACAGAATTGCACTTAGTAGCGCCTAACTTACAACTTAGGCACCTGTAATGTAGGCATTGGTTTTAAAGACCTACATTATAGGCACCTAAGTCCTTTAGAGCAGTGTTCTTCAACCTTTTTACACCTATGGACCGGCAGAAATAAAATAATTATTTTGTGGACTGGCACCAATCCGCAGACTGGCGGTTGAAGAGCACTGGGCTAAGTCGTGGGCTAGACCCCACCCATCTCTGCCCCAGACCCCACCCCCATAATAGTATTAATTGTAGCAAACTAAACTAAACTAAACCTTAGGTTTATATACCGCACCTTCTCCACGGTCATGGAGCTCGGCACGGTATACAGGAATAGTAATGAGAAAGGAACTCCAAGGAAAGGGTTAGATGAAGATCAGAGGAAAGAGGGAAGTTAGAGAGCTAGGGTGTCAAATGAGGAGGGAATGTTAGGTTTTTGAGAATAACCAGGTTTTCAGCTGTTTACGGAAGGGTTGGAGAGAACTCAGGTTCCGAAGAGGGGAGGTAAGGTTGTTCCAGAGCTCGGTGAGTCTGAAGGGGAGGGAAGTCCCTAGTATTCCTGGGAGTGAAATGCCTTTTAGTGAGGGGAAGGATAGTTTCGATTTTTGGATGGGTCTGGAGGTATTAGGGTTTGAGGAGTTCCAAGAGAGCGGAATTAAAGGAGGAAGGATGCCGTGGACGATCTTGAAAGTTAGACAGATGCATTTGAAGTGGACTCTGGAAATTATCGGAAGCCAATGAAGCTTGAGAAGGAGCGGTGAGACGTGATCGAATTTACTTTTTGAAAAGATAAGCTTGGCCGCAGCATTTTGAATCCGTTGGAGTCTGTGAAGGTTTTTCTTTGTTAGGCTTATGAAGATAGAATTGCAATAGTCCAATCTGGAGAGGATGATGGATTGGACGAGAACGGCAAAATGTTTTTGATGGAAACAAGATCTTACTAACACTATTTTTTCCATTCATTTTTCATATATACACACAGTATAATCTTATTAACAACACATAATGGTTAACCACAAAATTAAACTACACAAAGCAGACTTTATGCTTCTCAACATTCATTCCTACCAGAACACAGATAACCCCTATGCAAATAAGGGACCAAAAACTAAAATATATACAAACAAAACCCTAAAATTCAAGACTCTGCATGTAGTACAACCCCAGAGGTAAAGAAACAAATATACATTTCTTCCTGAACAGTGCAAAATATAGACAGCAGATGAAAATTCTCAAAATTGACAATATTCAATCACTAAGTTGAAAATAAAATTATTCCCCCTACCTTTGTTGTCTCATTCCCTCCATGTGCCATCTCTTCATCACGGCAGTTGAGTGAGGCTGGGTGGCCTGCCCTCTCTTGTTTACAAAACAACACCTTGAGAAAGCCAGCTGTCTCTCTTGTCTTCCTCCCCCTCTGCAATAAACATACCAGCGCTCCCACCTGGCCGTTTTATGCTGCCCGCAGTCACCTCCCACTTCCTCACTGCCTGCGGCCAGCTCCCTCTTCCTCAGTTTCCCTCTTCCTCACTGCCGCAGTTTGCACAGAGCCATGTGCAGCGGCGGCTCCTCACATGTCCCGCGCATCATGTGGAAGCCTCCCCTCTGACGTTGCAACATCAGAGAGAAGGCTGCCGGTTCAGAAGCAGGACGCGCGTAGGAGCCGCCACCCACAGCTTTGTGCACTGATCTCCTCAGGCCCGAGGCACGTGCCGGCTGTGGATCAGCAGGAAATTTCTGCGGACCGGCGGTTGAAAAACACTGCTTTAGAGAATCGTGCCTAGCAGCACCTAAGTCTTTCTCCACCCCTAAACATGTATATGTTGATGTCAGGCACCGACAGGCGCCATGCAATAGGCACCTATCTTTTACGCCTGAGAAGATAGATGCCTATATCCCAATTAAATTTTATTTTCTTCAATTGTGAGCTTGTTAAAGCGTATTATTGAAGTCAATTTGCTAATTAACCCCCCATTTTACAAACCTATGCAAGAGGTTTTTAGTGCCGGCTGGCGTGCTGAATGCCCTGCACTGCTCCGATGCTCAGAGTTCCTATGAGCGTTGGCGCAGAGCATTCAGTGCACCAGCCAACGCTAAAAACTTCTTGAGTGCTTTTGTAAAGGGTGGATAAGTTAGGCGCCTCTTATAGAATTTCTCCCTTAGTGCCAATTTTTTCTCTGCCCATTTTTGAACATCATTTATAGAATTTCTCCCAATGAGTCTGGCTTAGCATGCCAGTAGTATTTTCCTGAAAGATATTGTCTTATGTTTAACTGTTCTCTGCTAAGAATTCTCATATAAATATTTTTTTAAATTAAAAAAAACAGAAGTAGGTATAAAAAGAAATACAGCAGGTGGTTTAGTCTCCATCCAGCCAATTTTCTTTGAATTCAATCAGTGTCAACATAGCATTAATATTTCAGTCATGAAACATAATGCAATATGATATAGTCAAAGCTAAATATTTATAAGCTACAAAAATTCAGGAAGCATAAAGGAAAACATTAAAGACAACATATCAAAAGCTCAAGCTAGAACTGGAATATTAAGGGCTCTCTATTTTTAAATGCACCTCCACATGCAAATAGCAACATTTTCATGTGTGGATAAAATATACAGTTAAATAGTGATTTTCAAGAAAGCTGCTATTTTACACATGGAGATACACAACGTGCAGAGATTTGGGGCCCCTTTTCCAAAGTCGTGGTTAAATAATAATAATAAATTTTTATTTTTATATCGCAGTACCTCTCAGTTCTATGCGATTTACAATAATAAAAAAAAGCTGGGCAACAAAGCGATAATACAACAGTAGTATAAAATTCAAGTGATTAATAACGTCAGATGAATTTATCAAAAAGAGAGGTTCTAACATTTTTCCTAAAATCTTGGTACGAATAAGAAGCCGCAATCAAACCACTTAAAGTTTTACTCCATTTACCAGCAAATGACACTAGGAGGCTCACTTAAATGAACTAAAACACACTTAATTCATTTAGGCTTCAGGACATTTACAGAGGCAGCATCACTACAGTACCATTGTAACAATGCCCTTCAAGAGGGCATGATGGGAGTGCAATATGGACGGGCCAAAAATCTACACATGTATTCACAAAGGCCCTGATTCTCTGAATGTTGAATGTTATTCCCTCCTGCAAAAAAATATAAACCTCCTTTGTAACATGTTGTTTCTCTCCCTCTGAAATATTATTGCTTTCTTCTATGTATTGTAAATTTTTCCCCATGCTGCTACGTGGGCTTTAAACTGGAAGTGATGGGGAAGGATGATCAAAGCCACCGGGTGAGTATAAGCCCTCAGGTAAGTAAATCACTGAATACCTCTACAGGGATGGGAAAAGGGGACAATGTCTGGAAAGCAGTATATAGTAATGCTCGAAGTATGGGAAACAAAATTCTGGATCTAGAAGCAGTGATGGAAAATGAGTTGGATATAGTGGCGATCACAGAGACATGATTCATGGAGAACCATGACTGGGATGTAGCTATACCGGGCTATAATCTGTTCAGGAAAGACAGGGTAGGAAGACAAAGAGTGGGCATAGCATTATATGTTAAAGGCCATATTAAATCCACACAATTGCAGGATCTGTAGGGCAAGGAAGAGGCACTGTGGATCAATTTAGAAAGAGGGAATGGTAAACATATTTACACTAGTCTTTAAGCCCGTTACATTAGCGGGTGCTAGAATAGATGTGTAGACTTTTAGCACAATGGGGCGCTCCCCCTGTCCAGCAGTAGCCCTTCTCCCTTCTTTTTACCTCCCCCCTCTCCAGTAGTACCCCTTCCCTGCTTCCCCTGTCCAGCAGTAACCCCTCTCTCTTCCTTTTACTTACCCATATTCAGGCTCCCATTTCCCCTTTTACCTTCCCTATTTCCACCTTTTTCTCCTCATCCAGCATCATTCCATCTTCTCTCTCTCTCTCTCTCTCTCTCTCTCTCTGCTATCCCATCCAGCATGCTGCTGTCTCTGTCTTGCCCTCCATCAAGAATCCCCCATCTTTCTCTATATATTTCTTCCCTCATCCATCACCAATTTATTTGTCAATCCCTAGTATCCCTTCCCCCTCATTCAACATGGCTCCCTTTGTCTCTGTTTCCCCTTTCCAACATCCAGTGTCATCCTTTTACAACATTTCAAGTTCAGTGACAGAGCAGCAGTAGTATCAGCTGTAAAAAGAAAGTCCACTTGCTGCAACTGGAAGTGGCCCTCTCCCCCTTCTCAGTTCCTTCAGCAGTACTGCTCCCAGCGATCATCTTTGCCGCTTCACTCGAGCCCGCTATCGCAATGCAGCAGTAACTGCACCCTCTGCCTGGGTTTCTGCAGCGCCTGCACCCGGGTGCCCATACCACCCTCCACTTTCTCTCCTCCTATCACCCAGATCCCTGGGCCCTCTCCTCCCGGCCTGGCTCTCCCCCTATAGCGCTTCACGGGAGGAGTGGGGTCACACAAACTATAGCACGGGAGCGGCCGCTCTCAACCCGTCCCTCGGGCCCACCCTGGGTTACAGCCCGGTAGGCGAGTACCCGACCCTTTACCTGCTCTTCCTGGTCTGCCCTGAATAAAGAGAGAGAGAGAGCAATCTACAATCAAAAAAGCCTACTGAGGATCGCAGCTGGCTGTAGCGAACCTCGCAGGCACTAAGCACCTCGGTAGCACGTTCCCTCTGACGCGATCCGGTGCGTCAGAGGGAACATGCTACTGAGGTGCAGAGCGGCCAGCGAGGTTCGCTACAGCCAGCCGCGATCCTCAGTAGGCTTTTGCAGATAGAGGCCTTCGGTGGACTGGATGGAGGACTGCCGCTCAAGAGGAAATTAGGCCAGTAGAAGAGCGTTTAGTGTACCTGCGGCTGCCGAGTTTGGCAGCCTTGTAGCGGCGGGAGGGTCAACGGGGGTTTCAATTGTGTCGGGTAGGGTCATCGAGGGGGGTGGGGGGGAGTGTGTTCTTACAGGGAACGATTGCGGCGGTGGCGGTGAAATACATTAACACTGTCAGTTGTCCGATCTCAGGCTTTATGCAAAAGCAATACAGCGGTGCCTACAGCTCACGGAAAATGGACGCACGCGATGGGAGTGCACATGCGCGGCCTAGCATTTTATTATATTAGATTGGTGTGATATACAGGCCTCCTTCACAGACGGAAGAAGTGGACAGAAATTTAACAATAGACATTCAGAATATATCTAAAAAAAGGGGAAGCTTTACTAATAGGTGATTTTAACATGCCGGATGTTGATTGGGGTATCCCTATTGCAGGGTCTTCTAGAAGGAAGATCCGGGATTCTCTACATGAACTGTTCTAGTATTTGGTAATGAAACCTATATGGGATGGGGTCATGCTGGATTTAGTGCTTACAAACGGGAAAAGTGTTTCTGATGTTACAGTGGGTGATCATCTGGCATTCAGTAATCACTGCATGGTACGGTTTAATATTAAGACGGGTATATACAGGGCTTGTTCAAAAGTAAAGGTTCTAGACTTTAAAAAAACAACAACTTTGTTTGGATGGGGGATTATGTCAAGGAATTATCTGGAGGGAACGTCTGGAAGGAGTAGAAATGCAATGGGCAAAACTGAAAAGAGTTATTGTAAGGGTGACAGACATTTTTGAGAGGCAAGTAAATAAAAGTAAGAGGAAAAGAAGGCTGCTTTGGTTCTCATAAGTAGTAGCTGAGAAGGTAAAGAATAAGGGGCTCATAATTAAAAAAAAAAAAAGTGGCCTAAATCGGTATTTGGACAATCAAAAGGACAGATCGTCCAAGTACCGATAATCAAAGATGGTTTTAGATGTATCTAAAACCAGCTTAGGCCTTTACCCTGCCTCTAAACGCCTAGAGCAAAAAGAGGCATTTTTAAAGAAGGGAAAGGACGGGAGGTGGGCTGACCTAGACTTAGTCGTATAGCAAATATAACCAAAAGTTTAACAAATTTGCCCAGTCGTAACATATGTTTTAACTTAGACCAAGTCAAAATAGGTATAAATTCTGAATAGGAGTCGCTGAACTGATCGCAGCTGCCGCGATCAGCTCAGCAGCCCCGGCCACCTGCCCACCCCCACCTTAACGATCTGCGGAAGCAGAGATGTCTAATCTTTCCTATCGTGATCCCCCCTGAACTGCCACAAACCGTGGCAGGAGAGATGCCCAATCTCTCCTGCCGGCACCCCAACCATCCTGACAATACCAGCAGGAGGGAGCCCAAGCCCTCCTGCCGAGGCGTAGGTCCTCGAATCCCCGAACCACAACAATACCAGCAGGAGGGAGCCCAAGCCCTCCTGCCAGAAGGTGACCCCACCCCCACCCCTACCCTCAAATATGGGCAGGAGGGATCCCCCGCGACCCACCCATGATTCCCCATGACCTCCCCTATTGCCCTCCTGAACCCCCGATCACCCCCTCGAACCTCTGAACAGCCCCCTCTGAACAGACCCACCCATGACCCCCCCCCCACGACCCCCACCTAACCCCCCCAACCCCCACACACCCCCCTCAACTTACTTTAAGGTTGGCTGGCCAGATGGGTCCAAAGCCCAGCCGGCCGGCAGGCCTGTCATCCTTTGAATGGCGAGCCTAGTGCTTGATTGGGCCAGGTGCCCAAGGCCCCGCCCATAAGAGAGGCCTTAGGTGCCTGGGCCAACCAGAATTGGCCCAGTTGCCTTAGGCCTCTTTGTGGGCGGGGCCTTAGGCACATGGGGCCAACACAGTCCATTTGCCTAAGGCCACACCTACAGGAGAGGCCTAAGGCAACTGGGCCAATTCAGTTGAGCCAATTCAGCTAAGTGGTTTTTTTTGCCTAATGCTATGATTTCGGATCACTGTGCCTTTGGGCCCTGTTGCCACATTTTTTTCACGTGTGGGGTTATGTACATTGACTTTGCTAGCTATTACAGTTCTTTCTTCACCCTACCGGTTTGTTTGTGTAGGAGTGTATGTGAAGTGGAGTTTTTTGCCAAATGAAGCTGAACTGAGGCTTTTTCTCCACTTCTTTTTTTGTTTTCTGTTTGATTGAGTGTTTCTCCTGCTGTGGATGGTTGGGTGTATGTATGTTTAAGCCTTGTAGCGTTGCTGAGCAGGTTCGTTTGTTCTGTGTGGGGTTGTGTTTGAGATATTTATTAGATTTAAATCGCCCTTCTTTCCTTAGTTTACATAATTTAGTGCCAATTCAGTTGGCCCAGGTGCCTAAGGCCTCTCCTATGGGTGGAGCCTTAGACACCTGGCCCAATCAGGCCCTAGGTCCGCCATTCAGAGGATGGCGGGCCTGCCAGACGGATGGGCTTGGGACCCATCCATCTGGCCAACCTTAAAGTAAGTTGAGGGGGGTTTGGGGTAGGGAGGTTAGGGGGGCTGTTTGGGGTTTTGGAGGATGATCGGGGGTTCAGGTGGGTCGATCGGGAGGGTCTTGGGAGGTGCACCGTGGGCAGGAGAGTCTGGCATCACTTCTGGTATTTGAGGGTGGGGTGGGGGTTGGGGAGTCACCTTCTGGCAGGATGGCTTGGGCTCCCTCCTTCCAGTATTGTCAGGGTTTGGGGGCTTACGCCTCGGCAGGAGGGCTTGGGCTCCCTCCTGCCGGAATTGTCAGAGTTTGGGGGGTTCGGGGGCTTGTGCCTCAGCAGGAAGGCTTGGGCTCCCTCCTGCCAGTATTGGGGGGTTCAGGGAGGTGGATGGCAATCGCAGCAGGAGAGATTAGGCATCTCTCCTGCTGCGATCGTTGCGGGGGGAGGGGATTCTGTAACTGGTGTTTTTGACAGACACCGGTTACAGAATCCAGCTTTTAGGCAAAGGAGTGGCCCCCTCCTTTGACTAAAAGGTCTTGCTTTGGGTATTTGGGACTTGGGCAGTTTGGGGGTTTTAAGTTTAGACATAGTGGTGGTCTGGGCGATTAAACTGCTAAACGTAGAGGTAGGCCATTCTCAAAAAAAAAAATCTCATTTTTTACTTTTTTTTTTTTTTTTTTTTAGAATAGACATTTTCCCTGCTGCTAACTTTTAGCATTTAGGGGTTTAGGCCAAAAGGGGACTTAGACTTTTTTTTGTTGTTGTTATAATGCCCCTCCACGAGGTTATCTTTCATAAACTACAAAAGATCACAGAAAGAGTAAGACAGGAAAAAATATCTGGGAAAGTTAAGAGAGGCTGGTCGAGAAGTCAGGAAAGCAAAGATACAAATGGAAGAAAAAATAGCTGACACAGTAAAACAGGGAGACAAGACATTTTTTAGATATATTAATGATAGGAAGAAGTACAAAAGTGGCACTGTGAGACTCAAAGGTGAAGGGGAGAAATATGTAGAATCTGATAAAGAAAAGGCTGAATTGCTTAACAAATGTTTCTGTTCTGTATTCACGGCTGAAGATCTGGGAGCGGGACTGAGAAGACAAATGAGAATAGGGATGGTGGAGTGGTAGACCCTGATCGATTTTCAGAGGGTTGTGTTTGTGAGGAGCTAGCTAAATTAAAGATAGACAAATTGATGTGGCCGTATGGTGTACATCCAAGGGTGCTGAAAGAACAGTTCTATTGGATTCGCTGACTGACCTTTTCAATGCTTCTCTAGAGTCAGGAGTAGTACCGGAGGACTGGAGAAGGGTAGATGTGGTCCCTCTCCACAAAAGTGGAAGTAAAAAAGAAGTAGGGAATTACAGACCAGTAAGTTTGACTTCTGTGGTAAGCAAATTAATGGAAACTCTTTCAAACCAGAGAATGGTGAAGTTTCTGGAATCCGATGGATTCACTGAGGTATGTCTTGTCAGACAAATCTGATCAATTTCTTTGACTGGGTGACCAGAGAATTGGATAGAGGGAGTGCGCTAGATGTGGTGTATTTAGATTTTAGCAAAGCCTTTGACAGTGTACCATACAGACGGCTAATAAATACACTAAGTGCTCATGGGATGGGCCCCAAAGTGATGGGCTGGGTCAGGAACTGGTTAAGTGGAAGGCAACAGTGGTGTGCCTCAAGGTTCTGTTCTTGGGCCTGTTCTTTTTAACATTTTTATAAGCGATATTGCTGAAGGGCTGTCAGGTAAGATTTGCCTCTTTGCGGATAATAACAAAATCTGCAATAGAGTAGACACCACGGATGGTGTGAATGATATCAAGAAAGACCTAACGAATCTTGAAGAATGGTCTGAAATTTGGCAGCTAAAATGTAATGCTAAGAAATGCAAGTTCATGCCTTTGGGCTGCAAAAACACGAAGGAACAGTACAGTTGAGGGGGTGAAGAACTTATGTGCATGATAGAAGAACAGGACTTGAGTGTGATTGTTTGTGATGATCTTAAGGTGGCCAAACAGGTTGAAAAGGTGACAGCAAAAGCTAAAAAGATGCAGTGTGACTTTGGAAATAGGTGGGTTCACTGACCTGATTAGGAACAAGGCAGTCCACCAATTTGAATTTTGGCGGGAAAGTCAGTTGGTCAGAAATTTGAATTTTGTTGTGAAAGTGCATAGAATGGAAAAGTCTTAATAATGCTTGCAATTTGTTGGTTGTCTCTGCCTCAGCCCTCTCAGATCTATATGTCATAAAAGCTGTGTTCCGCCAATAAGTAGAACACAGTACAACTAACAAAAGAAGAATGTCCAACAAGTTAATGTGTAATATTTTTGTTACAGTCCACATTTGCTAGGGATGAGCTAGTGTTTGTAACAACATATCCCATGTCATTAAGGATTGAAAATGACCAGAAAAAGCTTCACATTTCCATTTATTAATAACAGTGCAAACTCTTTTGAAAGAGAGTATGCACTTTTTATGATAGTGTGCTCATTCAAGCCATCATGCATCTGTTGATTTATAGCTGGATAGGTGAAGATTGGTAGTTGACTTACCCTTAAACGAGGCTATTTTCAAAAATAGTATCACTTTATAGTTTATAGTTTGCTTATATCCCTCCTTTAAATGATGAATGCCATTGTGCTATTTTAAATGGTTCTGTGTGGTATTTTGAGATATTTATTCATATATCTTTAAAAGAACACAAAACAATGGAATTAGCTGAATCCATATTTTTCCATTCATTTTCAGCCATAAACTACAATAGATACTATTTGGCAAGCTGGAGAAAGTGGAAAGAACGTATCACAACTTGGACTTCTCATTGATTTCCTACAGCTAATTTAGAGAGGGTGGGCCAATATTGATGAGAAACTCTCACTTGAGCTGGCTATCAAACAGGGCCTGGTTTACAAAGGGTAATGACTGTGGGTTAGATTCACTAAGGATAGCGACTCAATCGTTGTTAGCTGATTCTCTGGCCAATTCTTCAACAGTGATGATTCACTATCAAGTTTGCATGCAAATGATTTACACGGAGGTGCAAATCATTTGCATGCAAATGAGACCGATTCAATCACTCAAAGATTTAGCGGTGATTGCTGACTTTCGTAAATCTAACCCTGTATGTTCTGAGCAGAGACCTAGAAAAAAATGCTTGAAAAAGTGCACGCAAGATATTGGTATTAAAGGATACATTGAATGAGTTAAACAGGTAATTTTCTAGCCATCCATGAATTGTGAAATTGAGAACCTTGTTCAGAAATTATATGCCAAGATCCTATCAAATAGGATCTGAAAAACTCTATGCCCTCATGTAGTACCAAGTAAGTCATGGCAAAAGGTGGAAGTTGGCATATTTCAATTTAAGAATTTGATTATATCCTACTGTTGGACTACTTAAGAAATTACTTTGAAACTGATCATCTAGATAGCAAGAAGTGCAAAAACATTATCTGTGGCCTTAAAAGGCATTTTGGGACAGATTCTATAAACAGTGCTTAAGTGTGCCTACATTGTAGGTCAGCGATGGCGAACCTATGGCACGCGTGCCAACTGTGGCACGCGAAGGCCTTGCAGCTGGCACATGCAGGGCTGCCATCAGGGCAGTACTACCAGGGGGTGCACAGGAGAGAGAGCTGAACGGGGACGATGGGGGACCCGCGGGGTTAAATATAACTCGAGCCGCGAGGCTCGTCTTCTACTCTGACTGCCCTGCCGCTCACACAGCCGATCGGAAATCTTCCCCGACGTCAGCGCTGACGTCAGAGGGAGGGCTTAAGCAAAGCCCGCCCTCCGACGTCAGCGCTGACATCGGGGAAGATTTCCGATCGGCTATGTGTGTGCGGCGGGACAGGCAGGAAATAGAAGACAAGCCTACGCGGCTCGAGCTACATTTTGCTGAGAAAGTTGCTAAGATGGGCTGGGAGAAAAACGGGGAACACAAAAGGGGGAGGGAGTGCGTTTTGGACACAAGGCATGAACTTGGGAGAAAAGAAGGGAGGGAAAGAGATGCTGAGGTGGGGGAGGGAATGGGTTTTTGGACACAGAAGGCATGAACTTGGGAGAGAGGAAGGGAGGGAAAGAGATGCTGAGGTGGGGGAGGGAATGGGTTTTTGGACACAGAAGGCATGAACTTGGGAGAGAGGAAGGGAGGGAAAGAGATGCTGAGGTGGGGGATGGAATGGGTTTTTGGACACAGAAAGCATGAACTTGGGAGAGAGGAAAGAAGGGAAAGAGATGCTGAGGTGGGGGAGGGAATGGGTTTTTGGACACAAGGCATGGACTTGGGAGAGAGGAAGGGAGGGAAATAGATGCTGAGGTGGGGGAGGGAATGGGTTTTTGCACACAAGGCATGAACTTGGGAGAGAGGAAGGGAGGGAAAGAGATGCTGAGGTGGGGGAGGGAATGGGTTTTTGGACACAAGGCATGGACTTGGGAGAGAGGAAGGGAGGGAAATAGATGCTGAGGTGGGGGAGGGAATGTGTTTTTGGACACAGAAGGCATGGACTTGGGAGAGAGGAAGGGAGGGAAAGAGATGCTGAAGTGGGGGAGGGAATGTGTTTTTGGACACAGAAGGCAAGGACTTGGGAGAGAGGAAGGGAGGGAAAGAGATGGTTGTGTACACGGGGAATAGAAGAAAGGAGAATTTTTGGTCATAGGGAGGGAGTGAGGTACAGACAGTGGCATACCAAGGTGGGGGTGGGGGCGGTCTGCCCCGGTTTTACGCCCCAAGGGGGTGCACAGCTGGCCACCCTCCAGTGTTCTCCCTAGGCTGGCAAACTGCGTTTCTTTAACCACTTGAGTGCCACCGCCGCCATCGGGAACAGGCCGGTGCCAAGTTCTCCCTGCTTTTCCCTGTGGGGCCGACCAACTCTTGCCACCCGCGTCAATTCTGATGTTGGAGAGGACGTTCTGGGCCAGCCAATCGCTGCCTGGCTGGCCCAGAACATCCTCTCCGATGTTAGAATTAACGTCGAGTGGCGAGAGTTGGTCGGCCCCGTGGGGAAGAGAAGCAGGGCGAACTCGGTGCCGGCCTGTACCCGATAGCGGCAGTGGCAGCCTATTCCCCAGTGGCGGTGGCAGCATTTTCCCAATGGTGGTGGCATAGGGGAGGGCATGGAGAAAGAAAGAAAGGGGGGGACAGGGAGCCAAAAAAAAAAAAAGAAAGAGGGCTTGGTGAAACAAAGAAAAATGGGGCACGGAGTTAGGGAGAAAGACAGACATACAGAATGAAAGGGGGTATGAAGAGAGAGAAAAAG
Source organism: Geotrypetes seraphini (assembly GCF_902459505.1). NCBI lineage: Eukaryota > Metazoa > Chordata > Amphibia > Gymnophiona > Dermophiidae > Geotrypetes > Geotrypetes seraphini. Next base: position 61,265,493 of record NC_047085.1, read on the forward strand.
AAAGAAGGGGGCAGGGTGAAACAAAAAAAAAGTTTGGGGAGGGAATGAGGTCTGGAGGAGAGAAAGCATACAGGAGGCTGAAAAAAGGGAAGAAATATTGGATGCACAGTCAGAAGAATAAAGTGCAACCAGAGACTGATGAAATTACCAAAGGTAGGATAATGATTTTATTTTCAATTTAGTGATCAAAATGTGTCCGTTTTGAGAATTTATATATGCTGTCTATATTTTGCACTATGGCCCCCTTTTACTAAACCGCAATAGCGTTTTTTAGCACAGGGAGCCTATGAACTTCAAGAGCAGCGTGGGGCATTCAGCGCAGGTCCCTGCGCTAAAAACCGCTATCGCGGTTTAGTAAAAAGGGAGGGGGAATATTTGTCTATTTTTGTATAGTTGTTACTGAGGTGGCATTGCATAAAATCATCTGCCTTGACCTCTTTGAAAACCCGCGGAATATAAATGATAATTAACATTTTCTCTGCGTACAGCATGCTTTGTGTTTTTAAAATTTTATTGTTGGTAGATCATTTTGACTTGGCCAAAAAGGTAAGGGGGAGGGAGGGGAGCTGCTGAAAGAGTCTACCTTGACGTGGTTGCAGGCTTACAAATCTTTTGGTCAAAGAGTGCGGCGACAGAGAAAAGTATGTGTGTATTCGGCCCATGAATGAAATCATTAAAACATTATAAATTGCCAATAAATTGAAATGAAAACCAAAGGATTGTGAATCAAATTGATTCTCTGACAATACAAAGATTCCAACCTTTAAAAATGATGTTACATAGTTCAGGCAACTTTATAAAGAGTTTTTAGATACTAAAATCTTGTTATTAAGGTTTAATTGACGTGCTGGCACTTTGAGGAAATTCTTTGGTTTTGTGCGGCAGTTTGGGCACTCGGGCTCAAAAAGGTTAGCCATCACTGTTGTAGGTGATGCTCTACACGGTTGTCAATCAACCACTAGATGCCACGTATAGAATTATGCCTAGCATTGCCTAAGTGGACTTAGGCATCACTAGGCACCAGTCTAGCTTAATGTACTGGCTCCTATCTTGCATGCCTAGTGACACCTAAGTCTACTATGCCTATTCTTCACACATAACCACGCCTACTTTTCAGGTAGTATCATTAGGCGTTGCTAGGTGCCTTGATTTAGGCAGTGCTAGCTGTCCTAAGAGTTCCATGCAGAACTCTTAATTAGTAAATTTGGGGGGGGGGGATTTGCTAAAAATTGGTGCAGTCAATCATCACACCAATTAAGCCAATTTAAAAAAAGTTGTACATAGATTTCAAAGTTAGGCATCGCTAGACGTCCTTGATTAGTTTCAAGTTTATTTTCATTTGATATACCGTCTATCAGAAATTATCTAGACAATTTACAATCATTAGGGTGGAACATGCACAAGAATTCAAAAAGCAAGCATGACCAGAAAAATATCCATCTTTTTATTTTGAAAATGGCCATTTCTCAAATGTGTTTGTCCTTAGTGTCTCGATCTTTCTGAACCACTTTTGAAATAAAAATCCAAAAGAAAATTGCTCAAAAGAAGCCATTGGGACATAAAGGTCAGCATTTGTAGTAGACTGGCCACACAGACATCCCAACAGAGCGTTTGTGCTCCGTGCCTCCATGCCACGCATGCGCAGTACATAAAGAAATGGTGAAAGGTGAGGTGGTGGGACTGGGATTCGACACCATCACCATCTAACTACTCCTGCTAGCTACGAAGCTCCGCCTTTCCTCGGCACTGCTCACTGAAGGTGCAGGTGGGCCTCTGATTGGGCCGCGGCATAGTCACTTTCGAGATCTCACAAAGAAGGGTGGGGAGGAAGGCCGGTGGCGCTGGTGATGGGATTGGACTTTGGGTCAGCTTGCACTGGCAAAATCTTGGGGTTCAGTTCGATAAACTCCGGAGGAGCTATGTAGTAGCCCCCACGCCCAGACCCACCTATACCCTGACCCCACCCATGCCCCGCCTCTACCATGCCCGAACCCTGCCTCTCACTGTTCAGAAGTTACTGGATGCCGGCCCTCATCACTAACAACAGTGAGCACGTGAACTCGGTTATTTCTCCCATGGCGACGACGTCGCCAGTGAAGCACTGGGGCAGAGTCCCAGAGAGAATGCGGAGGTTGCAGCTTAGCTTTGGGAGACTACCTGCAGCTATTTGGATTTTCTTAAAGTGCAGGCACTATTAGAGTTGCTATCTGTACAAAATGGAAAAATAAATTTCATCTAGGAATTGCCCACGAGGCAGGAGGTGCTGGATTCGGAGGGAGGGAGTGGGAGAAGGAAGAGATGTTGGAGTCAAGTGAGGAAAGGAGAGAGAGAGAGAGAGAGAGAGGGATTGTGGGAGGGAGAGAGGGAGAAATGTCAGATTTGGGAGATGGAAGAGAAGGACAGAGGGGCGCCAAGGGGGACAGGGAGAGATGGTAGGGGATAGGGAGAGATAGACTTCAGGGAGGATGGAGGGGGCAGGACCACTGCTACTTTGGGGCACTGAGGGAGGAGGGGTTGGTACATCAGGATCGCTTTTGCCGCCTCGGGTAAGTAATGGGGGTCCAGGAGGCCAGACCCACATGGAGGGAAAGGCCCTGTTTGGTGATAAATGCAGTGGAGGATCTATGAGGGCCAAAAGGGTATAGATGACTAAGGAAATAGTGAAAGTTGAGGTGGTTGAACTGGGATCAGTGGGAGGCAGGGTCTGGGCATGGTAGAGGTGGGGCATGGGTGGGGTCAGGGTCAGGGTATAGGCGGGGCTATTCTAGCACCCGTTACTGTAACAAATGTAACGGGCTGAAATACTAGTATCAAATAAAATAACTGTAAAATAAATAACTGTATATGATGAAGTCAACTGCATTAAACACCTTGACCAGCCTTTTAAGTTCAATTAGAATGAATAAATTGTTGTTGTTTTTTTTATCACCAGGGGAGTCTTGAAAAAATTAACATATTTTAGGACTCTGCTTTATTGGAATGAGCTCCCAGTGGAGATTAAGGAGCTCTCTTAATAGAGCTCAGTGCAAGCTAACTACTAAGAAATATAAAATGGGGTTCTTGACATTTAGGGCCAGATTCTGTAAAGGGTGCCATAATCAGTGGCCGCCTACAAAATCCAATCGCATGTCAATCATTCTATGGCGCCGTTTGCAGAATCGTGGCCCCTGTTAAAGGTAGGCGCCGGTAATGTAGGCCAGGGATTTAAAGACCTACATTACTGGTGCCTACCTTTGGTGGAGAATCACACCTAATGGCTTCTAAGGTCATTTTCGGCCTAGTTTGACCTTAGGCGCTACCAGGCACCTCTGAATACGTGATTCTGGTGCCTACATTTTTTTAAATGAGATTTTAATTGTTTTTTTTAATCAGCACAGCCAGTGAGCCAATTAAACCATATAAGTTAGGCAGCAGAAGGGCGCCTACCACTGCCTACCTTACTGTGCCATTTGCAAACTCTGCCCCGTTTGGCTCCTTTTACAAAGGCGCGCGCTAGCGGGGTTAACACGCGTGACTTTTCATCACGCGCTGGTCAAAAACTGCTGCCTGCCCAAGAAGAGGCGGTAGCGGCTAGCGTGGCCGGCAGTTTAGCGCGCGCTATTACGAGCGTTAAATCACTAGCGCGCCTTTGTAAAAGGAGCCCTTAGTGTACAACAGCCTCTAAATTTGCAGATAGCTATATGCATGTTTTTCTGAAATGTTTTAGCTACTATAACTACTACTATTTATCATTTCTATTGTGCTGAAAGGCATATACAGCGCTGTCCTTTTAAAATGTCCTTGCTAAGAATTTTTAAACTATGAAATTAGCTTTCTGGCTAATACTGTAGGGCCGGGGTCTCAAAGTTCCTCCTTGAGGGCCGCAATCCAGTCGGGTTTTCAGGATTTCCCCAATGAATATGCATGAGATCTATGTGCATGCACTGCTTTCAATGCATATTCATTGGGGAAATCCTGAAAACCCGACTGGATTGCGGCCCTCAAGGAGGGACTTTGAGATCCCTGCTGTAGGGTCTATCATCAAATTGTATCTGATATAGTTGTTCTCTTAAATTAGATAAGGTGGGAAGGATTCATTGATAAATAGATTCTTGATTATTATCTATTTTACGACTTGGGAGTTTTACAGGTTCTAAATTATACATTGTTGAAAATGTGAACTTTACATTACTAGGAGCATGGCTTTAATTGTTTTATGGAATGATTGCAATTTGACTTGAACTTAGAGGCTAAGGAAATAATAAGTAAACAGATTAAATTAAATTAAATTAGATACTAAAGGGTTGATAGGCAGTACTAATTAACCAGATAGGACAGGCTCCTACATAGTTAAGTTTCACTGACCAGCTCAGGTGCTAATACTCAATATCAGCTCTGACCACTACAGCATTATCCAGTTAATACTAGGTTGGGCCGTGATCAGAGTAATGACTGACCCAAAAGTTATACGGCCACCAGCAATATTTGGTGCTGGTGCCTGGATAAGTAGCCAGGCAAGTAGAACTGCATTAGGGCAATTTATAACCTACTGACCTTCCAGAAAGCAGTAAAGACACTTCTTTTTATGGCCCGAATCAATTCTGGTCTCGAACTTTGACAGGCCTTGCTTCAATGTACCTTACCTCAGAACACCTGTGCCTGCTAACCAGTTCTTCTACCGCTCACTGCAGATGTGTTAATACCCATTCGTGACTCTGATTTATTTTCTTAGATTCTGCAAAGCATGTGTTCTTAGTCACATTCTCCATAAGTTGTAAATTATTGATTCTATAGCTTTGTGTTTTGATCCTGTAGCCAGGGCAGGATTAACCAATAGGCCAAGTAGGCACGTGCCTAGGGCCCAAAATGGTCATGGGGGCACGATGAAGGAGGGCATCAACATTGTTTTTTCCAAACGGCGATGGGCCCCTCCAGCATCGATCGGCAATGCAGCCCCCCCCCCCCCCCCGATCGGCAATGTGGGCCCCCCACCGATCAGCAATGCACCCCCCCTCCCATCGACGGAAAGTAAGACAAGCAAGCAACGTGGGTAAGAAAGGCAACGGGAACTGTAATTGTGCAAGCGATGCTGCTTGCCCAAAGCTTCCCTCTGACGCAGCTTCTTGTTTCCTCCTGGGCGCATGGTGGGGTGGGTTGGAGCAGGGGGCCCAGTGTACTTGTGTGCCTAGGGGCCCTCAACGAATTAATCCTGCCCTGCCTGTAGCATGTTACTGACTGTAGCGTATGTTTCTCTGTTCCTGAAAACTTTCCCCCTATTTTACTAAGGTACGCTATGCTTTTTAGCGCACGATAAATATTAGCATGTGTTAATCACACGGTAAACGCTAATGCGTGTATGTTATCCAATGGACACATTGATTTAGCGCGTGCTAAAAGGCTTAGCGCACCTTAGTAAAAGAGGGCCTTTGTGTATATATCTTTGCAACCTGTTCTGGGCTCCTTGGGAGGACGGGCTATAAAAATGAATACATAAATAAAGAGCAGAACTAACTTTGTCCAGCTGGTTATCTGGGTACTTGTCCTGATATATCAGCCAGATCCAGATAACTTCTGGATCTTCAAGGTCAGTACCTAGATTAGGCCTGGCTTTGAACATCAAGGTCTAATTCAGTCCACGCATGCAGAATGAATATTGCTCCCTAATTACTTTCTTATTCTTTCTTTTAATTATTCTTTACCAGGTGACTTTTTTCTTTACAAGTGTATTGCTTAATTGTTTAATTACATACTTAGGGGTCCTTTTGCTAAGGCACACGAAAGCATTTAATATGCGTTTAATGCCGCACAGACCACTATGTAGCTATAGGCTGCACAGCACCTAACACACACTAAAAGGATCCCTTAATAAACAAAAAGTATAAATTTAAAAAGACAGGCTTTTGATTTTTTTTTTTTTTTTTTTCCCCCAGAAAGCCAGCACCAGGTCATATAAACAAAGCTCCACTCTCCTCCTCTTTTCATTTCAAAGAACCTAAATCTGAAATAAACTATGGGAAAGATCAACCTTTTCCAATCTGCAACCACTCCTAAAGTAGAGCAAGTCCCCACAACTTCTCTCTCTTAAGTATTCCATTTCTCTACGGTTCCAAAACAGAGAGATTTTTGCTAAAATCAGGCTGATAAAATGCTCCAAAATACCTGCTAATGTTTGCCCCTTCCAAGAATGATGTTTAAACTTTTATTCATAACTGAATACACCACCTTATGCATAACATAATTAGGGCCAAATATTCACTACTACTACTACTTATCATTTTCATAAGCGCTGCTAAACGTACGTAGTACTGTACATTAAAACACTGAAGAGACAGTCCCTGCTCAGTGGAGCTTACAATCTAATTAGCAGATGGCAATCAGCATTTTGCTGACTGCTGCCGGCGTTACACCTCGAAATTCAATGCAGGGTCATGTCCAGGCTCCAGTACTGAATATCTGGGTATAGCAAGCGGCAAAAACATGGCCGGTTAAGTGTAATATTCGGCACTCAACTGGTTATGAAGAACCACATAAAGATAAGACTGTGTTTTATGCTGTCATATTTATTCAACTATATTAGGCAGTTAGGTACTAATAATCAGCCCCCAGAGTGCCCACAAAATAGCCAGTTTTGGCTTAAACACTAACCAGTCATTTTTAGTGGCGCTATATAGTTGCATGCCACTGAAAGTTCCTGGTTATCCCCAGACAGGTAATTTAAATGGCCAGTCCTACCCTTTCCTTGCCCCACTACGGCTTCATCCACTGAAGATAATCCTTCATCTGGACTTCTTCATAATATTCTGCCACCATTATAGATGTTCTTTCACCTAGGCCGAACAGGTTGAAAAGGCGATGGCAAAGCTAGAAGGATGCTAAGGTGCTTAGGGAAAGGTATGGCCAATAGGAAAATGGAGGTATTGATGTCCCTGTGTAAGACTCTGGTGAGACCTCATTTAGAATATTGTGTACAATTCTGGAGACTGCGCCTTCATAGAGGACGGAGTTAGTCCAGAGGAATGCTACAAGAATGGTCAGTGGTCTTCATCATAAAGCATACGAAGACAGATTTAAAGATCTCAATATGTATACTTTGGAGGAAAGGCGGAAGAGGTGAGATATGATAGAAACGTTTAAATACCTATATGGTATAAATAAGCATGAGGCGAGTCTCTTTCAATTGTTAGAAAGCTCTGGAATGAGAGGGCATGGGATGAAGTTAAGAGGTGATAGGCTCAGGAGTAATCTAAAGAAATATGTTTTTTTACAGAAAGGGTGGGAGATGCATGGAATAGTCTCCTAGTAGAGACAAAGACTGGGTCTGAATTTAAGAAAGCGTCAGACAGGCACATGGGATCTCTTAGGGAGAGGAGGAGATAGTGGATATTGTGGATGGGCAGACTGGAAGCGTCATTTGGCCTTTATGTGCCATCATGTTTCTATGTTTCTAGGGTTCTACCATTGCAGAAGACACACCTTTTCATAGTGACTATTGAAAATATTCTTTCTCCAAAGCTGCCCATCATAGTTTGAAAGTTTCTCTGTTGTTGACAGAAGACATTTTCTTACTTTCAGGCACATTGAGACAGCACCCAATATTGGTGGCTTTGGCAGAACTTCCTAGCAATATTGTCTCACCCATTATACCACAGGGGGACTCATCTCTTATAAGAGACTATTTAATAATTATGGATTCATAGCCTAGTGACAAAGCAGACAAAGAACTAGAGAAGCAGGTTTCAAGTTCTGCTTCTTCCACAGAGGCTTCTTGTTTCTTTAAGCTAGTCACTTTACCCACATTGTGTCAGTAAGCCCACTTGGATAGAGAAATAACTTACCGTACATACTTGTTTGTAATTCATCTTAAGCTTGGATCTGGAAAAGATGAATAATTAAACTTAAAATCCCATTACAGTAATGCAGTATTAACATGCATAAACATCTACTTTTTCTTCTTTCTTTTTTTTCTAATATGACCTCTAATGCCTTATCAAAAAATCTGAAGTCTTACTTTTAAGAAATAAGTTTTCATTTGAGCATTGGGGAACATAGAGCATTCACTACTTAGAAATGGAATTCCTTCTATAGCAAAGCAGAATATAACCTGCTATATGTGATCTCTAAATGCTGTCATGCCAGAATTAGGCAATAAAAATGAATACTAAAAAGCATTTATGGATTCTGAGAAATAAATGATAGAATTTTCATCCATTTCTTCTCTATGCAGATAATAGATATGTTTAATGCAAAAAAGAAATAGAATTTTAATAGAATTTTTAACTAAAGATCTTGAAACAAAACTAGACATACATTTTAATTGAATTTCTGGCTCAAATTACAGCAAACCATTATAAATCATTAGGAATCAGTTTTAAAACTGCTTTCACTTTTACCCGTATTACAAACACAGAGGTAAGCTTTTACAGCTCTAGATAAGTGTTAATAAATTACCCGAATTTCAAAATTAATGGGTGCTCGGCTGCTTTCAGGAGATATCATTGTGTTTCATGAATATTTTGATTTTGTGATTAGATCAAAATGCACTGAATTCCTAAACAGCCATATCCAAGGCCTGCTGATCATAAACTGTTCTTTTTCAATAAATTATATTCCTCACAAACCTGCTGATATGGAATAATTAGAAACTGGTCTTCTGCATTTACTGTAATATTTTGCATGACTTTAGATCTCCACCTACTGATCCACTGGCTGGCAGGAAATGTACATTTTGTAGGTTTCTAAATATACCTTGCCTGCAGAGATAATGGTTTATATTGTGATGTTAAGGAGGATTTTATTTGAAAAAAACCCCCAAAAAAAACCAAAGAGGTGTCACTTGCCAGTTCTGGAAGACAATGATTAGGCTGTTTATGCCAGTCCTATTCAGAACTTATTATTTACAGCTTTCCTGTTCTCTTTCCTTTGTGGGAGATAAGGATCTGTATCTTGTATACTGCTTAACCTGTGTGTGTTTTCTTTCCCTTATATTTAGGGCAGCTTGAGGCGCATTCATAGAACATGAGAATAGAGATTAATTGAAATATGTCATCTGACTTTATACCATTCAAATCAAGCTATACACAAAGCTCTATTGTTAAAAAAAATGGTAAAGAAAAAACTGTGGATGGCAAAAACCATGCTTCTGCACATAAATAATATGAAGCTCATCATCAAAAAGCATAGACATCCAAAAAGAATCCTAAATTGGCATTTGGACGTCCTAAACGCCAGGACGTCCAAGTGCCAATAATCAAAACCACCTTTCTGGATGTCTAGCGAGGTGACCCAGCCTCTGTGCATCTGAAGCATGAGATGGGCATGGTGCAGGCATGTTATGGGCAGGCTTTGGGTGTACCTAAGGGCAGGTTAGATTTGGACTTCTTGCAGCGATAATCAAACGTTTTGCAAGACATCCTGGATGGAACTTACACGTTTGGAACTAGACCTGTTTTAGAAGCGTCTAAGTGCCACAAATAACAGTACAATTGAAAATTTTATTTAATGATTTAATTATATTTTACTTTTATCTAATTTGAAATGTAACTGTTAAAATGTTGATTTGTGTTGATTATGAAAATGAAAATTAATAAACATTAAAATGATAAAAAAAGGTACCCAATTTGATCAGATGACCACTGCATGCATCAAAGTAAGACACCCCCACACTCCCCCAGTGCTCACTGATCCCCTTCTACCAAACAAAAATAAGAACAAAAAGGTATATACCTATCTCTAAAACAGCTGCATCTGGTATGGAGAAACCTAGTAGAGCTGCACACGATTGTCTTAAGTAGCCTGGTGGGTGGGCTAGTGAACCATAGAGAGGAGGACCCAGGCCAGAAGCCACTCTAAGCACTACATTTATGGTAGAAAATGTGAGCTCCCCAAACCCTACTCTACTGCCATATAGGTGCCACTTGCAGTCATAAGTGCTATTGGGGGTGGTACACAGGTCGGTATAGCAGGATTTAGGGTTTTTTGGAGGGCTCACTATAAATTATAATAAATTATAAGGGGGTTATAGTGAGATATACATCTAGCACCTTTTATGTGAAGTTCACAGAAGTGCCTTCTAAGGTGTTCCATTGCTCTGTTGGGATATCTACGTGGCCAGTCCATTATTATTCTGGCCCCTCCCATGTCTAAATGGTCTGCATTTGGACAAATGTTTTTCTGATCGAAAATGGGATATAAAGTTGGCAGCCTAGACATCCCAGTGGCCAAGACCTCTAAGTAGATTATTTGGGGTTTTGGCCAGATATTAGTGATCTGGATTGGCCATAGATGAGCACAGGCTACTGGGCTTGATTGACCTTTGGTCTGATCCAGTAAGGCTATTCTTATGTTATGTTCAAAATATATATATATATATTTGGACGTCCAGCAGTTTGCCATTTGAAAATGGCCATTTATGTTCCTCCAACTTTGGACACCCAACTGGAAACATGTCCAAAAGAAAAATGTAGAGAACAAGTCATTGGGATGTAGGAGGGACAAAGTACATCCATTTCCGGAAAAACCTGAAAGCATGGTTCTTCCAAGAAACTATATATAAGAACTCAGTTTAACCAAACGTCAAACTATGTACAACAAATACTGCAGATCAACCTGCAACTTCAAGAAACCCAAAGTACAATACAAGTACTGTACTCTGCTACAAGCAATCTGTTGTCCAAGGCATCCAAAGCTTATTGTAAGAACTTTTCATCTAACATTGATCACAGTTTTGAAAAAAGGCATATCTGGTACTGGATTTATGTGCGTGTTCTACTAAACAATAGATTTAGACATCACATTGAAAATGCCTCTCTACGTGGTACATTTTACACTTAATGCACACTAAGTGCAAAAATGTATTTAAAATTTCTTATACTGCCTAATCAGACTTCTAGTCGGTGTACAATAATAATAATAAACATTACACAGTACAGATACAATAAAACTAGGTTATAAAATTAACAATGCAGGACATTTTGGGAGTTTGTTAGTGAAACAAATAACTTGACATAACATATAGACAAATGCCAAACAAGGGGGAAATGGGCAAGAACTAATAAAAGTACTCCATCTTAGGTTTACATACTAACCCACCCCCCAACACACACACCTTTTACAAAGTCATGCGGAAAACGGCACTGCAAATACTCTACTACAAGCAATCTGTTGTCCAAAGCATCCAAAACTTATTGTAAGAACATTTCATCTAACATTCAACACAAATCGCTTCAATGTAGCTTCACTCTTATTCTGTTTTCCACAATATATATCTATCTGTTATGCAATTCTGTATCAAATCTATTTCTTTTGACCTGACACTTCTAAGTTCATCCATTGATTGGACCGTCCAAGCTGCAGGATCATCTAGCAGCATGGAGATCTTGGATTCGCTACAGGAAGAATTGTTCTGGCATTTAGTAATGGGATCCACGTGGGATAGAATTATTTTGGAATTGGTGCTTACAAATGGGAAAAGTGTTCTTGAGGTTACGGAGGGTGATCATGTAGCATCTAGTGATCACAGAATGGTAAGGTTCAATATCAAAATACATGATGACTTACTGAAGATTGAAGATTCTAGACTTCAAAAGAACTAACTTTGTCAAGATGGGGGAATACCTCAAGGAAGAGTTAGTTGGATGGGAGCAGCTGAACGAAATACAAAAACAATGGATGAAACTGAAAGCTATTCTAAAGGTGACAAATCTTTATGTTAGGAAAGTACATAAAAGGAAAAGGAAAAGAAGACCACTTTGGTTCTCAAATGAAGTAGCTGAAAAGAGAATAAAAGGTTAGCCTTCATAAATTATAAGACGTAGCAGAAAGAGTAAGACAGACAAAAATATGTACAAAACCTATGAGAAGTGGGAAAAGCTGTCAGAAAAGCAAAGATGCAAATAGAAAAAAAGATAGCTGATAAAGTAAAATTTGGGGATAAAGCATTTTTTAGATATGTAAGTGATAGGAAGAAGTCTCAAAATGGCATAGTGAGACTCAAGGGCAAAACCGATAAGAATAAGGCTGAACTGCCACTCTTTGGGTTTTGGCCAGGTACTAGTGACCTGGATTGGCCACTGTGAGAACAGGCTACTGGGCTTGATGGACCGTTGGTCTAACCCAGTAAGGCTATTATGTTCTTATGCTTAACAATTATTTATCCCAGGACAAGCAGGCAGCCTATTCTCAACATATGGGTGACGTCATGCACGGAGCCCGGATGCGGACAGCTTCGCAAGCAGATTTGCTTGAAGATCTTTTAGAAAGTTTGAGACTGCTGCACCACACAGGCATTAGTGCCTTCCTGCCCAACGCAGAGTGTGTGTCTCCTCAGTTCTCAGTTTTCCACGGAGCCGAGAAGTCCTTTTTTGATGCTTTGTGCTAGACTCAGTTCTACTTTGTACCTTCTCTCACCCTGGCTCATGTTTTATTTCTTTACAGGGTCGCTGTGTTTTCTTGCACGATTTTTTTTTTTTTTTTTTAAACCAACAACAACTTAAGTTGATTTTTCTTTTGTGTCATGGTGGGGCCTGCGGGCTTCGATCTCGCTGAGGCTATTTTTCCGTTTATGTCTCAGCCGGTCACAGGCTTCAAGAAGAGTCATTCTTCCTTTTCTTCCTCAGAGACTATATCCACACTAAATGTACCAGATCCTCAAGTCTCGGTGTCACATTTGGAGGCTATGATCCAGACTATTTTGGATCGAATCTGCTTCCTGCAGTCCAGTCTGAGCACTTAGCAGTTTCACAAGGAGTCGAGTCCTTGGCAGTGCCTCGAGCTGAATCTAACTAAACTAAACTAAACCTTAAGTTTGTATACCGCATCATCTCCATAAAGATAGAGCTCGACACGGTTTACAGGTAATTCAATAAATGAGGGAAAGACATAAGAAATTAGAGGTTATGAAGAGGATAGCTAGCTTTACATTTTACATAGATAGCTTTACGTTTTGGAGAAAAGCCTGGTTTTCAGATGCTTTCGGAATAATTGGAATGAGCCTAGGTTCCCCAGCGGGGAAGGGAGGTTATTCCAAAGCTCAGTGAATTTGAAGACAAGGGATTTCCCTAATTTACCTGCATACATGACACCTTTTAATGAGGGGAAAGATAGTTTGAGTATGTGGGCGGATCTGGTAGTGTCAGGTCTCGAAGAATTCCAAGATAGTGGGATTAGGGGAGGAAGAATGCCATATAGGATCTTGAAGGTTAGGCAAGTACATTTAAAATGAATCCTAGAAATCACCGGAAGCCAGTGAAGTTTTGACAGAAGCGGGGGAAACATGATCGAATTTGCTTTTTGCGAAGATCAACCTAGCCGCAATGTTCTGGATCCGCTGAAGTCATCTACTCACTCTATACAAGGAGTCGAGTCTTTGCGAGTGTCTCATCTGGAGCATAAACATGTTACTCAAGGAGTCGAGACCTTGTCAGTGCCTCAAGATATCTCTACACAAGGAGTTCAATGCCTCTTGGTGTCTCAATCTCGATCTCCAGCCTCCAGCCCTCCTTCCTCACATAAGGCGTCGCCTTTTCCGAGGCCTAGGGTGAAGACTCCTCGACGTTCCTCTCAGCAAGACCTGCCTGATTCGAGGCACAGTTCTCCACATCAGTTGAGGCGTCCATCAAAACATCCATCAAGGCACAGATCCTCTTCTTGAGACAGGCCTCATTTCTCCAGGCCTCGAGACTCTTCGAGGCCTCCAACTCCGAAGTCGAGGACACCACCTCCAGAGCCTTACACTTCTCCTGCGAGGGATTCTATCCATTCTCTCAGTGAGTCATCTATACCTGCATATTCAGACCTCAGGTATCAATACTCCAGAGAAGCTTCACCTTCGTTCTCTGCCTTGCGAAGTGCCTCGAGATCACTGCCTTCCCCTCGAGGTCAACCTTCCTTGGAGCACATATCTTTTTCTTCTTTCCTACATCAAATGAGTAAGGACCTCAATATTATTTTGGACTCTGATTCCAAATACTCTCATACACCAGGGACATAGACCTGTGGCTAGAGAGGCAAGAGAAGATAGAGAGGACAGCAGTCATAGTGGGAGACTCCATCATCAGACAAGTCAACAGCCACAAAGCGGGAGGAAGACAAGATCAGCTGGTGACTTGCCTAACAGGTGCCAAGGTAGAAGATATAGTGAGCCGCATCAACAGGATCATCGACAGCGTGGAAGAGGAAGATACAGCGGTGGTGATCCATGTGGGGACAAACAACATGAGCAACAGGAACTACAGCAGGGAAGGTCTGAAGGACAAGTTCTGGATGCTAGGAGGGAAACTGAAGACCAGAACACTGAGGGTAGCATTCTCAGAGAACCTGCCAGTACCCCAGTACCCAGGGCCGATGAGCAGAGGCAGACAAAGCTGCAAGCAGTCAACACATGGATGAGGCGCTGGTGTGAGGAAGAAGGATTTCACTTTGTGTGCAACTGGACGATGTTCTGGGGAAAGAGCAAGCTATTCAGGAAGGATGGACTCCACCTCAGCAGAGACAGAATGAGGCTACTTGCAAGGAACATAAAAAGAGAAATTGAGAAGTTTTTAAACTAGGAAGAAGGGGAAAGCCGACAGTTAACCATGAGTCAATGGTTTGGGAACCGGTATACCAAGAGGATACTGTGCAGGAAGATAGCGGGGAAGACTCACCGGATCATAGGCAAGACAGAAATCCTGACGGATCAAAAGGGACACAAGAGGGAAGGAAATGCAAGAAAGTAACAGGCCACAAACTCAAGTGTATGTACACGAACACAAGGAGCCTAAGGAATAAGATGGGGGAATTGGAAGCTATGGCACAAAAAGATAACCTTGACATCATCGACATCATGGAAACATGGTGGAACGAGGAAAACATCTGGGACACTGTGCTACCCGGATACAAGCTATACCGCAGAGACAGAGTAGGTCAAAAAGATGGGGTTATTGCCCTTTATATCAAAGAGGGAATTGAGTCTACCGGAGAGAACATGCTGGAAACAAAAATTAAGGTAGAGTCTCTATGGGCCAAAATTCCAGAAACAAATGGAACGGAAATGAAGATCAACATCTACTACCGACCCCCAGGGCAGTCAGAACAAATTGATGGAGAAAAGACGGACGAGATTAAACGCAACTGCAAGGGAGGCAATGCAGTTATCATGGGTGACTTCAATTATCCAGGGATAGACTGGAACTTAGGCACCTCCAGCTACAGTAGGGAGACCACATTCCTGGATGCTGTAAGCGATTGCTTGCTGGAACAACTTGTCAAGGAAAATACGAGAGGAAATGCAATTTTGGACTTAATTCTAAATGTGTAGAAGTAGAAGGGACGCTGGGAAGCAATGATCACAATATGATCCACTTCAACCTGGACACAGGAGCAAAACATCGATCCAGAATGACAGCCAAGGCACTGAACTTCTGAAAAGGGAACTATGAAAGGATGAGACTCACGGTGGAGAAGAAGATTAAGAATAGGATAAGCTCTGTAAAAACACTAAAGCAAGCATGGTCTCTTTTTAAGGACACAGTCACTGAGGTGCAAAATCTATATATACCGCGTATTAACAAGGGATCCAAGAGGAAAGAACAAGGAACTGGCGTGGCTCACTGTAGCGGTGAAGGAAGCAATCAGAGACAAGAAGACTTAGTTTAAGGAATGGAAAATGTCAAAAACGGATGAAAACTGGAAAAAGCACAAACAACATCAAAGCAGGTGCCATAAGGCAGTAAGAGGGGTCAAACGAGACTACGAGGAAAAAATAGCCAAGGAGGCAAAAAACCTCAAGCTCTTCTTTTGATATATTAAGGGGAAACAACCCATGAAGGAAGCAGTGGGGCCGTTGGATGACCATGGAATAAAGGGAGTGCTAAAGAGGACAATGCCATCGCCGACAAACTGAACACATTTTTTGCGTCTGTATTTACCGAAGAGGATATACACAACTTACTGGAAGCCGACAGGTTATATGTAGGAAATAGACAGGGTTGACGGTCAGTCTAGAAGAGGTTGCAGGCAGATTGATAGGCTTAAAATGATAATTCCCCGGGACCAGATGGCATCCATACGAGGGTAATCAAGGAACCGAAAGGGGCTGTAGCTGAACTGCTTCAACTAATAGCCAATCTGTCAATCAAATCAGGAAGGATTCCGGAAGACTGCAAAGTGGCAAATGTTACGCCGATCTTCAAGAAAGGTTTTAGGGGTGATCCGGGAAACTACAGACCGGTGAGTCTGATCTTGGTACAGGGAAAGATGGTAGAGGCGCTGATAAAGGACCGCATCATTGATCACCTTGATGGACACAATCTGATGAGGACCAGCCAGCACGGCTTCAGCAAAGGAAGATCTTGCTTGAATTTGCTGCACTTCTTTGAGGGAGTAAACAGGCAGATAGACAAGGGTGACCCAATCGACATTGTATATCTGGATTTTCAGAAGGCATTCAACAAGGTCCCGCATTAATGACTGCTTCGAAAAATTGCGAGCCATGGAATCGAGGGTGAAATACGTGGATTAAAAACTGGCTGGCGGATATGAAACAGAGAGTGGGGGGTAAATGAACAATACTCAGACTGGAAAAGTGTCACAAGTGGAGTTCCGCAAGGTTCGGTGCTTGGACCCATGCTCTTCAACATATTTATAAATGACCTGGAAATTGGTACGAAGAGCGAGGTGATTAAATTTGCAGACAATACGAAGTTATTCAGTGTAGTGAAGACACAGAAGGATTGCGAAAACCTGCAATGTGACAAACACACTCGAGAAATGGGGTTTAAGGTGGATAAGTGTAAGGTGATGCATGTCGGTAACAAAAATCTTATACACGAATATAGGATGTCCGGTGCAGTACTCTGAGAGACCCTCCCAGGAAAGAGATTTGAGAATACAGGTTGACAAGTCAATGAAGCCGTACGAGCAATGCGCCGCTACGGCAAAAAGGGCGAACAGAATGCTAGGAATGATTAAGAAGGGGATCACAAACAGATCGGAGAAAGTTATCATGCCGCTGTACTGGGCCATGTTATGCCCCCACCTGGAATACTACCGTACATGTAGAAGGGCATAGTACTACTCAAAAGGGTCCAGAGAAGAGTGACTAAAATGGTTAAGGGACTGGAGGAGTTGCCGTACAGTGAGATATTAGAGAAACTGGGCCTCTTCTCCCTTGAAAAGAGGAGACTGAGAGGGGACATGATCGAAACATTCAAGATAATGAAGGGAATAGATAAGGACAGGTTGTTCACCCTCTCCAAGGTAGAGAAAATGGAATCTGGATAGATTACGTACAAATGTAAGGAAGTTCTTCTTCACCCAGACAGTAGTAGAAAACTGGAACACTCTTCTGGAGGCTGTTATAGGGGAAAACACTCTCCAGGGATTCAGGACAAAGTTAAACAAGTTCCTGATGAACCAGAATGTACGTAAGTAAGGCTAGACTCATATAGAGCACTGGTCTTTGACCTAAGGGCGGCCGCGGGAGCGGACTGCTGGGCACGATGGACCACTGGTCTGACCCAGCAGTGGCAATTCTTATGTTCTTATGAATACATGGAAATGGATCCTATGCATTCCAATGATATCATTGGTGCATTCCAACCATGGAAGAAACTTGAAACTATCAAAACATGTTAAAAAGCTGAGGAACTTAATAAAACCATCTAAAATAGGATCAGACCAACTTAGAATCTCAGAATTCAATAAAATATGGTGTCTAGAGTGCCATAAATACCAAAATTGATAGTTTTAGAAATTGATGGTAAAACTGGGTCAGCTGTACTAGATCTTAAGTGAAAACCACAGACGAACAACTTTCAAAACCACAGTACGACAAAATTCATATGTATACATGGTAACCAAGGCATAAAACAAACCTTAAATATTATAAATATGAAACATAAAACAATGGTACTTTAGGGTCCTCAGAGGGCCACCACACACTCAAGTCATTTCATTGTGTGGGGCTTTATAAAGCCCCACACAATGAAATGACTTGAGTGTGTGGTGGCCCTCTGAGGACCCTAAAATACAATTAAAAGCATTTCCGAAAGAAGTACTGTTAGCAGTAGGATTACGTCCTATTGTGTTTGAGAGTATATACGAATATCCTTCTTTCACATTTACTAACAGAGTGCCTAGTGATTCAACATAAAACAATGGGGCACATTTTCAAAAAATAAAGATATCCCAAAAATGGCATAAACTGGCACTTGGGCAATCTTAATTTTATTTTTTTATAGTCTGCATATCCTAGAATTCTATGTGGATTACAAATTATTCAGGTACTCAAGCATTTTTCCTTATCTGACCCAGCGGGCTCACACTCTATCCAATGTACTTGGGGCACTGTGGGATTAAGTGACTTGCCCATGTTCACAAGGAGCAGTATGGGATTTGAACCCACAACCCCAGGGTGCTGGGGCTGTAGTTCTAACCACTTCACCACACACTCCCATGTGCCAGTTTTCAAAACAAACTTTCTGGACATCTAGCTAGGCTTCCTAGCCACCGTGCATTCAAAATTCAAGAGGGGCATGTTATGGATGAGCTTTGAGCTTGCTTAGACTTGGATATCTTGTGGCGATAAACCTTTTCCAAGACATCCAGGATGGAACTTAGACATCTGGAGCTAGTGCAACCAGTAGTTAAAATATATATTAATTTATTTCCTGGAGGAGGCCTGGAGGAGAGAATTGAGGCCCAGGAGACCCAAAATTTTAATAAATATATATTTTATAGTTGGCCCAATGACAGGATTTAATATTATCCAGCAAGATAATACTGTAAATGTGCCGCATTGTGCTTTCCATACAATTTTAATTCATGAATCTGATTGGCTGCACAAGTCAAGAAGCTTGCTGCAAGTTACAGTTGAGGGAGAGTAACTGTCACTGATAAGAAGACAAGAAGCATATTGAAGAGCTGCTGTCTGAGAGACTGAGTAATTAAGTGAAATGTGAGAATTTATGATTTCTGAGAGAACAGATGACTGAGAAAATAAAGTCTGTGTGCCTGTAGTGTGAAAGAGAAACTTTGAGTGTTCTTGAAGTTCACACAGCAGGTAGGAAAATCTAAGGATAGAATTAGGTCTTCCCAAGAAGTGCAAAATTTCTAACAAAAGTTTTTAAAAACCCAAATAAAGTTTATTAGAATATTTGCTATTTAATTTTAGTGAATTTTACCTGTTTCTCTCGGAGCTGAGGAAGGTAATTAAAGTAAACTAATCAAGAAGCACTGTGGTAAAAGATAAAAGAGCAGTTAATTGTTGCTCATTGGCGAATTTACCTATTAGAGGTAAAGTTAAGGCTAAGCAGTAGTGAAATTTGATTTAACTGCTGAGTTGTTTGAAAAGAACCTTAGTATTAGACAAGGTTCAGCAGCTTCACTGTCACTCTTAGGGACTAAAAGAAAATACAGTAAAACCTTGGATTGCAAGTAACTTGGTTTGCAAGTGTTTTGCAAGACAAGCAAAACATTTTATTAAATTTTAACTTGATAAACAAGCAATGTCATGCAATACAAGTTCATACATTATACACACATCACAACTGAGCCGATGGTTCTTCTCTCTCTGATGCTGCGGGAGTGTAGTGACTGCTCTAGATGAACGAGGTCTTGCAATACAAGTACGTATAGTATTTTGGTATTAAAATTTTTGGTTGTGAAACTAATCATCTGAGTTTCCATTATTTCCTATGGGGAAATTTGCTTTGATATAGGAGTGCTTTGGATTACAAGCATGCTTCTGGAATGAATTATGCTTGCAACCTAAGGTTTGACTGTATATGAAAGTTCTTTCAGGGGCTCTGGGTTTTTAAAAGAGAAAAGAAAAACAAAATTTTCTATACATTTTTTATATAGAGATATGAAAGTGTGAACACTTGTTTGTGAGTTCCAGGACAATTGAAGCCAGCAGCACTGCAGAATTCCAAACCTCTCCAATAGTGAGAATAGGAAAAATAAGTTGCAATACAGCAGGGATCTCAAAGTCCCTCCTTGAGGGCCACAATCCAGTCAGGTTTTCAGGATTTCCCCAATGAATATGCATTGAAAGCAGTGCATACACATAGATCTCAGCTACAGTAGAAATTTGGAGGAACAAAAAAAATTACTTTTATTTTCCAAGCAAAATTTCACTGTTTTAGAGTTTCCTAACTGGAAGGCTCTTTACCTAACACACTCAGACAGGGAGACCGTTTTCTTCCTGTTACTTTAATTTAAGTTTTGGATGAAGAGCAAGAGAAGAGAAAGTCATCGCAAGCAAAGAGAAGCACTGAAGACTCAAGAAAGCCAGAAGACTTCAAGACCAAGGACTCCTTTTACTAAGGTTTTTAGTGCACACAGGAAATTACTGCGTGCTACACTACGTGCTATGCTTCTAGAACTAACACCAGCTCAATGCTGGCATTAAGGTCTAGCGTGCGCGGCAATGTAGCATACGCTATTACATGCGTTAAAGCCCTAACGCGGCTTAGTAAAAGGAGCCCTAAGGTTTTTTGGACTTGCGCTTTTCAACATTCCCTCACTAAAGGTTGGGATTTGACTAGATTTATTGAAGTGTAGTTTTGCAAATGTTTCAGAACACTTGTCTCATACCTAGTGATTTTCTCTAAGAGGTACAAACACAGTTCCAGCTGTGGAAACTTATTTGGTTGTGCTGAAAATAGTTACACTATTCAAACGTCACATTTTAGATTGTTATGCTTGTAACAAAGAAATATAGAAGATGACGGCAGATAAGGGCCATAGCCCATCAGGTCTGCCCACTCTACTGACCCACCCCCAAGTCTACTATCCTAGGGATCCCACTCCTGGTGACAGGTTCCCTTGGCTTAACCCTCTAAGGGATCCCACATGGGCATCCCATTTGCTCTTAAATTCTTGCACGCTGTTTGCCTCGATCACCTGCACCGGCAGCTCGTCCCAAGGATCAACCACTCTCTCGGTGAAGAAATATTTCCTGGTGTCGCCATGAAATTTCTCGCCTCTGAGTTTGAGCGGATGCCCTCTTGTGGCTGAGGGTCCTTTGAGAAAGAGAATCTCTTCTTCCATCTCGATTCGGCCGGAGAGAAATGTTTTATAACCACTTATTGGAGAATATTTCTAAGAGTTTCAAATTGCATGATCCATATTTTTCCTATAATTTTTAAACTTTCTTTTAGCTCCATTTCACCTGATCTTGATGAATATTTGGCCTTTATCTGCCATCATGTTTCTATATCTATTTTTGTTGATCCAGTCTCCTCTTACTGGGAGATATTGCATTGGAAAACCCTCGGTGACACGACTACAAAGGGAAAGAAACAGTGTGTAATTCTCTCAGAGGTGGAGTCAGATTACACTAGACCTGTTTTAAAAGCATCTAAGTACAAAACGGTACCCAAACTGACCAGATGACCACTGGAGGGATTACATTATGACCCCACATACACATTCGCCCAGTGGTTACTGACCCCCTCCCACCCCCCCAAAAAAAAATCTAAATGAAACAGTATATACTTGCCTCTAGACCTGCAGCACCTGGTATTGGAAATCCTAATACAGCATCATACCTGGTAGGGGGTTAGTGAGCCATAGAGAGGAGGACCTAGGCCCATAGCCACTCTAACCACTACATTTATGGTGGAAAGTGTGAGCCCACCAAAACTCACCAAAATCCACCCACAGCCAAAAGGACTATTAGGGTGGTAGGTGAGCATAGTAGGTTTAGAGTGAGTTTTGGAGGGGTTTTTATGTGAAGTTCACAGCAGTGCCCTCTAAGGTGCCCCACTGTTCTGTTAGGATGTCTGTGTGGCCAGTCCATTACAATTCTGGCCCCTTCCATGTCCAAATGGTCTGGATTTGGACATTTTGAACTCAGACATTTTGAACTCAGACATTTTTGTGGTCAAAAATGGTCAAAAAAACATAGTTCTAAGATAGGGCATCTAATCTAAGGCTTGGCTTTATATACTGAGTCATCATTCTAAGAAAGCTTGACTCGGTTTACAATAATTAACTTAAATAAAAACCATAAAAAATAAGACTAAATTTTGGGAAATTAATTTTCAAAGTGTTCAGTAAATAAAGTAGTTTATAAAGATTTGTGAAAAACTTGAAGTGAGCCGGAACTCCTTAAAAGAAATGGAAGATCATTCCAAAGTTGAGAAAACTTAAAGATCAGAGATTGACTAAAAATCTTGACACCTTTAATACATTTTTTGGAAGGAAGACATAATTTAAATTGTTGGTTACCTCTTGCAAAACAAAGTCTGTAAGCAAAGTTGTTTAAGTACCTGATTTTCAAAAAAAAAAAAAATAATAATCAGTTTATATACCGCAAAGCTGTAAAGTTCTATGCAGTTTACAATAGTAAACCCCCCCCAATAAAAAGTTGAATAGAACTAAAAAAGTTAAAAGCCAATAATTAGAGATACTAAAATGATCAAAATAGTACATAATAAAATTTTTACAAATTAGCTGCCTAAATACTTTGAAAACAGATATTTTTAGATGTTTCCTAAATTCCCCATAAGTGTCAGTAAGCAAAAGCAATTGTTCTAAACCTTTACCCCATAATGCTGCTTGATATGAAAAACAAAATTCAGATGTGAGTTTCTCTTATGTCTGTTGGTTGCAAAAGAGAAAAGCTCAATTATATATTTGGGAGCTAAACCAAATAAAAGCCTTAAACAGAAGCAACCAAACTTAAACTTCACCCTTGCCTCCATTAGCAGCCAATGCAGTATTTGAAAGGAGGGTGTTATGTGATCATATTTCTTTAACCTAAAAATCAGCCTGACCTCTGCATCTGCTGAGCGGACCAGAATGTCTTAGGGTTCTTCCCTTTCGTATGTGCTATCATGATGTTTTTGTCTTCAAGATGTTGGATCCCTTGTACAAGTACTAAGTGCCAGTGTTTGTATAAAATCTTTATAATGTCTTCAGATATGTGATCTGTAGACGACATACAATTCTTTCACTTGATTTCTTTGGATGAGGCAGCAACAAATCCTCTCCAGTTCCTCATCTGATAAGGAAATATCTCTGGAGATTCCTGCTGGTTTGGGCATGAATAATTTAAAGCATGTTCAGAAAGGAAATAAAAACTATAGTCTTCAAGAAATCCCTTAACAAAGCTTAATACCACGAATACCCCCTTCTTACCATCCCCTCCCTTACCCCTGATCCTACTTATCCCTCTCTTGAAAACGACCTCTGATCTAACTTTGTAACCCTTCTTCCATAACTCTTTTGTAATCCGCTTTGAACCGAAAGGTAATGGTGGAATAGAAATCTGTAATGTAATGTAATTATTGGAAAGTAAAAGTGGGAAAGACTTCTAGGGCTACATTGCTGGTTTCATTTGTATCTGAGTAGGATTTTAAAAGTTTTGCAAATTTATTTTAGCCCCAAATAATCACAGAATAATCAAAATATAAATTATTTAAAAAATAAAGTGCGCAGACCTGTAACCAAACTGTTCAGTGTAATCACCAAACTGTAGTTGCCTTAGGGACCATCATTGCCTTTACAGTCCTTTACACTGCCATGAGTATCCAAGAACTTAACATAAATACAAGAATAACAAAAATAACTTATCTTAACTTCTGTGGAGGGCAGCTTGCAGCTGCAGGCTATGGGTAGCCACAGTGCGAAAAGTGCTAGTGCATAATGCTGGTGCTTAAAAAGCTTAATGCCATTTATGAAGATGCCCCCTCCCCCCCCCCCCCCCGACTCAAGTTTCGTACTCTTCATCAGGAGGGGAAGCTAAGAAAATCAAATAGACAAGCACAATTCTAAATATATCACTCAATCTTGTGTTAAATAATACCAAACAGATCAAGTTCAGTTCCTTAAATATAATTCACCTACATGACATGCATATACTCAAAAACTATTGAATACCTTCTCACGGCAACTTTTCACCAGAAGGACTGGCTTAGACCAGGCTAAACGAAGGAATATCGGAGAAACTAACCTCCAGTTAAAAAGGAGGGAGGCTAATGACATAAACAATCAGCCAAGAGCGGCAAACTAAAAGCAACAGCTGGAACCAATCTATTTCTGCATTAAGGCCACCCGGGGCTAAAGTCTGACATTTTTTTTCTTCTAAGTTCCAATAATTTTTATTTTGAAAAATTTTAGAACATTCAGACAGAAGAATATACATTTCAAAATATTTCCATACAACAATCATAAACATAAGCTAGGGATATGTATCTTACACACAAAAACAACCCTACCACGCACCCCTGAAGAGAGTGCAGTATCATTCATATCCTCTCATACAACTATTTATCACATTCATATCCACTCACACACATCCATAACATTTAACCTCTATTGTTTTCCACATACTTTTTAACAGGCAACCATACTTTGTCAAATTTCGCTTTTTTTGCCTCATATTTCCCAATCATACATACTGAGTTCTACCAGAAAGGAAATGACAAAGTTGAATCCTTCCACATTTTAAAAATTGACTGAATGGCTACCGCTGTCAAAATGGCTATTAATCTAATATTATTCTTGCTTATGTCAACAGAATCAAAGATATTAAATATAACACCTGCATATGTTAAAGGTATATTTGTAGATAATAATGTTTGAACATGACTCCAAATCTGTTTCCAAAATGACTGTACCAATGGACAATGGAAAAGCATATGCTCCAATGTTCCTTATTCACTCTTGCAAGACCAGCATAGAGGAGAGTTTTCAGCATTGATTTTGTTGATCCTAACCCTTCTCATCATAAAATACAAACGGTATTCCCTCAAAAACGTCGAAAGTAACC
Organism: Geotrypetes seraphini; assembly: GCF_902459505.1. Taxonomy (NCBI): domain Eukaryota; kingdom Metazoa; phylum Chordata; class Amphibia; order Gymnophiona; family Dermophiidae; genus Geotrypetes; species Geotrypetes seraphini. The sequence goes on from NC_047085.1 coordinate 61,290,229, forward strand.
AGTGGAGTGCCACAGGGCTCGGTCTTGGGCCCGATGCTATTTAATATCTTTGTAAGGAATCTGATTCAGTGACTTCAAGGCAAAATTACATTATTTGCCAATGATGCTAAACTATGTTGTGGGCAGGGCAACAGAACCTGGCAGCGCAACCAGGCCCAATACTATGGAACAGGACCTACTTTTACTGGAACAATGGTCCAGTACTTGGCAACTAAACTTTGATGCCAAATAATGTAAGGTAATGCATCTTGGAAGCAGAAATCCATGCAGAACATACACCTTGAATAGTGAAAACTTAACAAGAACTGTTGCAGAAAGGGACTTGGGAGTAATCATCCGGGAAGATATGAAAGCTGCCAATCAGGTGGAGAAAGCTTCAGCAAAGGCTAGACAAATGCTGGGTTGCATCAGAAGGAGCTTTATCAGCCGAAAGCCTGAAGTCATACTGCTGTTATACAGATCCATGGTGAGACCTCACCTGGAGTACTATGTCCAGTTTTGGAGGCCACATTATCAAAAGGATATGAAGAGAATGGAGTCGATCCAGAGAATGGCCACTAGGATGCTCTCAGGACTTAAAGATCTCCCATATGAAGAACGTCTGAGCAGACTGCGCTTATATTATCTCGAGAAGCGCAGAGATAGGGGGGACATGATAGAAACATTCAAATACATCATGGGCCGCACTGAAGTGGAGGAAGAAATTTTTTTTCTTAAGGGTCCCACGGCGACAAGAGGGCATCCACTAAAACTTAAGGGGGGAAGATTTCATGGTGACACCAGGAAATACTTCTTCATCGAAAGGGTGATTGATCGATGGAATGGTCTTCCACGCCAGGTGGTCGAGGCCAATAGCATGCTCGACTTCAAGAGACATTGGGACAAACAGATGGGGTTGCTACAGAGTTATGCTTAAAAGATGGATTCTCAAGGGAGAAAGGGTTCTTGAGTGGGCAGACTTGTTGGACCACCGGCCCTTTTCTGCCATCATACTCTATGTTTCTATGTTTCATGGAGGCAGACTGACAGCATCTAATACGTTTGAGTAGTATAAGATCCCATTGTTCATCAGATATTTCCACATTTAATTCATGAGCCCATACATCCTTTTGCCCATTTGTTCTTCACTTTTATTGTTCTTTTTGGACCAGAACTTTATACCAATTAGATGCTTCATGTCTTAGGCCCATAATTCTTTTGCATTGTGACAGAATACTTGGCTCAGATAACTTCAATGAGATCTTGATGGAATCAATTGCATGTTGAAGTTGTAACCATTTAAAGCTATGTGTGAATTTAGTTTGATGACTGTCTCTTAATTCTAAAAAGGACTTGAGTTTATCCGATATAATAACATCTTCAATTGTGTGGATGCCCAGCTGTATCCACTCTTTCCACATTAGTTGTTTACCATCAATACGGATAGTTTTATGTCCCCATAATGGACATTTGCGTGTGCTTCCAAACGGAATATTCATTTGTCTATCCAAATCAATGAGAATCTTTTGAGTTGAATTTATAATAGAATTTAATTTCAAATGTGCAGGTAATTCAGTTCCTATTGCATCCTGTAGATGAAGCGGATAAAACATATCCTGTTCAAGAGAATACCAGCTTGACAAACTGAACTGCTCCGGCATTAGTCAATCCATGGCCTGTCTCAACATAAAAGCAGAGTGATATTTGTAAAAGTGTGGAAAATTTATTCCTCCATAATCTCTGGTAAGCTGCAAGGTTTTAAATGCTATCCTTGGCTGTTTATTCTGCCAAATAAATTTACTGATTTCCTTGGCCAATTCCTTGTATGTAGAAGATGAAAAATAGATCGGAATCCTGTTCAAATAGTACATAATAGTAGGAGCTATGGTCATTCTTACGGTTTCAACTCTTCCCCACCAAGAAAGCCATTTAAAATTAAATTTATGTTCTTTTAAAAGCAGAAATTTTGATAGATCCAATGAAAAGTTTTTCACATGAGCCAACACAATATATTTAACATCCGCTAACAGATGATCACACTCTACTCCATGCTCTCGACAAATTGTTTACGTCATTAGCCTTTTTTAACTGGAGGTTAGTCTGGATTGATGTAGAATACTTTATGGGAGGATTCTTCTAAGGCCTTTCCTTTTGTAATTTCTTTGTGATATCTCCATTAATATTAGACCTCTTTCCCTTTAATGATATGTGATCTAAATAGTAATGTGTATCAACCTTTAATTATTCAAAATGCTAATTTATTTTTTTTCCTGTTTACTTTTTATTTGGCTGCTTCTGTTACATTTTTTCTTGTTATACTATATAAACATTTAGAACCCCTGTTATCAAACCATGGTAGAGGGTTTTAGTGCTGACTGTCGAGGTAAATGCTCCAACGCTCATTCAATTCCTATGAGTGTTGGAGCATTTACCTTACCGGCCAGCACTAAAATGCTCTACCGTGGCTTGATAAAAGGGAACCTTAGTTTGTATGATATATTACATTTAAACTTCAAAATAAAAACAAATGTAAAAAGCAGTACAGATTGACTGGGTTTAATTTCCTGTGATTGTTAGACCTAAATGATAACGTCTAGTGTCTGTCCTGCTATATGTATTGGTGTAGTGATATGTTGAAGATAATGAAAATCTTAAATGAAAGAAATATAATCCTTTGAGAGCCATGGTGGTTGTTTGTATGAATGTTAAAGTCTCCAATCATGATCAAATTAGGAGATTCTAAGTGCTGGTGAGCTATAATAGTCTGAAGTTCTATATAAGCACATGCTACCACACTTATACAAGAATTTGAAGCATTCAGATATATGAGGGGGTCACTGAAAAGTTCTCAGTCCAACCAACAAAGCTGGGGCAGCCACCATCGAGGGCTATACACTTAGTCCTATGATTTTCCACTTTTTTCATTCTGTAGTTTTCTGACAATGAAAAAAAGTAAAAAATCAGTAGACTATGGGGCTCATAATCAAAACATCCTGACATCCAAAAACCCACTAAAGTCGGTACTTGGACGTCCATGTCCAAGTGCCAATAATCAAAACCCTTTTCCTGGACATCTAGTGAGACGTTTCTTCTGCTGTGTGTCCAGAGCTCAAAGGAGCGTGTTGGTAGGAGTGTTATGGGTAACTTTTCTGCAGGCTCTGGGCAAGCTTAGACTTAGATGTCCTGCAGGGATAATCAAATGTTTTGGCAGATGTCCTGGATGGAACTTATACGATTAGAGTTAGACCTGTTTTAAAAGGGTATAGTGTTAACCACTGCAGAGATAAAGTAAAGACCCACACACACTTCCCCAGTGCTCATTGACCCCCTCACACTCCCCAAAAAATCAGAATACAAAAGTACATACCTATCTTCAGAACAGCAGCACTTGGTATAGGAAAGCCTAGCAGAAGTACACACAGGTGGTTTAAGTAACCTGGTAGGTGGGCCAGTGAACCATAGAGAGGAGTAGCAAGTCCCATAAACCACTCTAACCACTACATTTATGGTGGAAAGTGTGAGCCCACCAAAACACACCATATAGATGACACCTACAACCATAAGGGCTATTGGGATGGTACACAGGTGTTTACTGAAGGTTTGGGGGGAGTTTTTGGAGGGCTCACCATACATTAAAAGGGGGTTCTGGTGAAATATGTACCTGATAACACTTTATGAGCAGTGCCTTCTAAGGTGCCTCACTGCCCTGTTGGGATGTCTGCGTGGCCAGTCCCCCTCCCATGTCCAAATGGATGTTTCTCCACTCTGATATTTGGAAGCCTTGAGGGATAAATCCAAAGTTGGACTTAGATGTACTATTGAAAGAGATGCACTATTGAAAATGCCCCTCTAAGTATATAGCCCTCGATGGAGACCGCCCCAACTTTGTTGGTTGGGCTGAGAACTTTTCAGCAGCCCCTCATGTTCTCATGTTCCAAGGACAGAGCCAGATAGTGGCTGAGTATCACTGCTAATCTGGATAACTTCTGGCTTCAGTTTACATAACTTAACTATGTTTAGTAAAAATGCAAAACTAGCACTCCTAATTTAAAGCAGTAAGGTATAGTGTAAGTTAAGGACCACATATTCAGCAGGCATACCTAAACAAGCAAGGCTGCTAAATATCTGGCAAAAAGATAAGCAGGTAAGTGATCTGTTTATATGCAGGATAAGCTACTGAATATTGGGCCTGTGTTACTCTGCTGCCAAAGGTCTAATTCATCAAGGTCTTTTCCCATGGACAGATAACCAGAGAAAAGCTTCAGTAAATCAGGTCAGTTTTCTGCTTCCAGAAATTCCATGGTTTTACAATGCAGCGACTATAAGAGCATAAATTCTGCACATCTTAATCTTCTTTTATTTTAATTGCTTGGTAAACTCTAGATTGAAAGACTGTAGGGCATATTCAGCTGCTCCAGCCTATAGGTTGGTTGAGCTTTCTCATGAGAGCCACATTTTTCAGATTTTGCTGGATGTGGCATGCATGCAAATCACCGTGGCCTAATCAATGACATTTTAAAACTGCTGCGAAGTACTGGTAAGTGTGCATGTCCGATCTGTCCTTTTCTATACTCTGTGTTTGAGCAACTCAATTTCAAGGTCTAACTCAGTAATCAATATTAGGTAGTGAGAATGTCTAGGCAGTGAACATAAGAAGACAATAACTGCCATATTGGATTGGACTAAAGGTCCAGAATCCTGTTTCCATCAGTGATCAAAATCCAGATCAAAGAATACCCTGTAGGATCCCAAAGAATTACCTGCATGCGGAAAAGCAAACTGACAGATCTGGTTGGTTTACACATATTTTTTGAGCAGAGTTCAATGTTGAATACTGAATAGGGACTTCTGGTAGCATAGCATAAGTGCTTTCTTTCGCATATGTATCAATTAAAATTATGTGAAACAGAATTAATGGCAGAATAGGGCATTTTCTAAATAAAATGTGGAAATTCAGTGTCATCACTAAGGAGTGGATGAGTAGCCTAATGGCTAGAGTACTGTGGGTAGAGAATGACACAGGGACAAATTTGGCCCCATCCCCACAGGAACTCAATTCCCCGCCCCACGAGTTTAGTCACTGTCCCTGTCCTGCCCCATTCCTTTAAGCTCTGCCTTAATCGCACAAGTCTCAAACACGTTAGGATTGTATAGTATTTGAGGCTTGTGCAGATGAGGACAGAGCTTGCAGGAATGAAGCAGGGACAGGAAAAGAACTCATAGGGATGGGACGGGAAGATGAGTTCCCGCGGGTACAGGGAAATATTGTCCCCGGGTCATTCTCTAACTCTGTGTACGAACACAATATCTTCCTCAATTAATACCAAGCCAAAGAAATTGTTCAATTTTTATGCTATTACCTTATTCTCATTAATCAATCATTTTACTTGTTTGAAGTACATTAATCCTACTCCCTCAAAACATCTACTTTGTTACCATTGTGGCTGGGCCAGTCTCCGAATATGTGGGAAAACCCGGCTTGGACCACAAGTAAGAATTTTGTTGCGCCCTTTATGTGGTCAGGTGAAGGAAAACCCGGATACTGGATTTCGGTGAAACTTTCCCAGGTTTATTAGTGTCCAAAAGAAAACATTCTCACTTAGTGCCTATGGCTCCCATATCCTGTTCATGTCATTTTCAGAGTCCCACGGGCTTTAACTTTGGAATGGGTTGATTCTTTATTTACAAAAACAAAAATCCCCAAAATAACTTTCACACAATAACTCAGTGACTTTACTGTCCCATATCCCCTGTTGGGGCTGTTGGCTTCTCTGAGCCTCAGCTCCTGGAATCACAGCTGAGCACGGCCAATGTCAGCTCTCTCCTAGTTACACCTCCTCTCAGCAAAAGCAGAATCAAAATTAACTTTGGTTTGTTTTTTTTTCTTTTCTCCCTTTATCACGCTGTCCTCCCTGGAGAACATTCACAGCCCTGCCTACCAGGCTGTTTGGGGCAAGCCTCCCTTAGTTTAAGGTCTACAGCCCCTCCCAATTATGCCCTTTTATCTTCCTTATCTCCTGCTCCCAGGGAGTCTTACCAAGGTATTATTTATACAAGCAGTTCCCTTAATTCGGCAGAGCTGCCTTAGCACGGCTCCCAGCCATTCTCTAGCTCAGGTTTAAACAAACAGCTGGCTTCCTTTATAGGATAGGACACAATCCTCATACACTGTACTCTCCTAGGTCCATGTCCTCATCACACACACTTTCCCCAGGGTCACTACACATTTCCCACTCAGACTCTGGGTAACTCGGGTTTTCCACTGCCATATTCATTCCAGGCTTTACCTCCCATCCCCCTCTCTGCATGTCTGCCAGCTCTCCTGCAGCATTTCCCTTAGGGTAAACTTCCAGCCCTTCCCTCTGAGGTTTAATAGGTAAGTCACTATACCTCCTGTGGGTTACACTGCCTCTCCTTGTGGGCTGGCCTCCTGCAAAACATCACTGCTGGGGCTCAGGCAATGTGTGGAAGCTAGGATCACCGTGGGTTGTTTGGCTTTCCCAATCAGAGCCAGCTGAGCCTCTCCCCTGCTGCCTCTGCTTGTTTCCCCTTTGAGGCTTCCCAGCCTGCAAACTCCGGGGTCTGACTTTACTCCTCTCCAAATTGGTCTCAGGTTTCTCCCTGACTCGGGGAAAGGAGTGATAGGGGAAATTATCTGCTTGCAGTGCCCTCCCTGCCTGAATTTGGGACTTGGACACAAGCTTCCTCTTTTCCTTTCTTTCTCCCTGTGCTGGCTTAAGGCTGTCAGTAGGGGGTTCCTGCTTTAATCTTGTGCCTGCAGGTCTGTGGGCTTCACCATGGGCTGGTCCAGCCATCCTCTGGACTGTGACAGGAGCTTCCCTGTCACACCATGTAAAATGTAATTTAAAACTTGCAGCCTTATGAATGCACAAAAAAGTATTTGTGATATTAACTCAGACATATTTTCTGTCCTCAATTTAGGTAAATTGATTCCAAAATCCTTACATAGACTTTAAGAGATGAATTTAATTCAAACAACCCTCAGACTAAGGGCTCCTTTTATCAAACCGCACTAGCGGGGTTAGCACGTGCGACTTTTCATCACGCGTTAACCCCTGCGCTGGCCAAAAACTACCACCTGCTCAAGAGGAGGCAGTAGTGGCTAGCGCGGCTGGCGGTTTAGCGCGTGCTATTAAATGCGTTAAACTTCTAGCACGGCTTGATAAAAGGAGCCCTAAGTTTTGCTAGAAGAGAGTGTGCATTCTTGTAGATTTGAAAATCCAGTCTATAGACACTGTTTCTCAATCTGGCCCTAAACATGCCTTCAAGAGTATCCTCCTTTTATTCAGCTGAAAACACACACTTCTTTGGTTGATTTACCCTTCCCCCCCCCCTGTTTATGAAGCCGCATTAGGCTTTTTTATCACTTGCAGCAGCGGTATAAGCTCCAACGCTCATAGAATTACTATGAATTACTATGAGTGTCGGAGTTAATACCACCGCAGCCAGCAATTTTAAAAAAACCTAACGTAGCATCATGAAAGGGTGCCTTAATGAGATTAATTTTTAAGGAGTTTGGTATTCAAAATTATTTTTATGTTTAACTTTAACAAACTTCAGCAGTATCATATTTTCCCAGCTGAAAATAAACATGGGGCCATTTTTTAAATGACGTCCAAATCCAATTTTGGATGTTTTACACAAAGCATCCAAAAATTCAATGCCAGGCATGGTCATTTTCAAACCAGAAAAGTGTCTATCTTTTAGGTTGGAAAATGTCCCTATTTTAGCTATATTTTGTTCTCAATGTGTCCAGGGGAAAACACATAAAAATAAGCCATTGGGATGTTTGGGGCCAGAAAGAACTGGATGTGTGTTGAAATAAACAAGTTCATCAAGTATGTTAGCCTCTATGGTTAGAAAAACATCTTGCTTTGTTTGATGTACATCTAGTTCTTTCTCAAATTCACTGCATGGTCTCATTCTCCAGAAATGTAAATCTGGCGTACATGGTAAGCAAAGCTGTTGTGTGGTCTATGAGACAAGTAGGTTTAGGTGGCCACAAAAAATGCAATCACTGCTCTGTATGCATGGTTTATTGATGAAAGTCATCTTTTTCGATGGGGCAAAATTAATTTTGTTATGACTTTAAAACACGACTTGTGATTCAGTAGGGGTGATTTATGTCATTTGTTGCCCTTGCGACAGAATTTATGTGGGCCATACCTCTAGAGCATTGAAAACACATTTGAACATCATTCCTGCATCAATACCAAAAAAATGGAAGCTCCACTGGTACAGCACTGTATAACAGTCGGACATCAGTTTAAGATGCTAAAATGTCTGGTACTTGAGCAATTAAGTTTGGGTAAGAGAAGGGTGGAATTTCAAAAAGAGATTGAGACAATGAGAACAGTTTTGGATCTATAAACTTCAGTCAATGGAGCCTAATGGGTTAAACAATACCATTGAATGGCAAGCCTTTTTTGATGCAAATGCTTGTAGGACTATTTTGAGTCACTGTTCCTTTTAGATAATCAGCTGGTGGTTAAGCGCATGTGGTTTGCACGTCAGAGACTGTGGGCTTCTTTTACTAAGCTGCGATGGCAGTTTTAGCACATGCTTAGCATACGCTGAATTGTCGCGCATGCTACACCTTAACGTCAGCATTGAGCTGGCATTAGTTCTAATCGTGTAACATGGGTTTAGTGTGCGCTAAAATCCTGCATGCGCTAAAAACGCTATCGCAGCTTAGTAAAAGGAGCCCTGTGTTTAAATCAACCTGCCATTTTCTGAGCCTGTATTGTAGTTGGAATTTTGTCTGCTTGCAGCGTATTATGTCCTTTTCTCCTAAGGCAGCATTTTCTACGAAACAAGGCTCTTGTAGAGGAGGGGTGTTTTTTGGATATTGCTACTGGATTTCTTGAGCTTGTGGAGGATTATTACAGTCTTTGTTTAACCACTTCCTTCAACATGACAGCAGGTGTTTTCTACTGAAGATGAGTGAGGAAGAAATTTGGTGTTCTAAACTAAGTACTAATCCTCTTTTTTGATTTTTCAACTACGTCCAGTTCACCGTTCTGCTCTGAATACTATGGGGCTCATAATCGAAAGAGAAAAACGTCCAAAAACCAGCCTAAGTCGGCACTTGGATGAACATTTCTTAAAAACGTCCAAGCGCCGAAAATAAAAACGGGTTTTGGACGTATTTCTAAACGACCTAGGCCTTCATAGTGCCACTCAACATCCAAAGCTAAACGGGGCATTTCGGGAGGTGTGTCGAGGGTGGGAGTTGGGCGGGATGTGGGCTGGCTTAGACTTAGTCGTTTCTGGCTGGTTAAATAGAAACATAGAAACATAGAAACATCGAATATGACGGCAGAAAAGGGCTATAGCCCATCAAGTTTGCCCACTCTAATGACCCACCCCCCTGACTTTATTCCCTTAGAGATCCCACCTGAATGTCCCATTTTCTCTTAAAATCTGACACGCTGCTGGCCTTAATCACCTGTAGAGGTAGACTGTTCCAATGATCGACCACCCTTTCTGTGAAGAAGTATTTCCTGGAATCACCTCGAAATTTCCCTCCCCTGATTTTCAGCGGATGCCCTCTGGTGGTCGAATGACCTATAGGACAGAAGATATCATCTTCCACCTCGATACGGCCCGTGACATATTTGAACGTCTCAATCATGTCCCCCCTCTCTCTTCGTTCCTCTAGTGAGTACAGCTGCAATTTATTTAGCCTTTCTTCATACATGAGATCCCTGAGCCCCGAGACCATCCTGGTGGCCATTCGCTGAACTGACTCAATTCGCCGCACATCTTTCCGGTAGTGTGGCCTCCAGAATTGAACACAATACTCCAAATGAGGTCTCACCATGGATCTGTACAGTGGCATTATCACTTCAGGTGTCCTGCTGACAAAACCCCTACGGATACAACCCATCATTTGCCTTGCCTTGGAGGAAGCCTTTTCCACTTGATTGGCAGCCTTCATGTCATCACTAATGATCACCCCTAAATCACATTCCGCCGTGGTCCTAGCCAAGGTCTCACCATTTAGTGTGTAAGTTCTGCATGGATTTCCCTTACCCAGGTGCATTACTTTACACTTTTTAGCATTAAAGCATAGCTGCCAAGTCGATGACCACTGTTCCAGTAGTAGTAGGTCCTGCATCATACTGTCAGGCAAAATGCTTTTGCCTACTATGTTGCACAATTTGGCGTCGTCGGCAAACAAAGATACTTTTCCTCTAAGCCCTTGGGTCATATCACCTATGAATAAGTTGAATAGAATCGGGCCCAAGACCGAGCCCTGTGGTACTCCACTGGTCACGTCTGAAGTTTTGGAGGGGGTACCATTAACTACTACCTTTTAAAGTCTACCGTGTAGCCAGTCCCTAACCCATGTAGTTAGTGTGTCCCCTAATCCCAGCGATTTCAGCTTGTTCAATAACCTGCGGTGTGGGACGCTATCAAAAGCTTTGCTGAAATCCAAATATATCATGTCCAGAGACTCCCCGGCATCCAGTTGTCTAGTTACCCAGTCAAAGAAGCCAATCAGATTAGATTGGCAGGACCTGCCCTTGGTAAATCCGTATTGGTGGGGATCACGTAGGTTTTCTTCGTCCAGGATTGTGTCAAGTTTCTGCTTGATCAGTGTTTCCATAAGCTTGCTCACTATGGATGTGAGACTCACTGGTCTGTAATTTGCAGTCTCTGTCCTGCAGCCTTTTTTGTGAAGTGGAATAACGTTGGCTGTTTTCCAGTCCAAGGGAACTCTTCCGGTACGTAGGGAAAGATTGAAGAGTACGGCTAACGGTTCTGCCAGGACTTGGCTCAACTCTCTGAGGACCCTGGGGTGTATGTTGTCTGGTCCCATGGCTTTGTTTACTTGGAGTCTTGAAAGTTCGTAGTAGACGCTGCTGGGCATAAACTCGAAATCTTGAAACAAGTCTTTCTGGTTGTCTCTTGTCCGTAACTGCGGACCGGCTCCCGGCGCTTCACAGGTGAAGACTGAGCAGAAATATTCGTTTAGTAGTTCTGCCTTGGCAGAATCCGATTCTGCATAGTTTCCGTCCGATTTCCTAAGGCGTACTATCCCATCTTTGTTTCTTTTCCTGTCACTAATATACCTGAAGAAGGATTTATCCCCTTTCTTAATGTTCCGTGCTAGATCTTCTTCTGTTCGGAGTTTGGCCTCTCTGACTGCCTTTTTGACTGCTCTAGATCTGACCAGATAGTCTTCTTTCGCCCGCTTTCCAAAATGTTTGTAGGCAATAAATGCTTCTTTTTTCTCTTTGATGAGGTTTGAAATTTCTGAGCTGAACCACTGGGGTCTTTTGTTTCTCCTGCGCTTGCTAACTGTTTTTATGTAGCGGTTTGTAGCTTCATGTAAGGTGACTTTCAGAGTTGACCACATAGTCTCCACATTGTCAGTTTCTGCTTGGTTATACAGCTCCCGGTGGACATAATCTCCCATGAGGTCGAAGTCTGTGCCTCTAAAGTTGAGGACCCTCGCTGTATTTGATCTAGAGAATCCTTTTTTGAGGTTGAGCCATACCATGTTATGGTCGCTGGAGGCCAGCTTATCTCCTACTGAAACCTCCGAAACGCTGTCTCCGTTGGTGAGTACCAGGTCCAGTATTGCGTGGTCCCTGGTGGGCTCCAATACCATTTGTTTGAGTCGTGCACCCTTTATGGAGGTTAATATTCTTTTGCTGCCACAGGTAGTCGCGGAGAGTGTGTTCCAATTAGCATCGGGCATGTTGAAGTCACCTAGCAGAACTGTGTCCCCACGCAAAGTGATGTTCTCTATATCTTCGATCAGTTCTATATCTTTGTCTTCCTGTTGTCTTGGAGGTCTATATTCTAACCACCACTGTAGCCCAGGAGAGGGCTCAATATCACTCACAGTGGTAACCACAATAAAGCACTCTGACGTGTGACCCGAAATGGAGCCACCCTGCAGGACCGGATTCCAAATCGGAATCAACAAAAAAAACAAAGTCACCAGAATTGTAATTCAAAGGAAAATAATACCATTTTATTCATTCCTTCATCAAGGTAAGTAGTCTTTCAATATAGCTGCCAAACTGGTCAGAATGTTCCCAAACAGCAGCAAACAAAAATATCAAAACAAGCAAGCAAACAAACAGCCTACAATAAAGTTCTTGGCTTGCTCTAGCAAGGATTTAGTCTCAGCTGTGCCTGAGAATTCAGCTCTCCTCAGAGCCAGTTCTGACTGCTCCCCGGCAGGCAGTTTCAAAAACACAAAAAAAAAAACAGTTCATGGCACTTATTCAGTAGCACTAGTGCTCAAAGTTCATTAAAGCCTCTGGCCAGTTCAATTCACTGCCAGGACAGGAGAGTGTCAGGTTTTGCAAAATAAAGCCTCTAGACAGGCTTTCAAAAATTCCCTCCCAGGGTGTTAGCAAAACCTCTCCCAAACAATTCACACTCCTAGCTAAAAAAGAAACAAAAATAGTCCCAAACAGTAAAGTGCAAAATCAACTCACTGTTTGCAGGCTGAGGCCCAGTCCACCTGCATAGCTTCAGGAAAAACAGGAGCACCCTCAGTCAGACTTTCTTCACATTCCATGGGCTGTTCTTCTTCTGGAATCAGTAGCTCCTCAGCTTGTCCAGCCTCTAACAGCTCCATGGGTGTCGGTTGGTTGCTCCTGCTTGGCCCAGGGAACTCCCTAGGGAGAAAAGGTTTAAACCTTCTCCCTAGCTGGCCTCCCTGTCTGTTCTACACTGCTGGTTTAAGTATTCTGGGGCCACACCCTACTCTAATCGAGTCAGCAGTGTTCCTGGGACCTCTTGGGCTCCCCCGGTGGTGACTCGGGGATAGATAACCTACCTCTTCCTCAAACACCTCAGGCTCCCTCTGGTGGTCACAGGGTAAATTAGCATTCTCAGGACCCATATGCTCCTTCCTGATTCCACCCCGGGCTTTCCTTTTTACATTTTCCCCTGCCCTAACTGGGACCTTGGCAGGGAGAATACCTGGCTGGACACAATATACCACACCAAGGTATAGGCATTTTTCATTTCCTCTGGCCAGGTTCCCCAGTGTATCTAACATCTGTGATTCTGGTAGTTTTGATGTTTTCCTTAGTATATAGTGCGACCCCTCCTCCTAACTTGCCCTCTCTGTCACGACGATGTAGGTTATAGCCTGGTATAACCATATCCCACCCATGCGAGTTTGTGAACCAGGTCTCGGATATTGCTACCACGTCTAGGTCAGCGTTCATTATCTCAGTCTCCAATTCCAGAATTTTATTGCCCAAGCTGTGTGCATTGACATACATTGCCCTCCATACCTGAGAAGAGATTTCCTTCCGAGATAGTGTGGCTCCTAAATTATTGTACGTAGTATGGGTACTTACCTTAGACTCAGAAGTGTGGGTGTGATTCGCCTCCTCAGGGTGTTTCCTTACTGCTCTGGAAAGTGAGTATGTACCCTCCCCCAACTTACCTAGTTTAAAGCCCTACGAAGTAGGCGGGCTATTCGATGTCCGAAAACGTTTTTACCTCTCCTGGTCAGGTGGAGTCCATCAGGTCCCTGTAGTCCTTGTAGTGCCTCACCATGGTTTAGGAATCCAAAGTTCATCTCTATGCACCATTCTCGAAGCCACTCGTTGGTCTTTCGGATACGCTCTTCCCTGGCTCTGCCTTTGTCTCTTACTGGGAGAATTGATGAGAAGACCACCTGTGCTCCTATCTGCTTCAGCTTCTTATCCAGGGCTCCGAAGTCTTTAGGAATGCTGTCTGAGGTGCTCCTGGCAGTGTCGTTCGTACCTATATGGATAAGAAACATAGGGAAATGGTCATTAGGCTTTAGAAGTTTGTCTAGACAGGTGGTAACATCCCGGATCCTGGCTCCAGGGAGACAGCAGACCTCTCTTGACTGCAAATCCGGTCTGCAAATTGGTCCCTCGGTGCCCCTTAGCATGGAGTCCCCTATGACCACCACTCTTCGGTCCTTCCGGGGAGGTTGATCAGCGAGCACTGGAATCGAAGCTATGTGCTTGGTGTCTTCCTGAGCCCCTTCCTCTACTTCCTCAGCGGTTCCTTCTTGAAGGATCTGGAATCTATTACTCAGGGTGAGTTGTGGGGTTGACGTAGAACTACCCTGTCTGAGAGAAAGAGAAGAAGAAGAAAGTGAGAAAGGGGTGGGTTTTCTGCGCTTGCCCGTAGAGGAGGTTACCAGCTGCCAGGGACCGGCATCTCCAATCATTTCCTGCACTCCAATCGTTGAATTCAGAGTTGTGGGTTTGGTTGTGTCAAGGATGGACTTGTCATGGGTTCGTTCTGTGATATGGGATAGTTCCTGGATGGCATTGTTGATGAAGGCCTCGTCCTCCCTGATGCTCCTTAAGCGCTCCACCTCCTCCCTGAGGTCCTGCAGTTCCTGCAAAATGTCCCCGTCTACTTCTACCTGTTCCATCCTCTCTGTCTGCGTAGAGACTGTAGCATATCGTAAGGGGGGGATGGACTCAGTCTGCACAGAGACCTCTGCTCTCCGTCCAGTGTCGCCCTCTTTCCTCTGTGTACAGTCCTTGGCCGTCCCCTGGGCCCCACCAGTCGCTGGAGTGTCGGGCTTGATAGCAGTCTTGGTACTCCGTGTTCTCCCTGCCATTTCCAAGAATGAGAGATTTAGTGTTAAAAAGAAAAGAGAAGGTTTGAGGGATTAGAGAGTTTGAGAGATCAGAGAGTGTGAGAGAATCAAGAGAAGACTATGTGCCTGATTGAGAGCGTGTAAGAATAGCGTCTGAGTGTAGAAGGAGTAAAAGAGATTTGGCCCTGTTAAGTGTGTAAGTAGAGTGACTGAGTGTAGAAAAAAGAATAAAAATAAAAAGGTGTAGGAAAGAGATTAGGCCTTATCAAAGGCCCTTCTCAAGGCCTCGCCTTCGCCGCGCGCCGAATGGCTGTGCGCTGTTGGCTTCCTTCCTCTTAAGGAGGAGCCCGGGCGCCCAGCAACCTCTGACGCAGTGGGGGTGGGCGGAGCTACCTCTCGCCGCTACCCCGACTCTTCTTCTGCCTCTCTGTCTTCCTCCCGGCTCTCTCCTGGTTCCTCCTGTGTCCTCCCCTTTGCCTCTCCTCTCCTCCTGGCTCCGGCTTTAGAAAGACGCTGCCTCCGAGGTTTGCCTCGCGCTCTGGCTTCCTTCCTCTTAAGGAGGAGCCCGGGCGCCCAGCAACCTCTGATGTGGTGGGGGTGGGCGGAGCTACCTCTCGCCGCTACCCCGACTCTTCTTCCGTCTCTCTGCCTTCCTCCCGGCTCTCTCCTGGTTCCTCCTGCGTCCTCCCCTTTGCCTCTCCTCTCCTCCTGGCTCCGGCTTTAGAAAGACGCTGCCTCCGAGGTTTGCCTGAATATCGGCCAGAATCTGTTTAAGTTCAAGACTGTATACTCAGTAGTAGTACTTAAATAGATTGGCCCAGTAGTTAGAGCTACTGCCTCAGCACCCTGAGTTTGTGTGTTCAAATAACCACGCTGCTCCTTATGACCCTGGGTAAATCACTTAATCCCCCATTGCCCCAGGTACAGTAGAGTGTAAGCCCAGTTGGACTGATAAGAAAAAAAATGATTGAGTACCTGAATGTAAACCACTTAGAAGGGCATAATCAAAAAATATGTCTAAGTCTGTTTTGGGCCTAAGTAGCTAGGCGCCAAAAATCGGCAGTATTTAAAGTCAATTTTCGAAAAATACGTAAAAAATATTTTTTTTGGGGGGATAATCATCTACCTGTATGTCCAGCCCGTTAAGTCGTCTATCTTTTTACCCCATTCAGGTCCCAAAATTTGTCCAAGTCAAAAACGCCTAGAACAAGACCTTTTGGACATGGGAGGTGCCAGCAAAGTGATGGACTGGCCACCCAGACATGACAACAGAGTAGTGGGGCACCTTACAGGGCACTGCTGTGAACTTCACAAAAAGGATACCACATAAACATCTCACCATAACCCCCAAAACCTACTAGATCCACCTGTCTACCACCCCAATAGTCCTTATGGCTGCAGTTGGCACTTATTGTGGGACAAGGATCCTGGCGAGGTCTAGTAGCTCCGCAGAATCCTAGTCTTGGCGTGAGCATAAAGATGGTGGAACACAGCTTGCCTAGTGTCTCCCATAAATTGCACGCCAGAATGGCCCGGTTTGTCCAAGTATTACACTTTTATTGAACATTAATGAAAGTTCCAAACAAAAAGGTCAAAATTTGGCATCAATAAAAAAACCAAACATTCCAGTTTTCTCTGCTGCTTCTTTCCTCATACACGCAAGTTCTAATCCCAGCACCGGCTGTGCTTTCAGAAATAAGTTCAAAACAATAATAACACAAAACCCAATTCATCCTATAGGCCACCTTCAAGGTAAGACAGAACAATTCATGCCTCTGGTAATGGTTTAGGATATAAGGCTTTTAATAGTACTAAAGGCTCTAAAGCTGTTTGGAGTAACCTTGAACAGCAGCTCCCCCTAATAGCGGGAGCAGAGAGGCCGGTTCTCCTACAGGTGTTGCCACTCTTTCCAATCATCTAAGCTCAAGGTAAATTCTGCAGCTGCCAGCACAGGTTCAAAAAAGTGTATAAAAATACTTTCAAAACACAAAACTCCAAAAAGGAAAAAAAAAAACCCTTCAGAAAGGTAAAGAAATTTCAGGCTTCCCAAACCTACTCCCATTCCATGGGGTGCTCTTCCCCCTGAGGCATAACATTGTTCTCCATCCAGTCCATATCACAAACCTCAGACTGTGCTTCAGGATTTTCCATTTCCCAATCCTTGTGAGAACCTTCCTGTGCTGGCCATAAGTTAGCTGCTCCAACTGACTTTCTTCTCAGCTTTTCCTCAGCTTCCAGTCCCAGCTGCCTCTCCTCTCCTTCTGACAAGGGAAGCTCAGAAAAAGGGAGACTGGGCCAGCAACCACGCCCCCTAACAGCAGAGTCAGCTAAATTCTTAAAGAGCCCTGTCCTTCTAGTTCCTGCCTGAGCTCTGTGAACTTTTAAAGGGGCAGGCTCACTCTTGACATTGTGCACAGGATTTCCACTATACCCAGGATGTTTCTTCCACTTAGTCACTGGAACTTTAGTGATACTTACAGGAGCTTTTCCCTTGGCTTTATTAGGCCTAGCCGGATCCCTGTCACACTATATGGCATTACAGTAGGGTTTGGGGGGGTGTTTGTGGGTGCACATTTTTCACCATGAATGCAGTGGTTAGAGTGGCTTATGGGCCTGAGTCCTCCTGTCTATTGTTCACTAGCCCACCTCCCAGACTACTTAAGCAACCTCTGTGCTGCTCTACTAGGCTTTCCTATGCCAGGTGCTGATGTCCTGCAGGCAGGTATGTACATTTTTATGGTGTTGGGGGGGGGGGTCAGTGATCACTGGGGCAGTGTGGTAGGGTCTGCACTTTGTGTCTACAGTGGTTATCTGATCACTTTGGATAACTTCTGGGCACTTAGATCTGTTTCTAGATTGCCTAAGTCACAACGTACAAGTTCCGTCTAGGCAGTCTCATTAACCTTTCGGTTATACTTGCAGTACGACTAAGTCTAGGTCAGTCCATGTCCTGCTCAAATCCCACCCTCACCACTCCTCCTAACATGCCCCTTTCAGCTCTGGGCGTACAGCAGCACTGAAAAGGCCTAAGCTGTTTTTAGATACGTCTGAAACCCGTTTCAATTATCAGCACTTGGACGACTTGTCTTTCTGATCGTCCAAGTGTTGGTTTATGCGAGATTTTAGATGTATTTCCATTTTGATTATGAGCCCCTTTGGCTATAAGTGGCATATAAATGCTAAAATAAATAATAAATCCAGTATGAAAATAAGCAGATAAGTCATCTTATTTTTATGTGGTGCTTTCAAAGAGGCTGATATTCATCCAGCTGCTGGCAGTGCACTTAAAGCCTGCCGCCGGCGCTGACCCTGGATATTTAATGGTGACTAGCATTGAATATCTGGGTTTTTAAAAAGGTGACTAGCTGATAACCACTTAGCCAATATTCAGTGCTAACCAGCCATCAGGCTCACCCTCCAAATGCCCCTGGAATGCCCCCATGATTGCTGATGATCATTTTGGCACTATTCAGTGATTTCTCAGCCAGGATAACCAGTTATCTCCTGCACTAGCTGCCAAGGTACAAGTTAAGCAGTCGGTGACAATTGCCAACCAGTTAACTCATTCGGAATATCAGGGCGATGGAGCCTACTTACCTATATACATCACAGACCAATGACTTTGAAAACTGTCCTCTAAATGTATCTGCACAATAACTATTTTTCTCATTGTCTGTATCAGTCTGTATTAAGGATGAATTAATAGTTTTCCAATTGTGTATAAATTAAACTGAGGTTAAAAGCATTTGCAATTCAGAAAGCTCTAAACTAGCAAAATCTTGCTATGCAAGATACAGTACTTAAAAATAACTCTGAGGAAAGTAGGAAACCCATTTGAAATGCAAGGCCTGAGTGCTGATTGACATCCTGTGTATGATAGTGAAATCTGGCAGGTGCATTACCTTGCATTTCTCTGATCTGAACATATCCACACTTGTCTTCCTAGAGCACTTGGTAATAAGGTTCTTTAAAGATCCCTGAGTAAGCACTGAAGATAATATCTGAAGTATGTAGCTCTCAGTCGGGGGGGGAGAGGGGGGTTCTTTTTTTAAGGCTTTTTCTCATCTCTTTCATTTTCTGTAAGAAATGTCACTTTAATCATAACGTAATGCTTTGATAATATATTTCTTTACACAGCTGTAGAAAGTTCACAGTTTCAAAAGTAAGAAAATAGACCAGAATGTGCCACTTACATAGCAATATAGCAAATGATGGCAGAAAAAAAAAGACTAAAATGATCCAAGCAGTCTGCCCAGCAAAGATTTGTCTATTTTGGGTATATGAAGACAGTGGTGTAGTAAAAGGGGGGGGGAGGGCAGACTGCTCCGGGCGCTGTCTTGGTGGGGGCACCGGCATCTCTCCGCCCACCGTACCTCTTTAAATCTTCATCAATGTGAGCCACTTCTCTGGTCTGCTGCTCACGCTGGCCTGGCTTCCCTCTGAAATCACTTCCTGGTCATGGGGCCAGGAAATGACATCAGAGGAAAAGTCAACGTTAGCATGATCATCAGGCCAGAGAAGTTGCTCACACTGGCGAAGAATTAAAGAGATATGGGGAATTCCTTTTCACGACAAATTGCGCTCCAAACTCTTTCCCAGATCAAAAAGATCCACAGATATATGGTCCAACGAAACGTCTTGGAAAGGTTCCTCAAAGGATTGGGAGACCTACTTTACCAAGATTCTTCGCACCACAGCATCTTCTAGTGTCTCTCAATCCTTATACATTTATCATATAAAGCTTTCTGGACCCCGAACAAGATGTTTCAAGCTGGTCTCCAAGAATCTAATCTCTGCTGGCATTACCACTAGGACCTGAGAGACTTACATCACATGATCTTTTTCATGCCCAACATTGCTACCTTTTGGTCTCAAGTTTGGCATATCATCAAACAGATTTTCCCGATACAATCTGCACTCAATGCTGATATACTTATTTTTAGAGTGCTCGCAATTGGAGATTCTTTATCCAATTGGCAGAAATCTTTACTTAACATCTTATTAGCAATTACTATTCAAATGATTCTTCATCATTGGAAATCTGCGGATCTACTGAACACCACATTCTGGTGGAATACAGTCCTCATGATACACTTATATGAATCCGAAGCAGCGGAATTCTCTAACAGACAAACCACTGTCACTAAAATCTGGGCCCCCATGGTAAACTTTTCTCAGCAGCTACTGACATCTCCACCATAACTCTCTGCATTGTTATTGCTCTCTGAATTACATTATCTATTGTTGACTCCTGACGATTTACAATTTTCTGGTGATTACTCCTATTACACATTCTGTCCTTATTTCTCATTAGTTGAGTATAGTACTATTTCCTCCCTTTCCAAGTTCCATTTTTGACAACTATGGGTTGCCTTGTGTGATTGCATACCTTCATATTTCCTACATGTGTTCAATATTGTGTTCATACTTTAGCAGACATTGTTTCTGTTCTACTTGTTCAGTTTTATTTGACTAAAAGTTTCAATAAACATATTTGAAATGAAAAAAAAAGAGTTATGGGGAAGGGAATGCATGAGTATGGCATGGGGGGCAGGGAAGGAGTGAAGGGTGTAGAGGAGAGTGCAGGGAGCAGGCATAAGGGGGAGGTTCCACCACACTGGCTGCCTCCTACCCTTGCTATGCCACTGGATGAAGATGCATTCTACATGAAGTCCAATTTCCACTCCTCTCATCTTAAAAACTTGTACTACTGCTCGGGGAGGATGGGATATAAATCAAACTAATTAAATAAATAAATTATAGGTTTCTATCTGTCTCTCTATTAATCTTACCCATGCCTTCTAGGAAAAAACCCCCAGAGAGAACATTCCAGTATTCAGTGGTGGCAATATACAACTTACCAATCTATTGATCAAAGATGGCCTATCTAATATTCTGTTATCATGCAGATGAAGTGTGGCTTTTAAAATATCAAATTAAAATATATATTTATATAAATTGCCCAACATGGCCACTTTTCACCAATGGTAGGCTGCCTTAGGGGCAGCAATTAAAGGGGCATTTAAAAACATACTTCCTCTTAGTGAAGGTAAAAAATGCTGGCACCAGCCATTGCATTCCTTCACCGGAAGGGGTGTTGTGCCTGGTGCCAACATTTTTTGCTTTTACCAAGGGGAAGGGTGATTTTAAATTTCCTTTCAGTTGTTGCCACTGAAGCAGCCTGCCATTGGCAAAATGTGTCCATGCTGGTCAATTTGAATAAAAAATGCATTTTATTTTAACTTCTTCGATATATTGTTTTGATTCTTGTGGATCACAACTGCCTTACTTGAGTTGTCATCACTGTTAAAGTGTCTATACTGTATAGTCAAAAGTGAAAAAGAAGTTAGCTATTTGTCTAGCACTTAAAGTTGGTGTAGTAGTTCATGAAGCCTATTTTTTATTTTTTTAGTTTGAAAAGACAGCTCCTATTTAATGGTATGACTGCATTGTGCTTTAAGAGCTATGCTGGATTTGTGGCATTTCTGCATGAGATTGAAGGTCTTTATTGTTCTTTGGCTATTAATGAAAGGCTGTAATTGACTGTATTTTATTACTATTTTTGTTTGCATGTTTTGTAATGTACCTGTTTTTATTTCTATGTTCATTCGTAAACCGTTTGTTTTTTGTTTTTTTTTACTGAGAATTTTTTCTCCCTTGTATGGAGTTTTTTCTTCTCAGCCTTTTTCCAGTTAAAGGGGCCAGTGAGAATTTTGAGGCCCATTTGTACAAACTGCTATTGGGTTCGGAATTGTCACTGGCCACAAAATATTAGTAGACACATCTGATACATTATAGGAAAACATGGTTGACAGCCATTTCAGTAGCTGGTCCAAGATTATGGAATTACCAGGTTTTTTGAGATTACATAATAATGTGTAATAATTTATAATGCTGCTAAAAATTCATCTGTTTTTCAAAGCATTTTATTGGAATGAATAATCTTTGTAGCAGATTCTCTGAATTGTATATCTGTCCTTTTTTGTTTAAAGGATATTTTCTGGCAGCTAACAGTTCTATAACAGTTTTGTAATGTTTGTGATGTATTGATGGTTTATTGATATGATAAAATATGTATATTTTATTGTAATCTGCTTAGGTTTAAGTGGAATAAACATTTTTAAATAAATAAATATTCTATAATGGAATGCAGGTGTCTAAGTTCCGTAATAGAATAAGCTCCTACCGCACACCTATGTTCCCTCTAAACCAGCGGTCACAAACTCAAACCCTTTGCAGGGCCACATTTTGGATTTGTAGGTACTTGGAGGGCCACAAAAAGAATAGTTGTCTTATTAAAGAAATGACAACTTTACATGAGGTAAAACTCGTTATAGTAACTATAGTTAGTTTATAAATCTTATAACTATAAGTCATATAGTTGTAATATAGTTTATAAATTTTTCCTTAATTGCTTCTGATAATTTCAGCTATACACAGCTGAAAGTAGTACAACATGTAGAAAGTGAAAAACTATCAACATATCAACTGTAACAGACAAGATTTTGGACCAACTATTTTGGACAAACTATTTTGAGGCCCTCGGTATTATAAAGAATGATTCTTTATGGAAAACTTGTACCTTAAGGGGCTCATAATCGAAAGAGAAAAACGTCCAAAAACCAGTCTAAGTCGGCACTTGGACGAACATTTCTCAAAAACGTCCATGCGCCGATAATAAAACCGGGTTTTGGACGTTTTAAAAACAACCTAGGCCTTCATAGTGCCGCTCAACATCCAAAGCTAAACGGGGCGTTTTGGGAGGCGTGTCGAAGGTGGGAGTTGGGCAGGACATGGGCCAGCTTAGACTTAGTCGTACAGCATGTAAAACCAAAAGTTTTACAACAGAGCTTAGACGGAACTTGGTTGTGACTTAGACCATGTAAAACATGGTCTAAGTCACAAAAAAAACACCTAAACTCACTAGAGATGCACTTCAAACACATAGCACAGACCCCCACACACACTACCCCATTGATCACCAATCCCTCCCCATAAAAATTTTATTCACAACTTTAAATTTCATCACCTGGCCGCCTGGCATAGGAAAGCCTAGTCATTCAGCCCAGAGGCAGCTTAAGTCGTCTTGGGGGTGGGTTAGGGACCCATAGAGAAGAGGACCCATGCCCATAAGCCCCTGTAATCACTGCATTGATACTTAAACATGTGCATTCCTCTATACACCCCCAAAACCCTATTTTACTGGCATATAAGTGGCTCCTGAAGCCATAAGGGCTATTGGGGTGTTAGATAAGTCGGTCTAGGGGATTCTGGAGGTGGTTTGGGGGGGCTCACCATGACTATAAGGGAGCTGTAGGGAGGAGAAGCCATGGCACCCTTTTTGTGAAGTTCACAGCAGTGTCCTGTAAGGTACCCCATTATTTAGGTGGCATGTCTGGATGTGCAGTCCATCACTTTGCAGACCCCTCCCACATCCAACAGGGCTTGTTCTAGGCGTTTTGGACTTGGACGGAAAGTTGGATGGAAATGTGGTATAAAGATGGACGATTTAGTGGCTTGGACGATCTGATCGGCAGGACGTATAATTAGAAAATTTTCGAAAGTAAAAAAAAGTTGGACGTCTCTTTCGAAAATGTGTCTTAGGCTCTTTTTAACTTTGGACGATTTGCGAGATGGACGTAAACGGACTTAGACGTCCCTTTCGATTATGCCCCTTCACGTCTCCAGCGGTCACGTCCGCAACTACCTTCAGCTCTCACCTCCTCCAGCACCGGACACACGCACAAGCTGCACTGGCCCAATATTTACCTTACGTGCTGGAATGTTGCCTCACTGCTGTGACCTCATACAAGAGTTTTCCTACATCTGCACACGATTGGACTCCACCTCACAATCGCATACAGACATAGGAAAGTGCTTGCATGAGGTTACAGCGACCTCCGGACGTGACCATCGGACACTTAGGCCCTGATTCTCTAAAAGTGCGTCCCGATTTTAGGCAGCTGTAGACGTCCTACAGCTGTCTAATCAGCCAATCAGGATGCACGTTTTAAAAAAAAAAATGCTCCCCAGGCAGGCCTGAAGGCGCCTCCGGGAGCCTAGGGAGACCCGCAAGATGCCTAAGCTCGTCTAAGGGCCTTAGGCGGGCCTTAGGCTGAACCTAGGCGGCCCTACGCGTCTCCCTAGTAGATGAGAAGCTTTAAAATGTAGGCCAGCAAAATGCTGGTCTACATTGTAAGTAGATGCGGCCGCTATACTTATCGCGGCAAGGGATCTCTCTGCCGCTATAAGTATAGCGGGCCGTGGCCCCTGACCGATCACTGGCAGGAGGGTGCCCAAACCCTCCTGCCCGAAGACGCACCCCCCTCCCCGACACTACCGACCGCCCCCCCCCCCCCGACACTACCGATCGCCCCCCCCCTCGACAATATCGGTCACTGGCAGGAGGGTGCCCAATCCCTCCTGCCCGAAGACGCACTCCCCCGACACTACCGACCGCCCCCCCCAACATTACCGATCCCCCCCCGACAATATCGGTCGCTGGCAGGAGGGTGCCCAATCCCTCCTGCCCGAAGACGCACCCCCCCCGGCGCTAACAACTCCCACTCCACCAAACCTGTTCTTACAGATGGGTCTTGCACGTCGAGCAAGCAGGCACGCCTCGTCGAAATGAGGCGGGCCCGCCCCTTCCCGGCCCATCTCGCCGAAGCCTAAGGCCTGATTGGCCCAGGCTCTAGAAGCCTAACAGATTCATTAACCTTACTCCCGATCTGATCCGTGCATTTACAGGTAAATGTATAGGTTTGTCTGATGGTTCACATACACATGAAAGTTGTGAAATACCAATTTTCTCATGTAAGTTGCTGGGTTTCTTCCATTGTTTTTTCCCAGGTGTAGATTAGCAAACTGGGTACTCGTTTCACATACCAGCACATAAACATGCACTCCTGCATGTATGCTGGCAGATCCTTTTCTAAAATACCCCTAGAATTGAGCATGTCTCAACCATGTAATTAGCACTCTTATCTGTAATTTTCCTGGAAATGTCCAGTTATCTTCTTTTGTAATCCACCTAGAACTGCAAGGTATATTGGCGGAATGGAAGTCACTAATGTAATATAATGTAATGAATGTCTCAATTCCAACTTCTATGTTCTATGTAAAATGGGGCGTCATAGTGTTGTCCTTGCGTGTGAGTGCTTGACTTCCCCATCAAATCCTATGGAATTTGAGTGAATAAGTATTTCAAAGAGTCTGCAAATGAGGTGATGTGGAGATTGAAGAGAGCAGATGATCTAGGTTTCTTTCCATTAGCACACACATATGCTCATTATGGTACCTATGCCTTTTTCTTTAAGGAGTTGACATCACCCATGTAATTTATTCATCAATCGAGAAATGAAGCAGCTAAAGGCATTCTGCAACTTGAAGCAGGATGGGACTTTATGTGGTCATTATGACTCAGTTTGCTATTATGAGGCCTTCTGTATAGTCTGTGTTCCAACTTTGAATCATAATTTATTTGATGAAATCATTTTTTACTTTATGTATTTTTGTTTCCCATGCTCTCTTTTTTTTTTAACCCTACATGAGCAATTTTGATGTATGTATTTATAAATCTTACTTGTTTTTTTAATTGACCTCCCCTTCCATTCATCCTCATTAACTTCTGCTTGCTGATTTGTTTTTCTGAATTATGTATAAAATGTAAAAAGAGTTACGTATAAAATGTAAAAATTGCTCAAAAAAAATTCTTATATTACAGTTTTATTGTTGTTTTAAGGAAACGCATTATTTCCTGGAAGCAGTATAGCTATAATATTTAATCTTAAATTAGTTCCAAATTGTTTCATGCATAACTTTTTTTTTTCTACTGCTAGATAATTGGAACTTCACACTTGTGATCACACTTGCAATCATGGTTCTCCAGCAGGCATGTCCTTTCTTGCTAAACCATTAGCTTCTGTTCTTCATAGTTGTGTCGGTATCTTGATTAGTTGCACTGTATACAAGAAAGCCATCTTGAAAGTAAATCACTCCTGGCATGCTCTAAAATCTTTTAGGCTTCATTTTTTGGGAAGATAGATATGACAGATGCAAAATCAAATGGTACTTATTTGCTTGTTATAAATCCTTCTGGCATTAGTTCTGCTGCAGTTTTCCATGAATGAAATTTGAGGGTAAATAAATGACAAATAGTAAATTAAAGTTGCAATTACCTTTACATTTATATTATTTAACGTCTGATATTGGTTTGACTTTATAGTTTATTGTGATATATAATTTTAAGTCATTTGAGTTATGATTTTATAAGCTTTTCTAACCATCTGGCTTCTATATAATCATTATAACTGCTAATGAATTATCCACTATTTCTATTTCAAATGTTATATAACCCCTGCCTTCTAATATAGACTAGTAAATCCTGTGCATGGAGAACTAGTGGTCCAGCTCATTGTGGTCCAGAGTGTCCTCTATGATTAAATGAGAATAAACAATATAGAAGCCATCTAACTAAAGATGATGAAAACGGAGTTGTAGCAAGTTCCAGCATAAGGAAAGGCAAGAGCTGAATTTACTATCAAGATGATCCTAGTTGTAGGAGACAGGGATACTATCCTAGACTGGTAAAATAGGATAATGTATGTGACATGTATTGGTCCTGCTCTCAAAATATGAAGCAATGAAAGGCCAGTGCATTTTTCCTTCCAGTGTATCCACCTCCTTAAAGGTTAAAGAAGTGAAAAAGAATGTGCCAATTAGTACAGGATAGTGGGGGGGAGGGGATTCATCAAGATGCATAAGAGCCTTAGGTTGTGTAATTTGGCCCCTAGTGCAACTAGGGGCCAAATTACCACTTGCCTAAAAATTTCACGGCAATATTAAAGTCGCCATGGATTACACAGTAATGAGATGCAAAATGTGCAATGAATGTTTTGCATCTCATTATTATGGAGATAAACTAACATTAAGACTTTACAATTATGGTAAAATAAACCCAGCTTGGAGTTATTCCATTGCCAGGTAGTATTGGGCAGCAAAGCCATTGTCTGGTGCTCCCAGACCAGCAGAGCAGGGTCTCCCCCAGGCAAAAGAACCCCCCCAAAAAAACATCAGCTCTTCCAGCTGAGGCCCCACTCATCTTCCCAAGATTCCAGGCCCCTCACTCTTTTGAAGGACTCCCACTCTTCACCCATCACCCCCCACATGGGCTACCTTTTAAGCATTAGGTGTCTGGGGCTCTTCAAGCAAGAGTGAAGCTCAATCATTCTTGCCCACACTGGTGCTTTCAGTATAAAGGTGCTCCTAGTGGTAGTCTCATGTGATTACCATTAAGGATCATGTTTTTATTAAGGGAGCTATTTTACTGAAGGTGCTGAACTGGGAGGGAATAACTGGGCCTTTCTCCTGCCCAAAGATTCCTCCCAGACCATCAAAGGTAGCCCATGTGGAGGCCTTCAAAAGAGTGAGGCGCCTGAAATATTTAGGGGTAGTGATCTAATGGCCTCTTCCAGGGAGGAACAATTCCCAGTTGCTCCTGCCTGTACTGGTTCCAATCTCAAAATGGGTTGCTGAATCCTCCTGTAGCAGTCTCGTGAGGCTGCCACAGTAATTCAAAAAAGCCATTTTCAATAAGGAACTGGTAGGGCAGAAGTCTAGACCACCAGGGCATTTAAAGGTAGGTCTGGGGAGGGCCTTTGGGTGGTGGGAGGAGGGCGCGGGTGACTGGCCTGAAAGGACTCGCTCTGGTGGAGTGGGGCAGGCAGAGAGTTGTTGTTGAGGGGGGGAGTTTAGGTTTCCACTGAAAATGCACTGGCATTTTTGGATGAAACTGAAGTATGGTCAAACATGGAATTCAGGCCGGTTTTGATACTGAAAATGAAACCAAATCCAAAATATGGTTGGTTAGCTCTTCTGTTTGATTGCATGTCTTCTGTTGTCCTTTATGCTTTTGCCCAACTACTAGCTGTGTTTAATGTCTATATTATATTTTTGGTTTATTGCTTTATGATATTGATTTGTATAATCATTCATATTTGTAAACAGGGTTCAGGTTCTATTCAGCTGAAGAATTCATATGAATTAAAGGAGACTTTCATGCTTCTCCTGTTTGCTTGCTGAAAGACTTAAATAAAACATTAACAGCTGTGTCCATTAAAATGTGAATCAAAAATTCAAAATTGAAGTAGCATATAAATGTTCACATGCAGTTTACCGATCCAGGTCAAGCAGTGCCTTCACCCATGTCTGATTCAATAGAAAACTATGGACTTTTCTTCCAGGAAATTTCCAAATCTTTCTTAAAACCAGCTACATTAACTTCTGTATAAGTCTGCTGTAAGACTAAACTTTAAAAAATATAAACCTGTTGGAGTCAGTCAGGAGAGTGACTACTCAAATGGTTGGTGCTCGTCATCATAAAACATATAGGAAGAGAGTTAAAGATCTACATATGAAATAAATATGTATAATTTGGAGAAAAGATGGCATGGGGAGCTATTCTAAAACACAGTCGGAATCAATAAACCTCTACAAAACTGTGCCTTGATGGGTGGATCAATCCAATCTGGTGGCTTTCCTGAAAAAACTTCATCAGATCAGTTTCCCGGTCTTAAAGGTGGTATGGAACAGTCTAAGTCTTTTAGAGATTGGTTGACCAACAGGATAATTCTAGTTTGACTACAAGTTGCCATGTATTTACATCAACAAGCAGGGAGGAATGGGATCCTACCTCGTGTTGAGAGACTATCAAAATATGGAACTCATCCATCTTACAGGAAGATTCTCAGGGCCATGTCCCTGGCAGACCAACTGAGTCATGTACTACAGCCACATGGGTGGTCTGTAGACTTAGGGGTGACTTAGACGATCTTTGTGAAATATGGCACATCAGCTTCTCAGAACAGGAAAGTCTCAGTTATACTCCAGGATAGGGACGTATGAAAAACAAGCTTCAGATTTATTTATTGGGCTATATTAATGCCTTTCTGATGAGATTCACCTAAGATGCCTTCCTTCTAGATTGAAAAGGAAAGCCTTCTTAATGATTATCTTCTGATACTTCAAACAGTGAAAACTCTGCTGAAATTCAGGTGGAATCAGGGAACCATGATTCTCATAGCTGCCTATTGGCAGAACAAGTGTGTTTCCTTCTTCTGAAACTTTCCATAAGAAGGCATAAAAAACTGAGGTATTCCCCAGTAATGATCATGTACACTCACAGAACATTGGCGCATCCCAACCCTAAGTTGGATTTTGAGAGTTTAAGCTTGGCTGCCCTAAATATGCCTGATGGTATGTCTCAGGTCATTCTGGTTTCCAGGATGAGAGACTCCATTAGAAGGTCTTACAGTTTTAAAGAGTTTTGCTATTTCAAGTTTAATAAAAATTTGATATACCGGCTATCAGTCTTCTAAGCGGTTTATACATAATAAAAATAGTAAAATAGGGTAATATACATTAAAACATACCGGAAAGGCCCTAGACTCTTTTTCCTGTCCTATATACAAACTGCTTGAATACCTTGTACATCTTTCAGATTCAGATTTAAAAACCAACTCCACTGGGGTTCACTTTAGAGCAGTGTCTCTCAAACTTTTATAGCTCTGGCACACTAAACAGAGCAAATGTTTTTCATGGCACACTAAATGGAGCAAATGTTTTTTTGCGGCACATTATAATTGAAATGATAAAACTGCAAAAGCAACAAAAAATTAAATTTGAGAGTTATTTATTTAAAGTTATTTAAGCTATGTATGGGTAATTGTAACAACAGTGGAACTAAAGTAGATGGAATTGCTAATCAATGAGACGGATTTGCTTGTTTTTGAGTAGAAATTAATTCAAAACGCAGCTTAATAGTCAACAAGCAAACACGCATTTCATCATCCACCATCTTTTTTTCAATTTAATTTCTGTCAGTGCTGAAAATCCAAGTTCACAAAGATAAGAAGATCCAAATAGTAACAGAGCCTTGATTGCTTTGTTGCTCAAGTTAGGATAACTACTATGTAAAAAATAAAATTATTTTCCTAGATTTGAATGCTACCAGAGACGGAGCCTGATGTACGTAATTTATTTCACCATAGTTGGCAGATTGGACGGCCCCGCTAGTCTTTATCTGCCATCATTTACTATTTAACCTACAGTGTGTTATAAGTTACATGTGCATGTCCTGTATTCAGGTATAAGCGCTTTTACTAGCTGTATGGCTGGAATTAAGGGCCAGATTCTACAACAGTCACCAAAAGTCAAAGAATGATGCTTGTCTAGGTGGTTGCGCACACAGACGCTCATAACATTGACAGACTATTGCGTACACAATGTACATGTCATCTATTCTAGTGTATAATTATGAAGGGAATTTTTTTTTAAATAAAATTCTGGAATTTCTTGTGGCATACCCGGAATCTCTTTAGGGCACATCACTGTGCCGTGACACACAGTTTGAGAGACACTGCTGTAGAGCAATTGGCACATATTACCACCAAGTAGAAGGTAAACCCTTCTGTGTACAACGTCTAGTTATGTGCTTTATTCATTGTTTGCATCTACTGAAGTCTCTCATCAATAACCCAGTGTCTTGAGAATTACTATTGTTCTAACCAAGTCGACAAAGGCTCCTTTTGAGCCACTAGACTCCAGTGATCTGAACCCATTGAAGATGAATAGCAAAAGTCACACAATAAATCCAACAAGCCGGTTAGGTTACTGAGGAAGGGACACTGAGTTACCGAAATCGGGCTTGGATGAACCCGGGCAGAGGGGTTCTTTAAATGTGGTGATTTCCTGGATCCCTATTTCATCGTGCCTTTTGTTGCATCTAAGAGGAAGCAGCTCTTATCCTTCAAGCTAAGTTTGAGTTCATTTCGGGAGTTGGCTGGGGGGGGGGGGGTTTCTCAGAGAGTTTTCTGTGTGATTTCACTTGTGTGACAATTTAATTATTCATTATTTATTGTTCACTTTTATTCACATTATATTATTTATGCACACGTGAGGTATCTAATGGTGTGCTGGTAGGGGTTTGCTGCCCTCACCTTGTTGCTTTCTGCAGACCTCTCACACTGAGGATACCCCGTCTTACATAAAATCTTTATTACTTCAATTTTGCTTTATTTAATAAGCTATTGAGTGTTTATTGTCACCACGAGTGTTTATCTCCAGAATATCTCTCTTGGAACCCATTGACTTTTACTGCCTTTTTTTGTGTCTTTTAAGTTCCCCTGGCAGTCTGTTTTGGACTTCTTTGGTGTTATTTTGATTAGTCTTAACCACATTCAGCAAGGACAAGTGACAATACCCAGTAAGTCTCACATCAATAGTGTATAAACTCATGGAAACTCTACTTAAAGGGAAATTAGACACGATATTGGATGAGGGGAATCTGAGGGATCCCTGTCAACATGGATTCACTAGGGGCAGGTCATGCCAATCCAATCTTATCAGCTTCTTTGACTGGGTGACAGGAAAGCTAGACTCGGGAGAGTCTCTGGACATAGTGTACTTGGATTTCAGTAAAGCGTTTGACAGTGTCCCACACCGTAGACTATTAAACAAGATGAAATCGATGGGGTTAGGTGAGAAACTAACGGCATGGGTCAATGATTGGCTGAGTAGAAGACTTCAGAGGGTAGTGGTCAATGGCACCCTCTCTAAGACATCGGAGGTGACTAGCGGAGTGCCGCAGGGCTCAGTCCTGGGACCATCCCTTTTTAACATATTCATAAGGGACTTGATCCGAGGGCTTCAGGGAAAAGTAGCGCTGTTTGCCGACGCCGCCAAACTGTGCAATATAGTAGGTGAAAGCAATCTCACGGATGGTATGGCGCAGGATCTGATCAAGTTGGAAAACTGGTCCTCGACATGGCAGCTGGGCTTCAACGCAAAGAAGTGTAAGGTGATGCATCTCGGCAGCAGAAATCCATGCAGAACATACACCTTGAATGGAGAAACACTAGCTACGACCTCAGAAGAACGGGACTTGGGAGTAATCATCAGTGCAGACATGAAGGCTGCCAAACAAGTAGAGAAGGCCTCATCCAAGGCAAGGCGGATGATGGGATGTATCAATAGAAGCTTTGTCAGCCGTAAACCTGAAGTCATAATGCCACTGTACAGAACCATGGTGAGACCTCATCTGGAGTACTGTGTGCAATTCTGGAGGCCACATTACCGTAAAGATGTACTTCGAGCTGAGTCGGTCCAGCGAATGGCCACTAGGATGGTCTCCGGACTCAAGGGTCTCTCATACGAGGAAAGGCTGGGCAAGTTGCAGCTCTACTCTCTAGAGGAGCGCAGGGAGAGGGGTGACATGATTGAGACATTTAAGTACGTCACAGGTCGTGTCGAGGTGGAAAACGACATATTCTTTCCTAAGGGACCTTCAGTCACAAGGGAGTACCCACTCAAACTCAGAGGAGGGAGATTTGGTGGTGACACCAGGAAGTATTTCTTTACAGAAAGGGTGGTGGATCACTGGAACAAACTACCGGTGCAGGTGATCAAGGCCACTAGCGTGCTCGACTTTAAGACTAAATGGGACATCCACGTGGGATCTCTACGTGGGTCGAGCAGCACTCTGACTTAATGGGGTGGGACAGTGGAGTGGGCAGACTTGATGGGCTATGGCCCTTTTCTGCCGTCATCTTTCTATGTTTCTATGTTTCTTTCTATCCTTTCAAGCCATTGTTATTCAATCATTATTCACCAAAGACCTAGGATTCTATTTTTAGAACAGGTCTCAACCTTATAAAAATGAAGCAAATCCATTCTCAGGAGGGAAAAGATGTTCACTCTCCCTTTGGAACCAGCCTGGATCAAGCTACAATTCTTCTCTTCTCTGTATCACCATGCTTTTTTACTAGGCCATGCGGTCTCTGCTCAGCCTTCTAAGGACTTTTCAACCCACATATGTGAGTAACTTTGAACTTAGAGAAATTTTGTCTGTATATGTCTGTTAATTCTTTGCTCAAAAGGTCCCATTTGTAATAACTGCCTACCTGCTTGGTTTTTAATGCTTTTAAATAAATTTTCAGTTTGCTTACAAATGTTCTGAGTCCTAGTTCTTGAATAATTGTTATTACAGAGCTGTTTTAATCAAGCGAGCTAACTTTCCCCAAATTAATATTTCTTTTTAAAATATATTCTTCTCTATGAGAGTGATATATTTTAATATAGAGAATAATAATAAGTATTAGAACATATTTTAATGGTGGGGAGAATGTGGGAAGTAAACTAACACCGCTAGCATTAGATTTTAATGAAAATCTATCTTGATTATAAAAGGAATAAAATATATAAGGACCCTTTGTTTTACTTAAGACAAAGCATTGTCCAAATCAGGGAGTGCTGCAATCCTGTGTACTTCTTTGGGTGACAGTGGGTTGCTAGATAGAGTAGTTCTCTGATAATGACAAAGCAAGAAGCACTCAATTAACAGAACTATCTGTGAGAAGTCTGGGTGAGTGGAATGGACTGTTAGATAAGGATTGAAATCTTCTGCCTAGTGGCAGGATGCTATGAATTATTAGGAAAGGGATAATAAGACCAATAATATTATAATGCCTCTATATCGCTCAATGGTGTGACCTCACCTTGAATACTGTGTTCAATTCTGGTTGTCGTATCTCAAAAAAGATATGAGTAGCAGAATTAGAAAAAGTTCAAAGAAGTGCAACCAAAATGATAAAGAGGATGGAACTCCTCTCGTATGAGGAAAGGTGAGAGAGGTTAGGGCTCTTCAGCTTGGAAAAGAGATAGCTGAGGGGGGATATGATTGAGGTCTACAAAATCCTGAGTGGTATAGAATGGGTAAAAGTGAATCGATCTTTTACTCTTTCAAAAATTATGAAGACTAGGAGATACTCAATGAAGTTACATGGAAATACCTTCAATAGGATGAAATATTTTTACACTCAATGAATACACTTTACTTTCCGAATCCTCGGTTTCAGTATCTACAGTTTCAGTATCCGACGGGAGCTCACGGCAGCAATTTCCTATGAGTGATCTGCAGGGGGCAGGAGTGTAGGAAGATCGCTCCTGCCCCAAAAGCCCGCTAGACCACCTGGTAAAGTTCTAGGGAGTCTCAGAGGGCTTAAGGTAAGGTCTGGGATTCTAGGGGAAGGTGGGGAGTGGGTCAGAACTGGCCCGAATATTATTTGCAGTTTTTTAATATTCACGGGCCGGCTCTGCCCCTAACCCCTGCGAATATTGAGGGAGAAGCATAGTTAAGCTTTTATTCAAATGTAGCTGTTGTGCAGGTTGAAACCAATGTTATCTCATTATGATTTTTGAATTGTGGTTCAAAGTATGGTGATTCAAAGATTGGATTACTGCAATGTTTTGTATCTGGAAATGATTTCTTCTAGATGCAAGGCACTGCAGGTTGCACAAAATGCTGCAGTACCTCTGATTTGTGGTGGCAATAGATGTCAGCATGTCACTCCTTTACTGCAATAGCTACATTGGTTCCCATTAAACTTCATATACAGTATAACCTTAGATTGTAAGTAACTTGGTATGCAAGTGTTTTGCAAGACAAGCAAAACATTTTATTAAATTTTAACTTAATATACAAGCAAGGTCTTGCAATACGAGTACATACAATATTTTGTATTAAAGTTTTTGGGTTGTGGAGTTTCCATTATTTCTTTTGGGGAAATTTGCTTTGATATACGAGTGTTTTGGATTACAAGCATGTTTTCGGAACCAAGGTTTTACTGTAGTATAAATTGGAATGACGAGTGAGGTGATTAAATTTGCAGATGACACTAAACTGTTCAAAATTGTTAAAACATGTGGGTTGTGAAAAATTGCAGGCAGACCTTAGGAAATTGGAAGACTGGGCATCCAAGTGGCTGATGAAATTTAATATGAACAATTGCAAAGTGATGCACATTGGGAAGAATAGCCCAATTCATAGTTAACAGATGCTAGGGTCCACCTTGGGGGTTAGCACCCTAAGAAAAAATCTGTGTGTCATTGTAGACAATACGTTGAAACCTTCCATCCAATGTATGATGGCAGCCAAAAAAGCAAACAAGATGCCAGAAATTATTAAAAAAGGGGTGGTTAACAAGACTAAGAATGCTATAATGCCTCTGTATTGCTCCATGGTGTGACCTCACCTAGAGTATTGCGTTCAATTCTAGTTGCCTTGTCTCAAGAAAGATACAGCAGAACTATAAAAGATTCAAAGAGTGACCAAGATGATAAAGGGGATAGAACTCCTCTCATATGAGGAAAGACTACAAAAATTAGGGTTCTTCAGCTTTGAAAAGAGATGGTTGAGGGGAGATATGATTAAGGTCATCAAAATCCTGAGTGTTGTAGAATGGATACAAATGGATCAATTTTTTACTCCATCAAAAATTACAAAGACTAGGGGACACTCATTGAAGTTACAGGGAAATGATTTTAAAACCAATAGGAGGAAATATTTTTTCACTCAGAGAATAGTTAAGCTCTGGAACGCATTGCCAGAGATTGTGGTAAGAGCGGATAGTGTAGCTGGTTTTAAGAAGGGTTTGGATAATTTCCTCAAAGAAAAGTCCATAGTTTGTTATTGAGAAAGACATGGGGGAAGCCTCTGCTTGCCCTGGATCAGTTGCATGGAATGTTGCTATTTCTTGGGACCTGGATTGGCCACCGTGAGAATGGGCTACTGGACTTGATAGACCATTTGTCTGACCCAGTAAGGCTATTCTTATGTTTAAAATTACCCCCATGTAGTTGTAGCAGGAACCAAAAAACTTGATCAATACTTTTTTATTATTTGTTATAATTTATATTCCGCATATCCTACAATTCTATTAAGAAATATTTATAGCAGGCAAGGATGTTCAGATTGTGTAAATATGTATTTAAAGGTTCAGGTAGATTGCTTTCTTACTCTTTGCTCTGCCCCATAGATACAATCAATAACCCCAGTGATATAACAAACTTCTTTTTCACTTCCTTTCTTTGGAGCTCAGTTAGGGCTGAATTACCAGATAGGCAAAGTATGCATGTGGCCAAAGTTTGTTTGTTTGTTTTGGGTTTTTTTTGGGGGGGGCAAGTGTACCTCTTTTCAAATTGTATGGGACCCCGGCAGCAGCGATCCCCACACACTGCCTGCCACTGACCTGGAAGCTTTCCCTTTGCCACAACTTCCTGTTTCTCTGCAAGGGCAGGATGCAACAGAGGGGAGACTTCTGGGTCAGTGGTAGGCACTGTGTGGGGATCACTGCTGCTGCCAGGGATGCAGGATCACGCTGGTTCACCTCCAGCATGAGAGCCAGCACAGTCAAGGTACACCCCAGTGGCACCCCACCCTCTTCTCTGCCCCTCCCCCGACACATGTACTCCCTTCCCTACCCTGTACCTCTTTTAACTTCAGCATCGGAAGCATCACCCACTTGCAGCCTGCCTCAGGTCGACTCTCTCTCTGACATTACTTCTTAAGCGCAGGACCCAGAAGTAACATCAGAGGGAGAGCCAATGCTGGCTCGAGTAGCAGGTTGGAGTTTCTGCTCGCTCCAGCAAAGAGAGGTAAATAACAAATAAATGAAGCATAGGCAGGGCCAGGGAAGGACAGGGGCCCGGGGACCCAGTTTACTTGTGTAGGGCTCACTGAATGATTAATCCTGCTCTGAGCTCAGTACAAGAATATTAAATATACATAGTCAGGCATACAGCCAAGTATTGTCTGCCATTCATATCTCCTTCTAGGCTCTGAAAGGAGCCAATAAGCAAATAATATAGAACAGTCATCACTTTCAACTCAACTGATAAGCTGCAGCATCTACAAGTCAGATATCCATATATCTTCTCAAAGCACTAGGAAAGGAGAGTGGTCAGCCTAAATCTACTGATATACTTTCAGTCAGTTCTCCTACATTTTATTTAGGATGAAATACATAGTTTTAAGTTTTCAAGTTTTATTAGGATTTTATATACCGCCTATCAAGGTTATCTAAGTGGTTTTACAATCAGGTACTCAAGCATTTTCCCTATCTGTCCCAGTGGGCTCACAATCTATCTAACGTACCTGGGGCTATGGAGGATTAAGTGACTTGCCCAGGGTAAACTATCTCCAGCAAAGTGCACTTTTAGTGCCACTGATGTGTACTAGGTGGACAATTTTCATAGCACAGGATGTGAAATGGAACAGAGAGTAAACAGCTATTACCCATATTTATACGCGTTACTGAAAATTGTTGGCCCCCTCTGTAGGTAAAGTATAAATACAAGGAGTTAGCAGAGCATTAAAGAGGTTCAGCTAGAGCTCAAGACCAGGGTATGAAACAGAGAGTTGTTAAGGCTGCAGGAGAGAGGTAGGCTACTTTGGCTGAAGGAATGAGAAAGAGAAGAGTTTACTGGGGGTCAGCAGGAGGACTAAGGCCAACTGGACTGGTAGAAAGAGGTTTTAGGGAAGCAGAAGTCTGCTGGGTCTAAAGAGGGGATAATGGGGAAAGAAGAGAGGAGGATCTTGTACTAGAGCTGCACCAATAGATGGTCAGGAAGAAATAAGACTGAAGATTTGCCTAAAATACCCTTGCATTGGGTCTGCCTGTGGTGTCAGATGCACTATTTCTGCTGTCCAAATAATTTTCAAAAAGAGGAACACAACACAAGCACTGGAGCTGACATTAGCTCTAATTGTCCTTTAAAGGACAACAAAGTAGATTTATTGTAGGTAACAGCATTGTATTTTAGAACATCAAAGCTGTGAAAGACCACCCAGGGGCTCAATGGCATTCATTTTGCTAGCTGATCTATAGTAACATAGTAAATGACAGCAGATAAAGACCCAAATGGTTCATCCAGTCTGCCAACTGTACCCTCTCTTTAAATTACTGATTCAATTTAAATTCTCCTTTTTCCTAGATATTTCTGGGCCAGAAATCCAGAGCTCTGCCTGGTAATGTGCTTAGGTTCCATCTACTGAAGTCTCTGTCAAAGCTCACTTCAGCCCATCTAAGCCATCCCAGCCATCGAAGCCCTCCCCAACCCATCCTCAACTGAATGGCCATGCCTCTCTCTCTATAGCCTAGCATCCTTTTGGCAACAGCCACTGCCTTGTTACACTGTTTAGATCTTTGGACACTATCACCTTTAGATCTTGTTACACTGTTTAGATCTTTGGACACTATCGCCTTTAGATCTTTGGACACTATCACCCCCAAGGTCTTTCTGCCCATCTATGCATATCAGCCTTTTACCTCCCAGCATATATGGCTCCTTCCAATTTCTAATCCCCCAAATACATTACTCTGCATTTCTTTGCATCAAATTTAAGTCGCAACTGTCGGAGAACAAACTGGAACAAAGTTCAAATAGTTTCTCTCCAAGACCTCAAACACCCAAGACACTACTGTATTTGTTCTTCATGTCCTTACTGGGGTGAAGTGTTCATCATTGGTAACAT
Organism: Geotrypetes seraphini; assembly: GCF_902459505.1. Classification (NCBI taxonomy): domain Eukaryota; kingdom Metazoa; phylum Chordata; class Amphibia; order Gymnophiona; family Dermophiidae; genus Geotrypetes; species Geotrypetes seraphini. The sequence continues at coordinate 61,328,169 of NC_047085.1, forward strand.
TGCTAACAGGCTAATATTTAACAATCTGGTGTATAAATGTAAGCTGGAAAACCAGTAAAGATGAGCACTTATCTTAAGCCCGATGGCTACCCAGCCGTTTCTTCAGGGGCTATATCTCTTCTATTAATCACATCTCTGCTTTTTAAGTTTTCAAGGTAAACATGCAATCCGCTTTTACACCAGGTCATTTTTTGGGTGTGAGAAAAGCGGAGTGCATGCTTTACCTTGAAAGCTTAAAAAGCAGAGATGTGATTAATAGAAGAGATATAGCCCCTGAAGAAACGGCTGGGTAGCCATCGGGCTTAAGTTAAGTGCTCTTTTTTTTAAGTGCTCTTTTTTACTGGTTTTCCAGCTTACATTTGCACACCAGATTGTTAAATATTAGCCTGTTAACAATTTAATGCTTAATCTATATATATAAAATCGGAGATATGTATGTGTGTATGTATGTGTGTGTGTGTGTGTGTGTGTGTGTGTATGTGCCGCGATCACGCAAAAACGGCTTGACCGATTTGAACGAAACTTGGTATGCAGATCCCTCACTACCTGGGGTGATATGTTCTGGGGGTCTCGCGGCCCACCTGCACACGTGGGCGGAGCAACAAACAGAACATCAGATTTCACCCATTCATGTCAATGGAAAAAATGTAAAAAGCTGCCATTCTCACAGTAATTCAAAAACGGCTTGACCGATTTGAACGAACCTTGGTATGCAGATCCCTCACTACCTGGGGTGATATGTTCTGGGGGTCTCACGGCCCACCTGCACACGTGGGCGGAGCTACAAACAGAAAATCAGATTTCACCCATTCATGTCAATGGAAAAAATGTAAAAAGCTGCCATTCTCACAGTAAATCAAAAACGGCTTGACCGATTTCAACGAAACTTTGTATGCAGATCCCTCACTACCTGGGGTGATATGTTCTGGGGGTCTCTTCACCCAATAATTTATATGTTCTTGCTCCTGGAGGTGAAACTAAAAATGTTGTTTATAATCAAGTTTTGTGTTAGTTGTATTGTATTCATTTTGTCAAATATTTCACATTATAATTTGAATATTGTACTTTTTATAAAGCTGTAAAAAAATAATTTCATTCACCACTATGAAGTATCTTTATTTGAATCCATTTACAGTGTTATTGCTATAATTAAATACCCGTGCAACGCCGGGGCATCAGCTAGTGTTTATATTGTAAGCTCTTTCGAGCAGGAACTGTTTTCTTACTCTTTGTGACTCTGTACAGCGCTGCGTGCATCTGGTAGCGCTATAGAAATAATTAATAGTAGTAGTAGTTTTGAAAAGCCGTCTGGACCCCCCCTCAAAAGGAGGACATGTCTGGGAAAATCCAGACGTCTGGTAACCCTACATTAGGCAGCCTAAAGCGCTTACATAGACATGATTCATGCAAAGATATGCACCAGAAATGTAGGCCCAGAAAATCCTGGCCTCCATTTCTGGCACCCATCTTTCGCTTTGGTGCAATTCTGAAACTGGGGCTGATGCGTGATTGGCATGCAATCAGTGGCCGCTTTTAAGGCAGCCACCGATATCGGCACCAGTTTGAGAATCCAGGCCTTCCTTTATAGCAAAATTAATCTAGTTTGAGCATTGCTCAGTTTTCAGAAATACATTAATTCCACTCATGGCAGCAGAATGTTTGGTTTATTTATTTGAGGAAAAATTGTTGTATTTTATTCATTTTTAATTATTATTATTAATGTGATTGAGTACAATGTACGTATGTTTGTAACAAATTCTATTACATGTTCTTCAAAGCAATCAGCAAAAAGGTCTTGCCTTTTTTGTAGAAAATATAGCATTTTCCAATAAAACATTTGTTAATAAATACTTCCAATGCCAGGTTAGTGACACAAAATATTGCACCCTGGAATCTATCAGCATGGATGATAATGCATGACCATGCTGCATCTGCCACCAAAATTAAACAGATTGAAATGAGGGGATGGTATGTGCTTCACTGCTCTTCCAAGGCAGTTTCAGATACTATAGATATGAAAAAATATGAACTAAATTATGCTGCAACATTATAAAAATAATTTTCTATAAATGACTTATTGTCCAAGACACTTATTGAAGAAAAATGTGAATAGTCTGAATCATTATTTCGTATCATGGGCTTAGCCCAGGATAATAAGAGCGAGACAGGAAAGACAATATGATAAGACTTGCAGCGTGACTGACTCAAGATCTCCACCTAGTGATCATTAGAGAATTAACAGAATTGTAAGCTAGAATGTGAGCCCATTTTTCAAGCACTTACTGCAAGCTGTATGCTACAAAAAAAAAGAAAGATATTTAAAGTTCCATTTTTGGGGACCAATGTACGATTTGCTATTAGAAGACTACCTTCTTTCTGCATCACTCAAAACACACTCTGTAGCTAGAATAGAGGTTACCAAAAAAACATGAAGTGGAGACAGAGACCAGAATTCAAGAAAACATGGGACAAACAAAGAGAATCTCTAAGGGAGAGGAAGGGATTATTGCCTGCATTAGCTTCTCTGTTGCAGTTTTACCATCCTACATGAGCGTTATGGTTGGCAGATAAGCTGCGTTTGGTCATGCCATCCTTGACTGTGGTGAGGCTTTCTAGCCACCATAATACTATGTTGATGGTACGAGGTCTGATATGTTGGAATTTGTTGCTCTTTGAGATAAGGCAAGTGTCGAGCTTGTTACAGTTCAAGAAATTGGTGAAAACTGTTTTATTTGAGTGAAAATTCTGTTCATAATTTGCTTTTAGTTTAGTTTTATTGTGATTATCTGGTTTTAAGCTTTTTACAGTAGTTTTAGGGTTTATGTTTATTTTTATGGCTGATTCAAGTTTTAGGATTTTTTATTATTGGCAATTTTATGATGCTGTATGTTCATTGAATATGTATGTTTTTTGTTACCAGGCTAGAATTGTAGGATAAACGGGATATAAATTGTTTAAATAAATAATAGTTGATATGGATTGGGGGTCTTTATCTGCCAAAATTTTCTTCGTTTCTATGTTACATACAATGAGAGCAGTACATACAGTATAAATATTCATTGCAGAAGTACTGAAAACTTGACTGGTTTAAGTTTTCCAAAAACAGGTTTTGGAAGCACGAGGGTTAAAAAAAAAAAAAAAAAAAAATTTAAATAGGACATATCACAATCAGACAGTAAAGCTAAATGGAACGATTGGGGAAATGAGAATTATTACTTCCTTTTTTCTGCTGCCTATTTCTCTCCATTTAAAAAAAAAAAAAACGAACTGTTTTTACTACATTCACTGGCGATGAATTCTAGAGTTCAATTACACATTGAGTGAAAAAATATTTTCTCTGGTTTATTTTAAATGTACTACTTAGATGCTTCATTGCGTGTCCCCCTAGTTCTTGTTCCCTGAAGCAAGGGCATCTACCCAAAGAAATGGGCAAATAGCCTTAACCCCTATACCGAAAGCAGCCCAAGCAGACCTCTCCATAGCATCCAACTACAGACCAATTGCTGGCATTCCGATCCTCACTAAAATCCTTGAGTCCCATGTCAGCAAGCAGTTAGCCTCATACAGAAAGCAACACTCCTCCCTCCATACATCCCAATATGGCTTCTGAAAAAAGCATAGCACCGAGCTCCTCATCATCACTCTAATCACTAAAATCAAACAATTGCTAAGCTCAGGTCATCAGGCAATACTGCTTCAATCTGATATCTCCGCAGCCTTTGACTCAGTGGACCACCAATTACTCCTAACCAAACTCTCGGAAATCGGAATAACAGGGACTGTGCTAAAATGGTTCGCCAACTTCCTACAAAATCGCGAATACTTGGTCAAAAGGCAAGAATCATACTCCAACCCTTGGAAGGCATCCTGTGGCATCCCACAAGGCTCCCCATTATCCCCAATTCTATTCAATGTATTCATGAGCTCGCAGGGACACATCATAATGGAAGATGAAACTGTACTATCTTATGCCGATGACATTCTCCTTCTCATCCCCATAACCAAAAACCATCCTAATATTGCTGAAAAAAATCTCAAACAATATAGATAAAATTCAAACCTGGACAACGAACAACAAGCTGAAACTGTACGCCACTAAGACCAAAGCTATTGGTTTCTGCACCGCACAACAGAATGTCATTTCTAACCTCACTCTTCCATCAGGCATCACTCTCATCATGGAACAATCCACCAAGGTACTAGGCTGCATCTTAGATGACACTCTTACATTGGAACCACAAATTTCTAATCTTCGGAAAAAGACCATCTATACTATGCATTAACTGCGACTCACAAGACCATACTTCTACCCACACCATTTTGCTCTGATCGTTCAGATGATGGTCCTACCTCAACTGGACTATTGCAACTCCACCTACCTTGGCATCAACACTACTCTCATCCGCAAACTGCAACTCATCCAGAAAACAGCCGTTAGACTAATCTACAAATTAAAGAAATTTGATTCAATCCCAACCTAAAAAAGAATCCTGAACAGAATCCAACCAAATCTGCCATCCACAAAATACCTCCACTACAAATGAATTTTCCACTCTATGCAAATTTATCTGGGTGTAAAAACCTAGAATGACCTACCAGAAACCATCAGGAAAGAAACAAACTACACTATATTAAAAAAAAAACCTGAAGACTCACCTCTTTGACAATTAACTGTCTTCATATCTAAATAGAACCCCATACTTCTTGGTCCCTCCTCTTGCTTCTCCATGCCCCCTCCGCTACTTCTCCTCTTCCTCTTTGATCTGTCGCCTTGAGCCTGTATAGGTATGTGTGACTCACAAATGGAAGATTAGATTAGATTAGTAAACAAGCGATTCATGTCTACCCATTCCATTCCACCCATTGTTTTATAGACCTCTATTATATTTCCCCTCAACCATCGATTCTCCAAGCTGAAGAGCTATTTCCTCTTTTTCCTTTCCTCATAGGGAAGTTGTCCCATCCTCTTTATCATTTTTGTTGCTCTTCTCTGTACTTTTTCTAATTATTCAAATATCTGATGTCTGGTATTGGCCACAAGTCAGAAATTGACCAGCATGTGTTCAGTGTCAGTACCCAGACTATGATTTGTTTTGTATTCTGTATTCTAAGAACCAGAGAAAGGGAATGCCATGCCAGAGGTAGACCACATAAGAGCACGGCATCATAGATGCCAAGTGATCAACATAGCTGGCAAGCTATGCTAACCCAATAGCAGGAAAAAAAACCTGAAGCTTATGCATCAGGATCTGCAGAAATTATGGCTAGAGGTGGGGGGCTACACAGGCACTAAGCACTTGTGAGACTGCACTACTGCTCTGAGCCACAACTGTGCATGAGTAACCTTGAGACATGTCACAACATGCTCAGACTTGTTTCAACACGCTCGCTACTTTATTTCATAGGTAGATAAATTATTGACTGTCCCTCGTGTATACAAAAGTAAACTGAACCCCAAAGAAGCCAGACTCTGCCTAAAGAGAACACCAGAGAAACAATGATGCGTGTCCTCTTGTACTGTGCAAAATATAGACAGTAGATGTTAATCTCAAAAACTGTTCTGTTCCAAACACTGCATTACAAATTAAGAAATACAAATGTAAATAAAGTAAGATGATAGGAAATAAGACAACATTAAGCCCCCAGCCCCCTTTTACAAAGCTGCATTAGGCATTTTTATTACGATTAAAACGTTCAAGTGTCACTGTATGTCATTTTTTTAAATGTCTTTTTCTTTTGAAAATGAGGCCCCAAAGTTATATAAATCATTACAACTCATTTCAGGTCAGTGAGCAACAGAAACCCTTTCTATTTTCACATATAATCTTAATCTATCATGGAACGTATCTCCACAGGTAAGGAGCTCCAGAATTTAGGGCCTGTTACTTAGCATGCATAATTTAGTGTTCTTTTATGTAGTGAATTCTCAACTGATGGAAAAGACAACTAAAATATTCCAGTAGACTGCAATGAGGGGCCTGGAATATAAAGCAATAGGGTCATTCCATGCCAAGTGGTCTAACGGTCCCCACCATTATGTTTCAGATTTTGTTCAAAATTTGCGCACAGAATAGTCAGGGTACTAAGCGAATTTTCCTAAGATTTTAGATTCCTAACGGCAATAGTCACTGAGTGTTGGTAGCATTGTGCACAGCATTGAATAAAGTGTCATTTTTAGTTGCTTGTAAAATTGAGAATGGGTCGAGTGCTACTTTTGGGCAGTCCTGCATAACTTTTTGTGCTAGTTGCAACAAAGCTAGTATGAGCATCATACAAACATGACGGCAGATAAAGGCCAAATGGCCCACCTGAAAATTTTGCTCAAAATGTGCCCCAATATTTGTCACAGTATGTTGCAACAGATTTTGACCAGTTTATCAGCTGCTGTAGCTCCAGAGCAAGAGTAAATACAGACTTCAGATATTTTATTATAGATTATCCTTGGATTGGACACCACACTTTCAAATTTGCAGCAATTCTGCATTAATAGCTGCATCATAACATTCTTTCAAATTTGGCATCTTTGGCACAGGGGCTGACATTCATCAATTTTGGAGGTCAATAAAAAAAAAAAAAAAAGAGTCTGTCTATATCTTTCTAAAAACAACACTGTTTGAAAGAGAAAAAAAATATTTATTTATTTATTTAATTTATTTTCTATCCCATTTTCCCCTAAGAGCTCAGAACAGGTTGTAGGTTATACATACATAATACACAGTTAGGGTACAATTTGCATTGGGCCAATCAGGGCCTTAGGGCCAATAAAGGCATCCCACGATGTACCGGGAAGGGCAAGGCCCACCATTTTAGTGAAGGCAGGCTTGCCGGCTAGAGGCTGGAAGGGTCCCTCTGACTGGCTAACTACAAAAGGTCGGGGGGGGGATCAGGTAGACTAGATGGGGGGAGGTCTGGCTGGGAAGTGGGGGTCAGGCAGCCTACTTTTTTGAGGGGGGGTTCATGGTGTCCTGCAGGAGGGACTGGGCATCCATCTTGCTGGCGATACTTGCAGGGGAGGGGTGTCCAGCAGGAGCGATTGGGTATCTCTCCTGCCGGCGAGGCTTGCGGTGGTGGTTCGTGGTGTCTGGAAGGAGGGATTGGGCTTTCCCCTGCCTGCAAGGCTTGAGGGGGTGGGGGGGTTTGGGTGTCCAGTAGAAAGGATTAGGCATCCCTCCTGCTGCCGAGGCTTGCGGGAGGGTGGGTTCGAAGGTGTCCAGAAGGAGGGATTGGGTATCCCTCCTGCCGGAGAGGATTGTTAGAGATCATGGCATGTTCATCCAGGAGGGATTGGGCATCCCTCCTGCCAGGGAAGGTTGCAGGGGATCATGGCAGGTTCAACCAGGAGGGACTGGGCATCCCTACTGCTGGGGAAGGTTGTGATAACAGAGGCATTATAATATCTTTAGTCTTGTTAACCATCACTTTTTAAATAATTCCTAGCATCTTGTTTGCTTTTTTTGGCTGCCGCCTCACCTTGGGTGGAAGGTTTCATTGTATTGTCTGCAATGGCACCCAGACCCTTTTCTTGGGTGCTAACCCCCAAGATGGACCCTAGTATCCGGTAACTGTGTTTTGGGTTATTCTTCCCAATGTGCATCACTTTGCATTTGTCCACATTAAATTTCATCTGCCACTTAGACGCCATGTCTTCCAATTTCCTAAGGTCTGCCTTCAGTGTTTCATAATCCGCATGTGTTTTAACAACTTTGACCAGTTTAGTGTCATCTGCAAATTTAATCACCTCACTTGTCATTCCAATTTCCAGATCGTTTATAAATAAGTTAAATAGCAGCGGTCCCAGTACAGATCCCTGGGGCACTCCACTATTTAATCTCCTCCATTGAGAAAAATGACCATTTAACCCTACCCTCTGTTTTCTATCTGATAACCAATTCCTAATCCACAACTGAACTTTACCAGCTATCCCATAACTCTTTAATTTTCTCAGGAGCCTCTCATGAGGAACTTTGTCAAAAGCTTTCTGAAAATCTAGATACACTATATCAACCAACTCACCTTTATCCACATGTGTATTCACACCTTCAAAGAAGTCAAGCAAATTGGTGAGGCAAGATCTCCCTCGGCTGATCCCATGCTGATTCTGTCTCATTATATCATGTTTGTCTACGTGTTCCACAATTTTATTTTTTATAATTGTTTCCACCATTTTGCCCGGTGTAGGTTTAATTTACATTGATTTTCACCTTGAAGCACACTAAGAGGTTTGTTTGTTTGTTTGTTTATTTCTCATCCGCCCTTATCCAGAGCGAGTTACATATTAACACACAAAATAAAACATTTACATTTGTAGTACAAAACACTTCAAGTACACCCTGTAAAAAATTACATACTTACATATCAAATCAAATGACATATAACATACACGTCGCATCAACGATGAATATCATTTAAGGCCCAAACTGTCCAAATCCACACATACATCAAAATATAAAATTCCATAATCGAAAAAAAATATGTCTAAAAAAAACCCCTAAATCGGCATTTGGACGATCCAAAAGACAGGTGGTCCAAGTACCGATAATCGAACAGCGTTTTGGATGTATCTAAAACCAGCTTAGGCCTTTTAATGGCCTCTGTGCACCCAGAGTGAAAAGGGATGTTTTAGGAGGAGTGGGTAGGGCGGGGGGTGGGCGGGATATGGGCTGACCTAGACTTAGTCATCCGGCAGCCATAATTGAAAAGTTTAACAGGTTGCCTGGACAGAACTTATGCATTTTGACTTAGACCAAGTCAAAACAGGTATAAGTTCCGGATCAGGCTGCTGGGAGGACCTAAGGGATCTGGCCAACTGGAATCTTAGGCCACTCCCAGCATATCCCAGAATGCACTGGGAGTCAGGCCTAAGATTCCAGTTGGCCCAGACACCAAATACTCAAATATTCAGATATCCTGATCTTAATTGGTCTTTGTGTTTGTCCAATGTAGTAAAGACCACATGGGCAAAGTACACAATAAATTACAGCCATGATATTGCAATCGGTATGATATCGCAATTTAAATACCCAAATAGAATGGCATATTTTAATATGATCAGACTGTATAGCAACTTAGTAAAACGAGCATCATCCATATGCTGTGTGTCCTGGGATTAACATCCGCTTCCCGACTTGATATTTTTAATATTTCTCCAAAATTTCTATTGCGTGTATAGGCAAATTTTGCCCATTCATGTCAATTAGGAGGTAACGCTAGCACTTCCCAATGTTTCTTAATACTTTTTTGAATTACTTGCGCTTTAGAGGAATACGGCAACACATAAACCATGGTTTCTGTGTTCTTGTCTGGGTAACTGTCAGTCTTAGTCCATTGTGAATGCATGAACTTAGCTCTCTTCTGTGCTTATCTGGGTTGGATACCCTCTTAAAGCAAACATATTGGCCAATTCCTGTGCATTATAATGATACGTTTCTTTATTGGTACATAATCATTTGACCCTAACGAACTGGCCATTGTATATGCTATCCCTCAGATTTTTAGGATAACTTTTATAATGTAAAACGGTGTTACAGTCTTTCTCTTTTCTATATAGCTTAGTAATAAACTTCTGTATTTTCTTTCATAATTTCTATATCAAGAAACTGTATTTTATTATAATCCCATTTTCTCTCAAATGTAATGTTATGGTCTGTCTTATAGATATATATCAAAAACTGTTGGAGTTGGGCTACCATGCCCTGCTACACCATGACAATGTCATCAATATATCTCTTCCAAGATCTAATATGGGTAAAGTAAGTACTGGTGTATATATATCTCTGCTCGAATTGTGTCATGTATAAACAGGTGACCATGGGGGCACTGTAGCCCCCATAGCAACCCCCTTGGTCTGTAAATAATACACTTTCTCGAATTCAAAATAATTGCACTTAATGACAAACTCAGTCATGGTGTACAGTAACTCTTCTGCCGATATAGGCAGTTTACATATTGACTGACAACTGTAAGGGCTACATCTTGAGGGATGTTGGTGTATAAAGACACCACATCCATGGTAACCAACAAAATCTGTTCTTGATCATTATATGTGATTGTATTCAAAATATCAATGTAATGTTGAAAATCTCTCACGTAAGAATCTGCCTGAGAAACAAATGGCTTCAAATAACAATCTACGTATTTGAATAATGATTCTAAGACTGACGATCTACCTGAGACTATAGGACGTCCAGGAGAGTTAGCCAAAGTTTTGTGAATTTTAGGAACAAAGTAAATATATGGGCGCATAGGATTTTTCAATAAAGATATTTGTATTCTTTAATTGAAATGGTGCCCTTTAAATTAGCTTATGCTAGTATCTGAGAAACTCTTTCACAAATTTGAAATGTGGAATCACCATCCAACACTTGATAAAAGATTTTATCTGCAAGTTGTCAATAGGTAGAAAAAAAATTTATATTTATTTATTTTTTTGCTTTAGGGGACATGCATCGCTGTTTCTTTGGTGTTGCATTGTATGCAGAGTCCAGCTTCTTGGTGGTTTTATTTAACCTTTGTCTACGTATTTCTATTTTATCCCCCCTTTTACAAAACTGTAGAGCAGAGGTGCCCACACTTTTTGGGCTTGCGAGCTACTTTTAAAACGACCAAGTCAAAATGATCTACCAACAATAAAATTTTAAAAGAACACAAAGCACACTGTACGCATAGAATTGTTAATTAGCATTCCTATTCCGGGGTTTTTTCAAAGAGGTCAAAGCAGATGTCACCTTAGTAACAACTGTACAAAAATAGACAAATACCCACCCCCTTCCCTTTTTACTAAACCACAATAGCAATTTTTAGCACAGGGAGCTGCGCTGAATGCCCATCGCTGCTCTCGACGCTCATAGGCTCCCTGCACTAAAAACCTCTATTGCGGTTTAGTAAAAGGGGACCTTAGTGTAAAATATAGGCAGCAGATATAAATTCAGACACATTTTGATCACTAAATTTAAAATAAAATCATTTTTCCTACCTTGTCTGGTGATTTCATGAGTCTCTGGTTACACTTTCTTCTTCTGACTGTGCATCCAATCTTTCTTCCCTTCTTTTAACCTGTATGCTTCCTCTCCTCCAGACCTCATTCCCTCCCCCAACTTTTCCTTCCTCTCTCCCTGCCCTTTCTTTCTCTCTGCCTCCCTTTCTTTTTTTTTCTGTTTCTCTTCTTTCCTTCTGTCTCCCTGCCTGCCCTTTTTCTTTCTTTCTCCCTGCCCTCCCCCAAGCCACTGCCACTGTCATTGGGGACCAGGACCCACACCGCCACCAATAACAGGCCCCCACACCGCCACCAACAGGCCCCCAAACCGCCACCAATAACAGGCCCGAAAGCCGACACCGCCCCAAGCTCTCCCTGCTTCGGCCGACCAGCATTCCTCTCCCCGACGTCAATTCTGCCGTCGGGGAGAGGAAGGCTGATCGGCCCAAGATCACGATCGACCTATTGGGGGAAATGCTGCCGGGTCCTGCCTTCGTGGAAACAGAAAGTAGGCAGGACCCGGCAGCAAGAAGAGCAAATGCTTCACTAACCTGTCTCCCGCCTTAGCCCGAAGCGAATGCTTGCTTCAGGGCTCTCAACATATGCGTGCCGGCTTCCTTTCTACCCCCCCCCCCCCCCCCGGACATAACTTCTGGTTTCGGAGGGACGAGAAGGGAAGCCGGCATGCACACATTAGAGCCCGGAGCATAAGTTCGCTGTGGGCTGAAATCTCCAAGCCGGGTTTTTTGGGGGTTTTTTTTTAATGTTCAGCGGCGGCGGCGGCAGCAGATGACAGCTGGGCGGACCGCCCAGCTAAAAGGCCCTAGGGAGAACACTGGAGAGGAAGGCTGATCTGCCCAGTAGATCAGGACGGCAACACGAGTCTATCACGGAGCCCGAGATGGGCTCCGCGATCGACTCACGTTGCCTTCCTGAGCTACCGGTCGATCGCGATCGACGTATTGGGCACCCCTGCTGTAGAGCATTTTTTAGCACTGGCCGTGGCTAAAAACCATACTATAGTTTTGTAAAAGGGGGAGAAGTTAGTTTGTGATTACATATTCCATACTAGGCAAAGGTGTTTTCTGTGTTCTGTTTGTATGAAGCACATGGTTTTTTTGTTAGCGTTGACTAGCCTTGTTTGGCGAAATACATCAGGCATGGTTCTTAGGAGTACCTTGAATTAACCTGATTTGAATCTCATTATTCTGCCAATCTTCTTTTGTTTCATGTTGGATTCTTTGGTGGACTGCTTGCCTTGTTGTTTCGTTGCAAGTTAACATACATGGAGTGGAATGTACTAGAGGAGTTACAGATTTGGTTTATACATAGTAATATAGTAGATGACGGTAGATAAAGACCCGAATGGTCCATCCAGTCTGCCCAACCTGACTCAATTTAAATTTTTTTAAAATTTTTTCTTCTTAGCTATTTCTGGGCAAGAACCCAAAGCTCTACTTGGTACTGTAATTGGGTTCCAACTACCGAAATCTCTGTCAAAACCTACTGCAGCCCATCTACACTCTCCCAGCCATTGAAGCCCTCTCACGCCCATCCTCCCCCAAACGGCCATATACAAACCATGCAAGTCTGCCCACTACTGGTCTTAGTTCAATATTTAATATTATTTTCTGATTCTAGATCCTCTGTGTTCATCCCACATTTCTTTGAACATATGGGTTACAGTTGGTTGATGTAGAGTGAGGCAGTTGAGAAGTGTTGTAAACTTGGTTATTAATATCTATAATAATAAAACCCTAAGCACGCATGCGCACTCCTCTTTACGTGTTCCGTTTTCCGTGATCAGTAGGTCCCTGGCAAGTAGAAGTGCGCATGCGTGCTTAGGGTTCTGTTTCCGTGTAAGCACACTCGTGGACCTCAAGGTGATGTTGTTCAGTCTGGCCTGCTCCCTGCTCCCTTAGTGCATTGCCGTAGTGTATTTTTAAGTTCAAAGATACGGCGGCAGCTCCTCTCACGATCCCCACCTGCATCGGAAGTCCAATGCAGGCGGGGATCGTGAGAGTAGCCGCTGCGGCAACTTTAAACTTACAAATAATTCTGTCAGAGTCAGCCAGACAGTGGGAAAGAAGGGAAGGGGGGGAGGATGTGTTTAAGGCAGCTGTGGCTCTCATTGAACTGCCAGTTCTCCCAGTGGGTGGGTGGGGGTTATAAATGTTATTGAAGATCAGGTTTTGATTGAAGAACTACGTGCCATCAAAACGCCAGCAAGTTTCGTGTAACACCTCCCGTCGGGGTAATAGCATGCACGTTTGACGGTCATCATAGCATCCCCCGAACCGTTTTTTTCTAGGTCACCAACTTCTGTTTTATTCTACCCACCTAAAAAGTGCCCAGTTTAAAACAAAAAAAAAGCCCCATACGCAGACAAACCAGCAAAGAGATTTAAAAAAAATCCAACCCAGAGAGCAATTCACAATTAAGTTTTATCCAGCTGTCCATCAATAAAGAAAGTGCAGATTTTTTAAAATTCTTCTTTTGCTCTCTTTCCATTTGTTCTCGCCCACTGAAGATCAGCGAGTCCAGCCTTCCATAATCCTGGACAGGGGGAGCAGGTAAGGGGTGCTGCTGGACAGGAGGAGCAGGGAAGAGGTGCTGCTGGACAGGGGGGGAGGTAACAGAAAGGAAAAGGCCTACTGCTGAACAGGGGGAGCAGGGAAGAGGTACTGCTGGACAGGGGGGAGGTAAAACGAAGGGAGAAGGGCTGCTGCTGGACAGGGGGAGCAGTGAAGGGGTGCTGCTGGACAGGGGGAGACGTAAAACGAAGGGAGAAGGGCTGCTACTGCACAGGGGGAGCACGCAAGGGGTGGTGGTGGACAGCCGAGGAAAAAGAGAGACAGAAAGAAAGTGACAGAAAGCGGTCAAGGAGAGAGAAGAGAAAGAAAGAAAGAAAGACAGACAGTCAGACACATCTATTCTAGCACCTGTTATTGTAACAGGCTTAAAGACTAGTAGACTTGTATTTCAGATAGTATTACTGCTTTACAAATATTTGAACACTTTTATATATGCATGGAAAGGGTTCAGAGTTAAGTCCTGGGTAAGTAGGTGGGAAGGGAAGGAAGGGGGATTTGTTCAGAGATGTCTGGGGTTTGCATAGAAGAAAAACTGTGCACTGGTATGCTAAATCTTTGTTTGCTTTAAATTAAAAAAAAAAAAAAAAAAATTCCAAGTGGAAATAAAGAAGTAAATAAAAAAAACAGATAAATGGGGCGGGACAAGGGCAGGATATGGATGGGGCATGGGTGGGGTAGGGGGGCAGGGCATGGGCGGGCTAGGGGGCGGGGCAGGGGGCCCAGTGTATTTGGGTGCCTAGGGGCCCTCAAAGAATTAATTCTGCCCTGGATACATTGCTCACTGTTTCCATTATCCTTAAAAAAGATTCCGGTATTACTGTTGTACTTATGGATGCTACCTTCTGTCTGCGTGCCTAATTTGCCCATTGTTTTTTCTGCTGATGACTCACTAGAAGAAATTTTTAAACTGGATTTTTCTTTTTATTCATTCCTTTCCATTTATTGTATTTTGACCCTGATCTGTTCATCAAAGGATAGACATATCCTTTTGTATAATCAAAATAATCACGTTTGAATTTTTTTATCTTGAGGGTACCGATATAGGCAATTTTTATCTTGAGGGTACCGATATAGGTAGTTTAAATATTGACTGATTACTGTGAGGGCTCAGTGGCTTACCTAGCATATGTGACACGCGGGGCCCATCATTTTTTGGCACACACCCCCCATCTGTACGAAAAACATGATTTTTAGTAACAAGCCACATGTCACACATGAGTACCTAGGAAAAGGCAGCATCTTACATACTGCAATGAGTAGTACAACATCAATACACCCATTGTAAAACTAAACAAGCCAGACTAGTACAGATCAATCCTACACCGTCAATCCTAACAGAAAACCATGTCTTTCGAACACACAGAACACAGAAAACACCTTCGCCTAGTATGGAATATGTTATCACAAACTAACCCCTCCCCCTTTTACAAAACTGTAGTGTGGATTTTAGCCACGGTGGTAACAGCTCTGATGTTCATAGAATTCTGAGCATCAGAGCTGCTACCACCACGGCTGGCACTAAAAAATGCTCCACAGTTTTGTAAAAGGGGGGATAAAATAGAAATACATAGACAAAGGTTAAATTGAACCAGCAAGAAGCTGGACTCTGCATACAATGCAACACCACAGAAACAGTGACACATGTCTCCTAAAGCAATAAATAAACAGAAAATTTTTGTTCTACCTTTGTCTTCTCTGATTTCTGCTTTCCTCATCTTCTTGTTACTCTCTTCCTTCCATCCACTGTCTCTCTTCTCTTTGCATCTTCCATTTACTCTGTTACTGTGCCTCTCCCTTTCTCCCTCCTTCCAAATTGGTATGGCACCCATCTTCTTCTCTCCGTGCCTCCCATAGTCTGGCATCTCTGTCTTCTTCCCTGCCAGCATCTCTCTTCCCCATTTCCCTTCAGCGTCTTCTCCCCACTCTCTGTTCCCCATTTCCATTCAGCATCTTCTCCACATTCTGTCTTCCCCATGTGCTTTCAGCGTCCTTCTCCCCCCTCTATTTTACCCTGTTTTCCTCTCCACCCCACCTTTTCTCCCTTTCTCCCTCCCTGCCCCTTACCTTCATGGTGCTTTCTCCCCACCCCCCGGCCCGGTCCGACAAACCTCCCTTCCCTGTGGCCGGCGATGTCTAAACTGCCTTCTTACAGCAGCCAGAGCGTTGTAGTTGCATATGGCTGCCGTAAAGGTCATCTCTGATGCAACTTCCGGTTGCGTCAGAGATGACCTTTACGGCAGAAACACACAGCTTCAATGCTCTAGCTCAGGGGTGCCCACACTTTTTCGGCTTGCGAGCTACTTTTAAAATGACCAAGTCAAAATGATCTATCAACAATAAAATTTTAAAAAAACCACAAAGCACACTGTAAGCTGAGAAAATGTTAATTATCATTCCTATTCTGGGGTTTTTTCAAAGAGGTCAAGGCAGATGACTCTATGCACTGTCACCTCAGTAATAACCATACAAAAATAGACAAATACCCCCCCTCCCTTTTTACTAAAGCACAATAGCAGTTTTTAGCATAGGAAGCTGTGCTGAATGCCCAGGGCTGCTCTCGATGCTCATTGGCTCCCTGCGCTAAAAACCGCTATTGTTGTTTAGTAAAAGGGGGAGCCATAGTGCAAAATATAGACAGCAGATATAAATTCAGACACATTTTGATCACTAAATTTAAAATAAAATCATTTTTTCCAACTTGTTGGCTGGTGATTTCATGAGTCTCTGGTTGCACTTTCTTCTTCTGACTGTGCATCAAATCTTTCTTCCATTCTTTCAGCCTGTATATTTCCTCTCCTCCAGACCTCATTCCCTCACCCAACTTTTTTTCCTCTCTCCCTGCTCTTTCTTTCTCCCTGCCTCGCTTTCTTTTTTTCTCTCTTTATGCCCCCTTTCTTTTTCTCTGTTTCCCTTCTTTCCTTCTGTCTCCCTGCCTGCCCCCTTTCTTTCTTTCTCCCTGCCCTCCCCCAAGCCATTGCCGCCGCCATCGGGGAACAGCTCCCCAAGTCACCGCTATCGGGTAACATGCCTCAAAGCCGCTGCCACCCCAAGCTCTCCTTCCCTGCATCTTCCTTGCGTCGGGCTGACCAGCATTCCTCTCCCCGACGTCAATTCTGCCGTCGAAGAGGAAGTTCTGCCCAGCTAGGCAGCAATTGGCTGGCCTGAACTTCCTCTCCGACTGCAGAATTGACGTCAGGGAGAGGCAGGCTGATCAGCCCGGTAGAATTTTCCGGACCTGGCCGGCTGTGCACCCCGCCTAAGGCTGCACCCGGGGCAGACCCACCCCCCTTGGTACGCCACTGTGAGGGCTACATCTTGAGGGCTGTTGGTGTACAAAGACACCACATCCATGGTAACCAACAAAATCTGTTCTTGATCATTATATGTAATATTGAGAATCTTTCACGTAAGAATCTGTTTATACTTATCAATAATGTTCACTTAATTGAAGTTGGTATTGTTCTGTACTGTACTCTCGTATTGTTTGCTCGTATCCAATCTATTTTGTAATTCAATTGCCTGATCCATGATAACAGATTTTAATACATTAATGGTAATGAGTATTAAATCCAATCAGCACTGTGTGATTATGTGATTCCATCTATCCACGTATTCTGTGTTATCTAGGAATCTAGGAGCTTTATCGATACATAATCCTCTAAGTACTCGTTTAATACTGCACTATTCTACTAATGTTGCCGAATGTAATTCTAATCTGATTAGTGATTTGTGTATTTTTTGTAGTTCATCCCAATCCATATTGGGTTCAATAGTGTCTGTGTCAAACAATCTTGTCCCAGAGAGTTAGGTTGTAATTCTATCCATAGACAGGGCGCACTTAGCCTCAGCCATAATCCCCTGTGTTCAATTAATTGTTAACAAGCTATGGGAAATGCTAAGTAAAAAGTACTCACTCTTAAACTATATCTTAATCCTAGTACTTTGCACAAATTTTTCTAGTATCTTACAAATAAATTAATAATATTTGTGCGTTGTGCTCAGTAACCACCACCGTGGTCATATTATAAAATTTATAATGACCACGATTTTATGGGAACCATCATTGCACACACGGGTTCCTTGCTCCTCCGTTAAACAGAAAAGGGCAGTATGATCTGTAACCAGTGTTTGTGATTAAATCCAACAGAAATAATTCAGTGAGCAGAAAAGAGAAACAAAAAAGCTGCACTTATCTGGTTCTATTTGTTGAGCGCTGATGTATTCAAAAACAAGTCAAAGATTTTATGTGCTCACCCATTATCTATATATCTACAATGTTGATCCCTGTTTTGTCATCAGAATCATTGAAACAGTTGTAATTTTCTTTATCAGCTCAATGCCGCTGTCTGAAACTCAAGCTGAGTTTCGAAATCGTCATCAGGGTAAACAGACGGTAATCAGAAGGTACTTACAGAAAGCATCAACATTACTATTGTGTATTAATTTTAGAAAACTTGATACATTCTTCAAAACAAATCAAATCAACTTACATTAATGTGGCTGAACGTTAACATGGCTTCTCCAAAGGAAGGACTGCTATGGAATGACATCCTTACCTCTGTATATATGGTGATGCTTTTTTAATTACCTCAAAATTGTCTACCTTTCTTTTTAATGGCTATAACAGATTGGTTAGATGAACAGTTTCAGAATGGACAGAAGTACAAAATCTTTCCATAAATAAGAAACCAGCAACAGAAGACACGGAGCAGACAGAAAACCGATGGAAACAATCACTTGTCAAGCTTTATTGGTAGGATAAAAGTTATTGAAGCATTTCATTTGGTGTGGGAGCTTGCTCCACCTATTCTCATACCTTTATAAAAGCTGCTGTTAGACTGAATTCACATACTTTTTTTTTTTTTTGGGTGGGGGGGCCTTTCAGCCTCTTTCACACAGCTCTTCAGCCTCTCATACAGCTCACCTGGTGTGGGAGCTTGCTCCACTTATTCTCATACCTTAATATGGATTTTATATTTTGGTTCATTGGCTCCTACTCTGTTTGAATGCCAGCAATGTTTACTCAGTAGGTCTATCTCCTCCAGACTTTTTAGAATCAAATTTAGTAGATTGTTCCTATCTGGGCCATAAAATTCCTATTATTATAGGTAATAGAAAACCTTTCCATAAGAAATCGATCTCCCCCCAGAAATTTAATTACCTTGAAGCCTCTTTTATTAGATAATGATCCAAAGAGTTTTTTAGATTCTCTTACTCCGGTTCCTGTCCTTTATTGTAATAAACGGCAGATCATAAAAGACCTGTTATCTGATTTAGATCCAGTTCTAATGTGCATTACTGAATCATGGATTTCTCAAGATGACACTTTTATCCAAAATGACATTTGCCCCCAAGGCTTTAGGAGCCTATTGTCTTTCAGAAACAATAAAAAAAGGTGGTAGATTAACTTTATTATTTAAATCATTTTTTAATGTTCAATTACTCGAAAAGGCTAGTAGCCCAGAGTTAGAGTATTTGTTGGCATCTGTTAAAGATGAACTTTCTTCCCACCCTCTGGGTATTCTCCTTTTCTATCAACCCCCAATTCCTTGGAATAGATCTTTTTCTTCTGTTTTGGATACGATCGCTAATGCCTCAACTAAATTTCATAGATTATTAGTGTTAGGTGACTTAAATTTACATCTTGAAGATACTAATAATAGGGATGTCTCTGAGTTCATCTTTTTTTTCAGTCATTGGGTTTTTCATCTTCACCTCATCAGATTGGACTGTCTTCCTTCTACTGTAGCTCTGGTATCTGGGTCCTCCTTACCAATTGAGTTCTCTGCCAAGATATTGAGAGTCCTTTTTGATTCCTCTCTTTCCTTTAAGGACCAAATAAATTCCTTGGTCAAGAAATGCTTTTTTAGTTTATGAATGCTAAGGAAGGTTAGACATCTTTTTCATCACCTTCATTTTTCTATCTTAGTTCAATCAATTATGTTATCTCATCTTGATTACTGTAACGCTATCTACCTCGGCATTACAAAAATTTGTCTTCATAGATTACAATTAATTCAGAATACTATATAATATATACTAAGGAAAACATCAAAACTACCAGAATCACAGATGTTAGATACACCGGGGAATCCCTCTGGGTGAACCTGGCCAGAGGAAATGAAAAATGCCTATACCTTGGTGTGGTATATAGACCTCCAAGACAACAGGAAGACAAAGATATAGAACTGATCGAAGATATAGAGAACATCACTTTGCGTGGGGACACAGTTCTGCTAGGTGACTTCAACATGCCCGATGCTAATTGGAACACACTCTCCGCGACTACCTGTGGCAGCAAAAGAATATTAACCTCCATAAAGGGTGCACGACTCAAACAAATGGTATTGGAGCCCACCAGGGACCACGCAATACTGGACCTGGTACTCACCAACGGAGACAGCGTTTCGGAGGTTTCAGTAGGAGATAAGCTGGCCTCCAGCGACCATAACATGGTATGGCTCAACCTCAAGAAAGGATTCTCTAGATCAAACACAGCGAGGGTCCTCAACTTTAGAGGCACAGACTTCGACCTCATGGGAGATTATGTCCATCGGGAGCTGTATAACCAAGCAGAAACTGACAATGTGGATACTATGTGGTCAACTCTGAAAGTCACCTTACACGAAGCTACAAACCGCTACATAAAAACAGTTAGCAAGCGCCGGAGAAACAAAAGACCCCAGTGGTTCAGCTCAGAAATTTCAAACCTCATCAAAGAGAAAAAAGAAGCATTTATTGCCTACAAACATTTCGGAAAGCGGGCGAAAGAAGACTATTTGGTCAGATCCAGAGCAGTCAAAAAGGCAGTCAGAGAGGCCAAACTCTGAACAGAAGAAGATCTAGCACGGAATATTAAGAAAGGGGATAAATCCTTCTTCAGGTATATTAGTGACAGGAAAAGAAACAAAGATGGGATAGAACGCCTTAGGAAATCGGACGGAAACTATGCAGAATCGGATTCTGCCAAGGCAGAATTACTAAACGAATACTTCTGCTCAGTCTTCACCTGTGAAGCGCCGGGAGCCGGTCCACAGTTACGGACAAGAGACAACCAGAAAGACTTGTTTCAAGATTTCGAGTTTATGCCCAGCAGCGTCTACTACGAACTTTCAAGACTCCAAATAAACAAAGCCATGGGACCAGACAACATACACCCCAGGGTCCTCAGAGAGTTGAGCCAAGTCCTGGCAGAACCGTTAGCCGTACTCTTCAATCTTTCCCTATGTACCGGAAGAGTTCCCTTGGACTGGAAAACAGCCAACGTTATTCCACTTCACAAAAAAGGCTGCAGGACAGAGACGGCAAATTACAGACCAGTGAGTCTCACATCCATAGTGAGCAAACTTATGGAAACACTGATCAAGCAGAAACTTGACACAATCCTGGACGAAGAAAACCTACGTGATCCCCACCAACACGGATTTACCAAGGGCAGGTCCTGCCAATCTAATCTGATTGGCTTCTTTGACTGGGTAACTAGACAACTGGATGCCGGGGAGTCTCTGGACGTGATATATTTGGACTTCAGCAAAGCTTTTGATAGCGTCCCACACCGCAGGTTATTGAACAAGCTGAAATCGCTGGGATTAGGGGACACACTAACTGCATGGGTTAGGGACTGGCTACAAGGTAGACTTCAAAAGGTAGTGGTTAATGGTACCCCCTCCAAAACGTCAGACGTGACCAGTGGAGTACCACAGGGCTCGGTCTTGGGCCCGATTCTATTCAACTTATTCATAGGTGATATGACCCAAGGGCTTAGAGGAAAAGTATCTTTGTTTGCCGACGACGCCAATCTATGCAACATAGTAGGCAAAGGCATTTTGCCTGACAGTATGATGCAGGACCTACTACTACTGGAACAGTGGTCATCGACTTGGCAGCTATGCTTTAATGCTAAAAAGTGTAAAGTAATGCACCTGGGTAAGGGAAATCCATGCAGAACTTACACACTAAATGGTAAGACCTTGGCTAGGACCACGGCGGAACGTGATTTAGGGGTGATCATTAGTGATGACATGAAGGCTGCCAATCAAGTGGAAAAGGCTTCCTCCAAGGCAAGGCAAATGATGGGTTGTATCCGTAGGGGTTTTGTCAGCAGGAGACCTGAAATGATGATGCCACTGTACAGATCCATGGTGAGACCTCATTTGGAGTATTGTGTTCAATTCTGGAGGCCACACTACCGGAAAGATGTGCGGCGAATTGAGTCGGTTCAGCGAATGGCCACCAGGCTGGTCTCGGGACTCAGGGATCTCACGTATAAAGAAAGGCTAAATAAGTTACAGCTGTACTCACTAGAGGAGCGAAGAGAGAGGGAGGACATGATTGAGACGTTCAAATATGTCACGGGCCGTATCGAAGTGGAAGATGATATCTTCTGTCTTATAGGTCATTCGACCACCAGAGGGCATCCGCTGAAAATCAGGGGAGGGAAATTTCGAGGTGATTACAGGAAATACTTCTTCACAGAAAGGGTGGTCGATCATTGGAACAGTCTACCTCTGCAGGTGATTAAGGCCAGCAGTGTGTCAGATTTTAAGAGAAAATGGGACATTCATGTGGGATCTCTAAGGGAGTAAAGTCAGGGGGGTGGGTCATTAGAGTGGGCAGACTTGATGGGCTATAGCCCTTTTCTGCCGTCATATTCTATGTTTCTATGTTTCTATGTTACTGCTGCGAAGCTGATCTTTGGAAAACGTAAATTTGACCATGTGACCCCTTTACTTCAGAGTCTTCATTGGCTCCCGGTTTATTTTAGAATTCAATTTAAATGCACTTGTATTTCTTTTAAAATTCTACATGGTATCTTTAATCCTCTTATTCCTTTATTTTGGAACGTTTACCGATTCTCCTTTGAAAGAGGTATCCAACAATTTAAACTCTTCCTTCCTTCTAAAAAAGTGATTAAAGGAGTCAAGATCTTCAGTCAATCTTTGGTCTTTAAAATTCTCTCAACTCTGGAATGATCTCCCCTTTTTTTAATGAGTTCCAGTTCGTTTCAATTTTTCCGTTAATCTTTAAAAACAACTCTATTTGCCAAACATTTTGAAAATTAATTCTTTTGAAATTTTGCTATTATCTTATATTTATCATTTGTAAATCATTCCCTGTTTATTTAATTGCTGTAAACCGAGTCAAGCCTTCTCAGTATGATGACTCGGTATACAAAGTTAAGCTTTAGTTTAGTTTAGTTTAGTTCAAATGACTCGATATAAGTCATGTTTCGGCAAACAGGCCTGCATCAGGAGTCAACTATATAGAAATAACAGAATAAAAAAATTTTAAAACTATATACAGTACATCAATAATATATACATATAGAAACTGCTAATGAAAGCATATAATAAACATTTCTCCTATAAAACAAGGGGTCCTTTTATTAAGACGTGCTAACCAATTCAGTGTTAAGGCCTCCATTATATTCTATGGGCACCTTAACATTTAGCACATGCTAATCTTTAGCGCACACTAAATCGGTTAGTGCGTCTTATTAAAAGGACCCCATAAGAACATAAGAACTGCCATCTCCGGATCAATCGAGTCCAGCGATCCGCACACGCGGAGGCCCAGTCAGGTGTACACCTGATGTAGTTTTAGTCACCCATATCCCTCTATGCCTCTCTTAAGGAGATGTGCATCTAATTTGCCTTTGAATCCTAGCACAGTGGATTCCGTAATAACCTCTTCTGGGAGAGCATTCCAGGTGTCCACCACTCGCTGCGTGAAGCAGAACTTCCTGACATTTGTCCTGGACTTGTCCCCCCTTAGCTTCAATCCATGTCCTCTTGTCCGTGTCACGTTGGACAATGTAAATAATTTATTTTCCTGCTCTATTTTGTCGATGCCTTTCAGTAATGAGGACTATGGAGAATCTATTTAATAAAATATGTATATTAGACCTGCATATGAGGAAATATAGGGCTCCTTTTATGAAGGCACGTTAGCGGTTTACGCGCATAATAGCGCGCGCTAAACAGCCGGCCGCGCTAGCCACTACCACCTCCTCTTGAGCAGGTGGTAGTTTTTCGGCTAGCGCAGGGGTTAGTGCGTGATGAAAAGTTGTGTGTGTTAAACCTGCTAACGCGCCTTCATAAAAGGAGCCCATAGTAAACCTACAAAGACTTAACACCCTCCCCCCACCCCTGTTACAAAATCGCAAAAGCAATTTTTAGCACAAGCTGGCGCGCTGAATGCTCTGCACTGCTCCTAACACTCATAGAGTTCCTGTGAGCATCGGGAGCAGTACAGAGCATTCAGGGCACTGGCCTGTGCTAAAAAACGCTTCTGCGGTTTTGTAAAAGGTGGGGTTATTGTTTTGATGTATCGGTACACAAAGAGATGAATGTATTGAAGGTCTTGTGATACAAATGGCAACTCTGAATAAATAAAATGAAATAAAAAATAAATAGGTTGATATAAATATTTGAGAATATGGATATGAAACAATAAAAAAGTAAAGGGAAAGTTATTAACTAATAAATATAAAGCAGGATTTTAAAAACACAATTACAGGGTATATTATAAGTGCAAACAAAAAAAGTAAAATTGTCTCAAAATAGAACATGTAAATGAATGTTAAAAAGTCATCTGAAAAGCAGAAACCTGAAACAGCCTAGGGAGCACACTTAATCTAAAAATATGAAACAGAAAATAAACTACAAAGTGTCATAAAAAATTCTAAAATACGCAAAGTAAGAAATATGTGTGCAGGGGAAAAAGAATGCTAATGTAATACATTCACTTTTTAGTTCAGCCATTTGATCATTCACTTTCCCAGTTGCTAGTAGTGGCAGCCTGTCGTTTCAGTTTCCTACAACTGAGATTTCTCTACTCTTTGCAAGCAGTTACGGGAGTGGGGGGGGGGGGGGGGCTGAAAAGTTCTCAGACCAACCAAGAAAGGAATGATGTGGAGCCATGAAACTTGCAAGTTATTCCACATATTCACCCCTAAGTTCAACACATTTGCCACATTGTGTCTGAAATTTCTGTAACCCTTCCCAAAAATACTTTGATGCCTTGGTCACTGAAACACTGCTCCGCTGCTGCACCTCTGAATCACTCGAAAATTGTCACCCTTTCTAACTCTTTTTAAGTTTTGGAAACAGAAAATAGTCAGAAGGAGCAAGATCTGATGAGTAGCTGGATGGTCTATGCACTAAGGACTGGATTCTAACCGATGCCGGTGGCCCCCTCCTGCCGGCACCCCCCTCCCCCTCTCTAACATCCCTGGCAGGAGGGATGCTCAATCCCTCCTGCCTCCACCCCCGCAACACACCCGGCAGGAGGGATGTCCAATTCGTCCTGCCAGCACATCCCCCTAACATCCCTGGCAGGAGGGATGCCCAATCCCTCCTGCCAACACCTCCCATGATCACCCCACCCCTCGAAACCCACTTCCGTACCTTTTTCTTGAAAGCCAATTGGAGGGATGCCCACTCCCTTTAGCCTCTTCTTAATGGTGGGCCTTCCCCTTCCCAGTGCATCCTGGGATATACCAGTGAAGAGCCTAAGGCCCTGATTGGCCCAGGTGCCTAAGACTTCTCCCATAGGAGGGGATTTAGGCACCTGTGCCAACCACATTCTTTTTTCCCTACACACATATTTCTTACTTTGCGTATTTTAGAATTTGTGACACTTTGTAATAATAATAATAATAATAATAACTTTATTCTTGTATACCGCAATACCATGGAAGTTCAATGCGGTTAACAGATGAAGAGACTGTACATTTACAGCGAAGTTACATACATGGCAATGATGAGGCATTTAATATAAAGGCGTAACAAAGACAGGACATTTAGTTAAACTAAGAGATCAGTTTGATAGGCCATTTAGTGGCTTGGCAAGATCGGAGGAGTCGGAGAGTCAGGAGGCATATCGAGGTCAGAGAAGGGGGCAGGGAAGGGAGGGAGGGAGAAGTTAGAGGAATTTGTCAAAGAGATAGGTTTTGACTGACTTCCTGAACAATTGGTAGGGCGGGGAATTAGAAATGAGGGCGGTTAGGCAATTGTTCCATTTGCCCACTTGGAATGCTAGGGATCTATCGAGGAATCTCTTGTTGAGGCAGCCCTTTAGGGATGGAAAGGTGAATAGGTAAGCGTTTCGTGTGCGAGAGGGGCCTGCGATTTCAAGGTGCTCATCAGATAGGTAGATTGGAGAACATCCTGTTAAGGTTTTGAAGCAGAGGCAGGCGAACTTAAAGATGATCCTTGCCTCTATTGGTAGCCAGTGGAGTTTGGTGTAATAGGGGCTTACATGGTCATATTTTTTGAGATCGTAAATGAGGCGAACGGCTGCATTTTGGACTATTCTTAAACGTTTGATGGTACTTTTATAGGATCCCAGGTATATGATGTTGCAATAGTCTAATATGCTTAATATTAGAGATTGGACAAGTAGTCGAAAGGAGAGGTGGTCGAAGTGACGTTTAATGGTGCGAAGTTTCCAGAGGGTGCAAAAGCATTTTTTCACCTGGGCACTGGTATGGTCATCGAAGGTCAGGCTTTGGTCCAGGATGACTCCAAGGATTTTTATGGTGGGGTTGATAGGATAGTCTAGTCCATTCAATTTCAGGGAAGTATTTGTTAGTTTATGGGTGGGACTTTCCAGGAAAATTTTGGTTTTTTCAGTGTTCAATTTTAATTGTGAGGTCCATAGTTCTAACTTGGTGAGGACAGAAGAGGTGTGTTGTTCCGTCTCTTGTGTTAATGAAGTAAAGGGAATGATAATGATGATGTCATCTGCGTATATGAATAATTTTAGGTTTGAGTCAGTTAGTGTCCGTGCCAGTGGAGCCAAGTAAATATTGAATAGGGAGGGTAATAGGGGAGAGCCTTGTGGGACTCCACAGGGATTGCGCCAGTAATGGGAGAAGGTTCCGTTACTGTGGACCTGGTAAGTACGGTTAGTTAGGAAGCTTGTGAACCAATTTAATACCTGTCCGGTGATGCCGATGGAGTCAAGGCAGCTGAGCAAAATGTCATGGTCGACTAGGTCAAAGGCACTGCTCAGGTCGCATTGAAGTATCAGGGCACTTTTGCCCAGTGAGAACAGGTGGAGAAGGTAATTGGTCAGAGTGGCTAAGACGGTTTCTGTGCTACGGTTTGAGCGGAAGCCGGACTGGGAGTCATGAAGAATGTTAAACTTTTCAAGGTATTTCGTGAGGTCATGGTTAACTAGACCTTCCATGAGTTTTTGGAAGAGTGGTGTGTTGGCGATGGGTCTGTAATTGGCGGTGGAAGAAATTGGTTCCTTGGAGTTTTTAGGGATAGGGAATATGAGGATGTGGCCGAGTTCAGTCGGGAAGTGGCCAGTGGACAGGCATAGTGAGACCCAATTGAAGAGTTCGGCTTTGAATGTGGGGGGGAGGGGCATATTTCATGACAGTGGGTGGGCAGGTGTCTAATAGGCAATTGGAGTTGGCGTATTTAGCGTAGAGTTTGATAAAAAGGTTCCAATCTGGTCTTTTGAAGGAATTCCAGATCATGTCGGCTACTGAACCTTCTGTACCTACTGCAGGTTAGTTGAATAATGGTTCAGAGCTGGGAGCTGCAAGAGACGATTTCAAAGTGTGAATTTTGTTGGCAAAATGGTCGGCTAGGATAGTAGTGGAGGGTGGAAGGTCTGAGATGGGGCATTTGTGTGAATCTGTGTCCAGCAGGGAGTTAACTATTCTAAAAAGTGCTTTACTGTTTAGAGAAGGGGAGTTAATTAATTGGGAGTGATGTTTACTGCGTTTTTCGTTGATCAATCTTTTGTATTCTTTGACTTTTAGTCACCAGGTGAGTCTGTCGATGTCAGTCCCTGATTTACACCAAGTTTTTTCTAATTTCCGTACTTCTCGTTTATGGCTAGGAGATCCGCGTCAAACCAGCTGTTTGAGGGACAAAGTGTTTTCCTGCGAAGTCTTAGAGGGGCTTTAGAACTTGGTCGCTAAAGCTTTTACAGTTTAGGTGGAAGTTGGGGTCTACGTCGGAATTGGAGATGAGGGTGTAATGTGTCCAGAAGTCTGCTAGATTTATTTGTTCTCTTATCCAGGTCATCTTCTTTGTATGGTTGGGATTAGGCTTCTTATCTGGTTGTTTTTTGAGCCAGGTTAATTCGAAATTACATAGGAGGTGGTCTGTGAGACTTATATTGGGGGTGTTATAGGTGTTGGAAAGGAAAGTGATCAGGTCGAGGAGGTGACCTTTATTGTGTGTTGTGGTTTGGGGGGGGCTTGGTGAAGCCTAGCGATGTGAGGAAGGAGAGTAGGTCTGCAACGTTTGAGTTCTCTTCCTGCTCAAGGTGTAGATTAATGTCTCCTGCTAAGAGATTGTGGGTGTCGGCTGCCAAGTTCATAAGGAGGAACTCGTAGTAATCATCTTTTGCTAGATTCCATTTATTAGGGAGTATGTAGAATAGCGTGATGATTAGGTTATCTATGCAATCAGTTTTGGAGATTTTGCAGGTGAGGATTTCCAGGTCGTTGGTTAATTTAGAATCTAGGACTTGGAAGTAGAAGTGGTCTCAGAGTATGATAGCAAGGCCACCTCCTCTTTTTGAGTTTCTTGAGAGGGGGATAATTTTGTAGTGTGGTGGGAGAATATCCCCTATGATAGTATCCTGGTCGGAAATGAGCCATGTTTCGGTTAGAAGTACAATATCTAAGTGAGTTTCTTCCAGCCAATCTTTGATGAGTTGGGCCTTATTTCTAACTGAGCGAATGTTCAAATAGGTACCAGGAACAATGGATTGTTCTGGGAGGGGCGAGGGTACCGTAAGTTGTAAATTTTTTAGAGATCTTTTTTTCTTTGTGTGTTGGTCTGGGTGGGTGGCGAGTGGTGTTGATCACAGGAATTGGGAAAGGACCTGTTTCTGTGCAATCGTGAAAGAGTCAGTAGGGGCGGAGAAATTTATCAGGACCTGAGATTCTATTCCATGTGGTATAGGTTGAAATAGGTTCAAAGGCTAGTGCTTTTGTAATCCAGCCTCTTGTGCTGAGTAAGTAGAGGTAGAGAAGGGCAATGAATTTATGAGTGAGGCTAGTCATGTTGGAATTGCGGGTCAGGTCGGGAATAAGGGAGGTTGAACTTGGAGGGGGAGGAGGAGGGCAGGCAGGTAGGGCTGGAGTAAAAGAAAGACAAAAGCTTATGAGGAGATGCCGGCTATGGTTAACTAAGAGAGAGATTATGTAATGTTGGGAGAAGAGAACGGACTAGGGATGAAAGCTTAGAGAGAAGGCTGGCATGGGTAGAGACTAAGGGCCTGGGTACTTGGAAGTAAGTCTAAGAGCTTGTAAGGTAGTACAGTGAATAAGACTTATGAGTAAATACGAAGTATAAATATGTGAGCTCGTGAGCTTATACAAAATATAAGTCTATGAACAGGTATGAAATATAAGTCTATGAACAGATACGAAATATAAGACTATAAACTTAAAAAGGTAATGCTGTGATCAAGGAGACCAGGAGCTTGTGAGCTAATACGAAATATAAGTCTATGAACAGGTATGAAATATAAATCTATGAACAGATATGAAATATAAGTCTATGAACAGATACGAAATATCAGACTATTGTGACCAGGCAGACACAAGGCCTGCCAAGGTCCCAGCTAAGCTTAGGAATAAAGTAAAAGTAAAATCCCGGAAGGAAAATGCTAGGATTTCCCAGGATGATAATGTGGGGGATAATGCCAGTGGCCACCAGGAGGAGCCAGATTTATCTGAAGATGAAGGGAGTGAGTTTTGTCCAAGTCAACACCAGGGGAGCTCAAGAGGCCCCTGGAGTTCTGCTGACACACTCAGAACAGGGCACGCCCCTAGAGTAGATAAGCCAGCAGTGGCATTCAAACCAGCAAGCCGGTTAGGGAGGAAGTTTAGGTCTTGTCTCCCTAGGGCAAACAGGAGTAACAGCCCTATACCAATGGAACTGGCTGAGGCTGGGCAAGCAGATTTACTACTCCCAAAGGAAGAGCCTATGGACTGCCAAGAGACTTGTGCTGACTGTGATTCCAATTATCTTGAACCAATGCAGGTGGACTTGGCTTTAATCCACAAACAGTGAGTGTGGTTCTTTTGGAACTGTTTGTGTGCTGTTCTTGTTTTTTCTTGAATGTTGTTTTGGAAGGAAGCTAGGAGTGTGTGGGGAGAGGTTTTGCTGCCACCTTGGGAGGGAATTTTTGAAAGCCTATCTGAAGGCCTTTATGTTAGCAAAACCTGGTTCACTCTCCTATTCCTGGCAGACAGATATGTTTGTCAGAGGCTTTCCTTTATTTCATTTAATGATTGGAAATTGAGGAAACTTAAATGCTGAACTTTATTTTGATGGAATAAAATACCTGTTTTGGAGCAGGCAGTACTGGCTCTACAAAGAGCTGGATCCCCAGAGCCATTGGGACCTGATAAGCAGGGGAAGAAAGTTGGGACTTTATTATGAACTGCTTTAGTTTCTTGCCCTTTTTGGCAGTTTTGTTTTTGTTCTCTTTAATGCTATAAGAAGCCCTAACTGATGTTACAAAGTTGGAGGAAGTACTTACCTGCCTTAACGAATCAAGTAAAAAGAACTATTTTCTAAACAACCCTAGGGTTGAGGCTTTATTTTTGTTTGAATTGATTGTGAGTTCGGTTGAAAAGTCCAGTCCTGCAGGGTGGCTCCATATCGGGTCACACGCTAATGCACAGTTTGTTGTAGCCATCAAAATTACTGCAGAGCCCTGCCCTGGGCTATAGTGGTGGCCACACTATGAACTTAAAAAGCTAATGCTGTGATCAGGGAGACCAGGAGCTTGTGAGGTTATACGAAATATAAGTCTATAACAGGTATGAAATATAAGACTATGAACAAATATGAAATATGAAAGTCTATGAACAGATATGAAATGTAAGTCTATGGACTTAAGAAGGTAATGCTTTGGTCAGGTAGGCTGCGAGTAAGAGTCAATGAGTCTACTAGGAGGCCCTGACTATTTTGAGACACTGGACTAGGTGCCGGTCCTTGGCGACCTCAGGGAGCACCTTGAGGAGAGTCTACTCACAGTCTATAATTGAGTGGGTAGGAGCGGGTCGGTTGGCTTCACAGCAGTCGGGCGCCGAACGGCTACGCGCCGTAGGCGCTGTGACTTTTAAAGGTAGTTGTCCCCTGCTGGTTCGGGGGAGGGGCAGAGCTGTGCTCCCACGCTCCGCCGAAAAGGCCCCGAAGTCTCCTGCCGACTGCAGGTTACTGGTGCGGGGGAAGAAAGGAGAAATCCCGTAGGCGCTGTGGCTTTTAAAGGTAGTCGTCCCCTGCTGGTTCGGGGGAGGGGCAGAGCTGTGCTCCCACGCTCCGCTGAAAAGACCCCGAAGTCTCCTGCCGACTGCAGGACATACTTGATCTAACTCATTATTCAATTTCACTAGCATTCTTTTTTTCACCCTATTTTCTGTTTCATATTTTTAGATTAAGTGTGCTCCCTAGGCTGTTTCAGGTTTCTGCTTTTCAGATGACTTTTTCACATTCATTTTCATGTTCTATTTTGAGACAATTGTACTTGTTTTGTTTGCACTGATAATACCCTGTAATTGGGGTCTTTAAAAAATTCTGTTGTATATTTATTAGTTAATAACTTTCTCTCTACTTTTTTATTGCCAAAGGGATGATTAACAAGACTAAGAATGTTATAATGCCTCTATATACCTCCATGGTGCGACCTCACCTGGAGTATTGCATTCAATCCTGGTCTCCTTATCCCAAGAAAGATATAGCGGCACTTGAAAAGGTTCAAAGAAAAGCAACCAAGATGATAAAGGGGATGGAACTCCTCTCATATGAGGAAAGACTAAAAAGATTAGCGATCTTCAGCTTAGAAAAGAGACGGCTGAGGAGAGATATGATTGAAGTCTACAAAATCCTGAGTGGAATAAAACAGGAACAAGTGGATCGGTTTTTTACTCCATCAAAAATTACAACGACTAGGGGACATTCAATGAAGTTACAGGGAATTACTTTTAAAACCAATAGGAGGAAATATTTTTTCACTCAGAAAATAGTTAAGCTCTAGAATGCATTGCCAAAGGATGTAGTAAGAGCGGATAGCATAGCTGGTTTTAAGAAAGGTTTGGACAATTTCCTGGAGGAAAATTCCATAGTCTGTTATTGAGAGACATGGGGGAAGCCATGGATCAGTAGCTTGGAATGTTGCTACTCTTTGGGTTTTTGCCAGGTACCAGTTACCTGGATTGGTCTCAGTGAAAACGGGCTACTGGGCTTGATGGACCATTGGTATGACACTCTGTTCTTTTGCCTCATATCCATATTCTCATATATTTATATCAACCTATTTATTTTTTATTTCATTTTATTTATTCAGAGTTGCCATTTGTATCATATGATCTTCAATATATTCATCTCTTTGTGTACCGATACATCAAAACAGTAAGTCTATGTAGGTCTACTATATTTCCTCATCCATAGATCTAACATACATTGTTATTAAGTAGATTCTCCATATTCCTTATTATTCTCCCTTTTTTCAAATGATCTAAAAATATTAAATTGAGGTATAGAGGGCAAAGTACTAAGTTGGAAAAGTGAGTTTTTGTCTCATCATTTATATTAAGTTAAAATAAATAATCTGCTATCAACAAGTTGGAAAATAGATTGTGGGGTGCCACAAGGTTTGCCCATACTATTTAATGTTATGATGCAATCTTTGGGTAAAACATTAGAAGCATATAATCTGTTTAGTTATATTTATGCAGATGACATTAACATCTTGTTACTTTTAGCATTACAAATTTAAACTGGACCTTGTTAAAAGCAGTACTTAATATTGTTAAATGGGTTTTGCCCCACCCCCCTTTTATTTCTGGTCATAGCGGTATTAGCTGTGATGCTCATAGGAATTCTATGAGCATCAGAGCTAATACTACCAAGGCCAGTGATAAAAACGCCTAATGCTGCTTTGTTAAAGGTAGAGGAGGGGGGCCTGTAAGTTTATGTAACTAGATCAGACATGTTTATGTTATTGATCAATTATCAATATAGAGTCCCTGCTTCAAAGCAATTAGATTTTCTTCCTGTATATATTTTTTATCATCAAATATTCTTCCACAAATCTTCATATTTTCTTATCAATCTTACATCACAATTTATATAAACATATAAATATTAATAGTGGAGGAAAAACCTCAGGGGCTACACCTGAACTTATTATTTAATTTTAGTTCAGGCTTAATGTAGCTAGCCTCCTCATCGGCTGCCCTCCACCGCATAACTCCACCTCACCCCACCAAAAAGTCCCCCCCCACCCCTGAGGCCACTGGTGTGCTTCTACCCCCCTTCCCGAGAATCAACATCGCCCCCTGCCCACGAGCGCCCCCTCCCCCCCACCCCCGCAAACGCCCCCCCCCCCCCGGTAAACCAGCATTGCCCACCCGCCCAAAACACAAGCCCTTATCCCAATCTGGCACTGGCACGCAGCACCAATTCACAGGCCGTGCCGGTGCCGGTGCCTGAAGATCCTGGCTCATGCCTGGGCCGGGCCTTGAGCATCTCCAAGATTCTCAGGGAGAGCGGGAACCAGAAGATCTTGAGCATGCACAGATGCTCAAGGCCCAACCCAGGCAAGAGGCAGGATCTTCAGGCACCGGCACATCCTGTGAGTTGGTGCTGCGTGCCAGTGCCAGATCGGGGTAAGGGCTTGTGTTTGGGCGGGCGGGCGATGCCGGTTCGCTGGGGAGGGGGCATTTGTGAGCTAGGGGGTGATGCCGGTTCTCGGGGGCACTTGCAAATCGAGTCAACGCTCAGTTTGCGAGGCACGATTTGCACGAGTGTTTTGCTCATCTTGCAAAACACTTCCCAACCGCGTTACTCACAAACCGAGGTTTGACTGTATTTCATTGTCTCAAGCCATAGAAAGACATATTTACAATATAGAACAACCTGGGAGAGATTGTAAGTCAAATTTAATCATCAAGCTTCCTTCCCCAAATCTATAAGTATATATGTTGTGACCAGTCAGGCTCCGTGCCTGCTTGGTCCCTGTTGTTTATCTTGTGTCCACTGGGGGGAGCCCAAGAGGGCCCAGGTGAGAGCAGGCTCAGTCAGAGCAGGACGTGGCTCCCCTCATGAAAAGCCAGTAGTTTGCACTAGTTGGAGAGAGGTGAGGGGGAAGACACGGGTCTCTTCCCAAAAAGAAAGTTTCAGGCTCAAGCCAGGGTAATGCCTTAGACTTGGGTGTGGAAGAAGCTGGGTTCACACCACTGTTGGCAGTCCCAGGCCAGGGAGTGCTGTTGGAGATGCAAGAGTAAGCAAGTGGCATAAGGGGACCATTTGCAAGTATTGGTTGGAGGTGAGTTTTTGGATTTTGCTATGTTTGGGGACATTTGAATGAAACTGGGGTTTTTTGGCTGCTTATTTTGCTGAAGATATTTTTTTTCTGCCTTTTCATTTACTGCCAGAACTGTGGAGTTTTGAGTTCTTTGTTCTTGTGTTCAGCCCAAACTTCTAGCAAGCTGAGATTGTCTTGTGGGAGAAG
The DNA here is from genome assembly GCF_902459505.1 of Geotrypetes seraphini. Taxonomy (NCBI): domain Eukaryota; kingdom Metazoa; phylum Chordata; class Amphibia; order Gymnophiona; family Dermophiidae; genus Geotrypetes; species Geotrypetes seraphini. Next base: position 61,362,237 of record NC_047085.1, read on the forward strand.
TTTGCCATTATCTGGGAGGGAATTTTGAAAGCTGTTTTTGTGCTTTACATAATGCAAACTTGAGGCAATTCTTCTGGCCCCAGCAGTGCTGTGTTAGCTGCAGGCTTTCATGTTTGGGCTATTTGAATGTTTGGACTGTTACAGCTAAGGAGCTGGACTTACCTGAGACCTGCATTGTGCAGGCTAGGGGAAAGAACTTTGGGGAAAAGAAACTGTTTGAGTGGAGTGAACTGTGTGGAGAAATCCTGAGAGCTACACAGGATTTTCCCCTGAAATATTTTTTTTTTAATTGCTTGGCACATTCTGACTGTTAAAGCTATTGTGAGAACTGTTGCAGTTGGAATTTTGAGGGGTTTTTAAAATATAGTATTTCAGTGCCTGCAGGGTGAAATCCTTTCTGAGTCACACACCTGGATCGTTTTTTGCTGTAGCCACTAGGGGCACTGTTGAATCCTGCCTAGAGACCCTGGTGGTGGCTACAATGTGTAGTGTGAGCAGTATCATTCTTGCTATCATTTTCCTACTAAAACATATATATTTAAACAGAAACAAAAAAAAAATCTATACCTATACAGTATATCTCTTATCACTATATAGACAAAGATATAGAATATACAGAAATTATATATTATATATTTATAACTTATTAGTGATAAGGTTTATTCCATACCTGCTACGGCCTCTGATGTAGAGAGCTGCATGATAACGGGAATGATAGGACTCCCCCTCCAGGGTCATGGAGACCCCTTGGGGACCCCTTCTGGGGTCATGGGGATCCCACGGGGTTGGAGGCACCTCAAGGGGCTTGAATACCTTAGTGTGCCTCCTTTTCCTGCCCTCCATTAGCCCTCACCCCTCCACAAAGCAGTGTGCAGCATTCCCAGCATGCCACCCATAGCCAACACAGAAGCCTTCTCTCCAACATCAGAACAGACGTTAGAGGGAATCCTTCTGGATCAGCCACATGCAGTGTGCAGGGCTCGCTGCCCTGTGAAGAAGTGTGGCTAGAAGGCAAGAAGGAGGCAGCCAAACTGGATTCTTCCGGTGCAGTCTTGCAGGTGGGTGGCACCGAGGTAGTTGGGCCACAGAAAGGAGGGAGGGAGCAAGTGAGCACACATGCCCACATATTGGACCAAGGAAGGGAAAGAGAGGGTGCATGAACTTGGGATAAAGGAGGGTGCGTGTTGAGACATGGGAGGGGTACAAACTTGGGACAAAGGCTGGAAGGAAGGGAGGGACACAAACTTGGGACATAGGACTGAGGAAAGAGATGCTGAGGTGGGGGAGGGAAAAGAAAGGATAAATTGTTGGGCATCAGTGTGTGAGTGAGAGGGAAAGAGAGATGGTGCACACAGGGAATAGAAAAAAGAATTTGGGGGCATAGGGAGGGAGAGGAGTGAAGTACAGATGCATGAGGAAGAGAAAGATGAGAAGGAAAAATGGTGGATATGGAGGTGGAGAGAGAACAGTGGGACATATTGAAAAGGATGCAAGAGGGAGGAATTTGGACTCCTCGACAAGCCCCAGCTTAGAAAGACATAAGATTCCGTACAAACGTAAGGAAGTTCTTCTTCACCCAGAGAGTGGTAGAAAACTGGAACGCTCTTCTAGAGGCTGTTATAGGGGAAAACACTCTCCAGGGATTCAAGACAAAGTTAGACAAGTTCCTGCTGAACCAGAACGTATGCAGGTAAGGCTAGACTCAGTTAGGACACTGGTCTTTGATTTAAGGGCTGCCGCGTGAGCGGACTGCTGGGCACGATAGACTACTGGTCTGACCCAACAGCGGCAATTCTTATGTTCTTATGTCAGCATGTTTGAAATTCAGTACTTTGAGTTTTGTGCTTCTGCATTCCACTTTTGATTTTATTTCAAATCATATTATGTGATGATCACTGTCAGCATAGCTATCGTTACCATTCAGCATTTTTAGTTGGCATTACTTATGTCAGCGAAGGCCTATGGGAAATTATATCAATCTGACTCTGGCATGTGAATGCAGATAGACCCTGAGGGCAAGGAAACTGTTTTAAGTAACCCTGATTGAATCATGACTAGCTAAAAGGTGTTAATGTCTGATTAAGAGGGTGCTTAGGACAATGGTTCCAGGTGCACAGATCAAGAAGATAGGCTACTTGAATGGGACAAAGAAACCAGAGACTAATCCCATCCACCATGCCTGCAAGTATCACACCCTCCTTAGCAATTAAATTAACCATTGTTTCAAACAGTTTACAAATTCTAAACAGAAAGATACTGGGACATACAATAGTTTCTATATTCAGAATAAGATTCCAAGCTATAAAAGCCTCCTCTCTGCAACACACATCTATCTATCAATCTATCTATCTATCTCTGGGCTCTTGGGTCTTGGCTCTCTTTCTCTCTCTCTCTGGCTCTCCCTACAACTTCAGACTCTCTGTCTCTTTGTCTCTGAACTATGTAAGGCGGGGAAACTGCTTTGCTCTCTGCTTAATTGTAATGCTTTATTGTAATGCTTCAGAATACTGCTTTTCTGTAAGACTATTTCTATAATATATTCTTTATGCAATCACCTCTGGCTGTGCCTCTTTGATTCTACTTCCTGGTGAATCTTCAGCGAGGGAACTGAACCTGGGACTTGGCGTTTGTCAGGGCGCCTCTCAAGTGACCCCACCAACCATACATTGTGGGGGCCACTAACAAACCTGACATTTTGGGGGCTTGTCTCGGTCCTTCCTGATGATTTGGGTAAGTAGAATTCAGGTTGTTGTTGTTGTTTTTTTTTTTTTAATGTATAGACAGAGATAGAAATCAAAAGACCTTGGAAAACCCTTAGATTGATTGTACGTTAGACTGGATGACACACTGTTGAAAAGTTCCAGTAATATTGTGGGGTTTATACTTGGTGAGATTTTATTTATCCATAGACTTTGTATTTTTGATTGATAGACAGTGAGATAGAAATCAAAAGTCCTTCTGGAACCCTTAAATTGTTTTAGACTGGATGACACACTTGTGAAAAGTTTCAGTAATATTGTGGGGTTTTATATTTGGTGAGATTTTACTATCAAAAGTCTTTGTAGTGTTACCTGTGCCAGTTTGCATTGTATGATTTGCTATTATATGCTTGCTAGGGTGTTGCATGTAAGAATATTTGAGCTGCTCTGAAGAAAAGCAGGGTTCTAAGTGAAAACAGTCACTCAATTAAGATATGCCACATCTGTACTAATAACTTTTACTTTTTTACCTTGTGCTTTTAATTCTATTTCTTGTCAGTCTCTGCCCTGGTGAAAGGCCCAGTGCACACTGGACTGGAACTGGCAGCTGACACCTCTGCTCTTCTAACAGACTTCTTATATTTTTTCCTGCTAAACTTCTGCCTGTAAATTTCAGGTAGTAATCAGTGTGGGCAAGTGTGGGTATAAGTGTATTATTTATGCCAATGACTCTTGCCTAACACGCTTTACCTCGATTTTCTACCTATTAACTAAAGTCTCCCTCCTTCATAAGTGGGAGCATTTCAATCTCAAAGGCTACACACAGACAGGGACATTTAGAAGGCCATATAGCAAGGCCCACGAACCAAGGCAGACTTCTGCAGCCTCAAATATGAACCCTTTTGATTTTCAAGAACTCACAGATATTGTACACAAATATTTTGACAAGAAAGGGGGTCCATATGAGGGTAATTTTCCAGAAAACACATGGCACGATATTCAGAAACAAATGGTTTCTCGTTCTCAGGAGTTTAGAAAGAAAACAAATAAACGAAAATGCCTTTTCATTCAAGGAATATTAAGAGGAGTTATTAGCCTAAGACAAGAAAACACTGATTTGAACACTCAGTGCCATCAGCTGTCCAAAGACTTAGATGAGGCACAAATTAATATATCCATGCTAAGAACCCAAATTGTTCAAGCTACAAATTCCTTTTTAACTGTAAATGAACAATTAGAAGAGGCCAAGGCAGAATTAAAGTATTTAAAGTCAAAATGTGCCTCACAGGGACAGGTTAATGCTGTCTCCTCACAGATTCTGCCGTCTGCACCATTTCCACCATCACCATATAATCCATGTAGTCAGAAAACCGTTTTTGTAGCAGGTCAGAGAAAAGGTAAACTAGCTACAGATGTAGAACAGGAAGAAGAACCGACAAACGAAAGTGAGGAAAGTTCATTACCAGGCCAGAGCAATACCAATAGTACCCCTATAAGTGACACAGCTCCAGTAACTATAGTGCTGCAGGGACATATAAAGGACAGTGACATTGAAAGAATAGTGGAGAAAGTGGGCCCTATGCCTTTTAACATAAATGAATGGTGCAAATGGGCTACTGACATACAGATTCACTGGGGTCTAGGGAAATACAAAAGGAACAATGCAGATTTTGATAAGCTTATGCACCTAGCCCTGGGTCCACATTATTATAAATTTGGATCTCTTGTTCATCCATACCAATTTGTAAAGATAGGCATCGAACAACTATTTCGCTGCACCTCTTTGCAAGTACTTAGAACTCTTTCACCCCTGCCAAGTGATACACTAGAGCAGTTTGCATATGCCTCTCAAGTGACTCCACCAACCATACATTGTGGGGGCCACTAACAAACCTGGCAATCACTATTGCCTAGGTGGGCACCCATCTAGACATTAGAAACACTTTCTCCATTTATGAGCACTAAATCCAGTGTCACCCTTCCCCAGGTGGGTTCCATCACTATTTGTCTAAGCAAAGCACTTGAACAGGCTTCCACAATCTCTCTGCTTCTTCTTGATTCTGCTGATGGAATGTTCTAATCCACATCAAGCAAGTTCAAATCTCCCAGCAATAGTATCTCCCCTTTCATTCCCAGCTTATGGATATCTTCAATCAGATCCTTGTCTAGCCTCTCCATTTGTGCCAGAGGTCTGTAGGTGGCACCTGTTGAGCAATTCAATAGAAAAAAAAGCCAACAACCAAAATAGAGACAGAAAAATGTCTGCATCTCTTTTATATGTTAAAATAGAATTAAGACTAAAGAGAAAAGCAAAATTTCAGTACAGTTAAAGTTTTGTTTTAAATGCTAAAAGTCAGAGCACAGTTTCCAAAGGGTTAATCCTTTAACAATGGCTTTGCAGTACTGTCTAATGAGGATTGCATATAGAAAAATGCTTATATAAGGTGTATGTTTTACCAGTCCTTATCACTCTTTCCAATGGCATGTCTTCCCTTTGTATTATTAGTATGGATCGCTTGCTGTTTGCACATTGTTTGCTAATTTTACATTGCAGCAACTGTTAAATTAGTTACACTGATTATTATGCTTCAATTGTTAATTGCCAAGAATTCTTTTTAATTGGAAGATTGCAATCATAGACATTGTTCTGCAACCTGGTGGTCCCTTGAGATAATTCAATGATTTATAGCTGTATAAAGTCACTTATGCCTCTGTGCTCCACTTAATTAAGAAAGATCCAAATAAAGGGTGGGGTTGTAATAAAGGATTTATCAGTTTTCATGGGTGAAATTCCTGCAGTGCTGCTGTCAGATTAAGCAAAACAGTCCATCACTTCTTAATGGCATTCTCCTGTGATTATTAACATAAGGAACACTGGTCTAAATTGTTCAATATGGTGTAATTTAAACAAACTTTACTGCCATGGGGCTTCATGCACTAAAACACATTAAAATTAAGGTGAGCTATTTGTCTTTGGTGCATGTAATAATACATTGGGATATCCACAAATGCACCTGTTTTGTAAAGACAATGGAGGCACCTCTTTTGAAAATTGATGTAACTTATGTACATACTTGCCACACAAGTTAAACGGCCTATTATCAAAGTACCATCTAAACAAAAATTCATTTGCTTTTTCCTAGCTGAAACTTACTTTATGCCAAACCAATTTTAAATCCTCAGAATCAACTCTGAAAAAACTCTAAAAGCAGGTTAGATCATTAGCCACTTATTGGAAATTGGAGGACAGCTGTAAAAACGAGCAGAGGGCGGAAACATTTTGCAATTTTTTTTCTCTTCTCCCTGTGTTAAAGATGGAAACAAGATCACAAGCTAATATAGAAAGCTGTGGTGAGTCCACCATATTGATGCTGTTAGCAGAGGAAACGTTGCTAAGGCGACGAGGGGCGGTTTCACTGGATCTATTTGGGGATTGGTTAGCATGCAAACGTCCATGCATATATATATACCGTTTCTGTAAAAAAACAGTGTAAATATGTGTATGATCCTGTGGATTTCATAAAATTTCAAATTTTGCCAATAAATCTAAACACAGATCACTTAAAAGTAGATGGAAAAAGCTTTATACTGTATATTTTCCCCAGTATGCCCAAACTGCTGGATACTTAGCACACATGCAGACACTTAAAAATGTCAAATGTGCCTATTCTGGAAATTTTTCTTCATTTTCTTTGCTGCATCCATGCAGTTTTGGGTTATTCAGTTTTTCCAACTCATGGAACTCTGAGCGCGGGTGTTTTTTCCAACTCCATCAAGTGTGTTAATATTATTTCATTTTATGAATTTCCAGTTCTACATTCACAATATGTTTGTGATCCCTGAGGCAGGTTTAAAGCTGAAACACTGATCCTGTGTGGCTCTTGTTGCTCATTCTTGCTGATTTCTGGTGAATTTTTTAAAAACTGTTTCGTAATAAAGACCTATATTGCAATTTGGAGCCCTCTTCTCTTAGTGGGAAGTCCTTGTTTCATCCCTGCTCCAAAGGACCTTGTTTCATTGCAGATCATAGGATTTTTTTTTTCTCCTTGTTTGTGTGAATAAGAAAAGCTAAAAATACACACAATTTTCTCTGTGATGGAACTATGTCAGTCACTCTTATTGATCACAGCTTATTATTTGCTTAATGTATGACGTGCTCAGACTTGCAACCATAACTGTTCAGTGTAAACTAGAGAGTTACGCGGGGACAGAAATCCCACCCATCTCCACCCGTCCCCGCCAGGATCCTCTCCGTCCCCACCCGTCCCCGTGAGGATCCTCTCCGTCCCCACCCATCCCTGTCAGGATCTTCTCTGTCCACACCCATCCCCGCAAGGAATTACCCGTCCCCATAAAAAGCAGCAATTACTTCTGACGGGATCATCAATTCCACAGTTTCTTTTGTGTTTGCGCTGCTGTTTTCCTTGTGAAATCTCTTTAGTGGAACCCTTTTTTTGTTTTCTGTTCAGGTAATTAACTTATAAAGCCCCCCTTTTACTAAGGCTGACGTGTCCATTATATTATATGGACGAACCCTGCTTCCAAAGCCTTCCATCCCCGTGGGAGTCCCATGGGCCAGAGGGGGGTCCCTGTGGGAGTCCTGTGGGTTAGGGGGGATTCCCGTGATCCTGTGCAGACCTCTAGTGTAAACACCAGAGTTTGCCGTTGGGACCATCATTGTCTTTACTATACCAGACCGCCACTGAAAACACTAAGGGCTCCTTTTACGAAGGTGCACTAGCGTTTTTAACGCACGTACCGGATTAGTACATGCTATAGCGCGCGCTAGCCAAAAAATTACTGCCTGCTCAAGAGGAGGCGGTAGCGGCTAGCACATGTGGCATTTTAGCGCGCACTATTCAACGCGTTAAGGCCTTAACGCGCCTTCGTAAAAGGAGTCCTAAAATATTATGCTCAATATTAAATGTTGTTGAGACTTATCTGGTGATCCTTGACGGTCAGCTGGCCCCCTTGTTCAAACGGCAACCACAGCTTGCTTGTGCGCTAAAATGCTTCTAAAGCTGTTCATCAAGTCAGCCCCCGACTCGAGTTTTGACCTCTTCATCAGGAGGGGACACTACAAAACAATTACTAACCATTACTATTATTTTATATATGTTTTACTTTTATACTGATCTTTTGAATTCTACATGCTCATGCTATACTTCTAAATTAAATACACATTCATTTTATAATACCTGTTTACGGCTACCATTACCAGACAGATTGGCAAATCACAGACTTTAAGAATGCCTGCCTGCTGTTATCTATTCCCCTGTTCTTATGAAACTTTGACCAATGACGTTATGGGGAGCTGCTTGAAGGGATTGGCTGAGCCGCACACTGCCAACAATGACAATCAGCATTCAGCCCTCTCAGTGTAAAAATGTGCCATTTAAATATAAATCTATGTTCCTTTAATAGCAAAAACTGAGACAAATCACCAGAGAAATCTATAGCATGAAACAACACTCTGTATTTAAGATCCATGATTGTATGGCAATGTTCATACCAATGAGATACCAATGGAGCCAGCTGACAACCCCTGCGAATGTTACTCAGATGTTCAGCAATACAAATTTTCAATTTCCTGATCATGTGGCCAATATAGTATTTGCCATAGAGGCATACAATACACAACTCCATTAGATTTGCATGTGGTACCGGCATTAAAATGGAATTAAGACTTAAGAGAAAAGTAAAACTGTTTTCAGTGGCAGTCAGATTTAGTGAAGGCAATGATGGTCCCAATGGCAAACTCAGTTTAGTTTTTACACTGTGGGTCTGAGCACTTCACATATTAAGTAAATAATAAGCTGTGATAAATAAGAGTGGTTGGAATAATAAAAACAAGCCAGATATGCCAAAGATTGGATGTTTATAGTGTCTGATAGATAACTCATCAGGTAAAATACATTGAGAATTAATTCAAAGATTAAGAACCTGAACATATGTCTCACATAATCTTACATGTTGACCATAGAAACATGATTGCAGATGAAGGCTAGACGGCTTATCCTCTTCTCGCATAGAGATCCCACATGCATGTCCCACGCTTTCTTGAATTCAGACACAGTCTTTGTCTCTACTCTATCACCTCTACCAGGAGACTATTCCATGCATCTCCCACCCTTTCTGTATAAAAAAGTATTTGCTTAGATTACTCCTTAGCCTATCAACTCTTAACTTCATGCCATGCTCTCCCACTCTGGAGCTTCCTTTCAAATGAAAGAGATTCAACTCATGCCTATTTATGCAATATATTTTGTCAGCTGATTTGACTTTCATTGCAAAATTCTCTTTTTATGTGGGACATATTGCACAGCATAAGACTTTGATACTGGACCCTAAATATTTTGGGATATGCCAATTGGGGAGAGATGGGTGAAAGCATTAGATGCCGGGAAGGGGAGCAGCAGAGAGAGGCTGGCCAGCAGAAAGATGTCGTCCCCTCAACAGTGCCGCCTGAAGATAGATATTGGATTTGGCGGGGAGGGAGTGGGAAAAGGGAGAGATGTTGCACTAAAGTGAGGTAATCATAGAAACATAGAAATAGACGGCAGATAAGGGCCACGGCCCATCCAGTCTACCCTAATGACCCTCCCCTGCCTTTACCCTGCGAATAGATCCCACATGTCGATCCCATTTGGCCTAAAAATCAGGCACGCTGCTGGCCTCAATCACTTGAAGTGGAGCAAGCTTCATCCAAAGCAAGGCAAATCATAGGTTGCATACGCAGGAGTTTCGTCAGCCGTAAACCTGAAGTCATTATGCCACTGTATAGATCCATGGTGAGACCGCACCTGGAGTACTGTGTGCAATTCTGGAGGCCACATTACCGCAAGGATGTGCTGAGACTGAAATCGGTCCAGAGAATGACCACCAGGATGGTCTCGGGACTCAAGGAGCTCCCGTACGAGGAGCGGTTAGGGAAATTGCAGCTCTACTCACTCGAGGAACGTCGAGAGAGGGGAGATATGATCGAGACATTCAAGTATCTCACGGGCCGCATCGAGGTGGAAGAAGACATCGTCTTCTTCAAATGTCCCGCGGCAACAAGGGGGCATTCATGGAAAATCAGGGGCGGGAAACTTCACAGTGACACTAGGAAGTTCTTCTTCACTGAAAGGGTGGTTGATCGCTGGAATAGTCTTCCACTTCCGGTTATTGAGGCCAGCAGTGTGCCAGATTTTAAGGCCAGATGGGATAGACATGTGGGATCTATCCGCAAAAATAGATAGGGAGGGTCACTGGAGTGGGCAGACTTGATGGGCCGTGGCCCTTATCTGCCGTCTATTTCTATGTTTCTATGAAGACCATTCCAGCGATCAACCACCCTTTCGGTGAAAAAGAATTTCCTGGTGTCACCGTGCAGTTTCCCGCCTCTGATTTTCCACGGATGTCCTCTTGTTGCTGTGGGACCCTTGAAAAGGAAGATATCCTCTTCTGCATCGATGCGGCCCGTGAGATTATGAACGTCTCGATCATGTCTCCCCTCTCTCTGCGCTCGAGTGAGTATAGCTGTAATTTATCTAACCGTTCTTCATACGGAGAAAAAGATAGACTGAGGGATGGGGTAAGGGAGAGAAGGAGGGAGAGAGAGATGTCAGATTTGGGAGATGGATGGGGAAGACAAAGGGGATAGAATATGGACAGAGAGAGATGGCATAGGGGAGTAGAAGGGGGTAGGGAGGGATGGACTTTGGGGAGGATGGAGGGGGCAGGAGAGGGAGAGATGGCAAAATGGGTGAAAGGGGGTCAGGGAAAGATGGTAGAGGGTGTGAAAGGGGAAGATGAAGAGATGGACTTGGTGGAGGGGGCAAAATGGGGGGAGAGAGATAGACTTGGTGGAGGATGGCAAAATGGGGAGAGGGAGAGATGGACTTGGTAGAGGGGTCAAAATGGGGAGAGGGAGAGATAAACAGCTCAGAGATAGCTGGGGTGGAGGTTGAGATAGACAGTGAATGGTGGAATGGATATGGAATTGGAGCCAAAAGAGGGAGGGAGAGAGAAAGAAAGAGAAGAAGGAAATGCTGGGTTACAAAGGTGGAGTAAAGGACATGGAGGGTGATGCTAAAAATGGTAGATCCATGTTGGAGAGTTATGAAGGAGATGAGTGAGAGGAGAATGAGTACAGAGGGTAGAAATGTGGTAATGGGGAGTAGATAAAAGGGAATAGGAAGATGGGAAATGTGAAAGCTAGGGGATAAGAGAAGGGGATAGAAAGCTGATTAGATTAAAAGTGGAAAAGAATAAAGCAAGAGTTACATTTGAGTGGATAGAGGCAGAAAAGAGAAAAATGGAAGAGAGCACTTTAAGAAAAAGAACATAAGAACAGCCATACTGGGTCAGACCAATATGTAAGCTGCATAGACACTATGTTATAGATTGGACGTTCCTATCTTTGACATGTTATTGCCTTGATTAAATAAAATGTTTAAACTTAAAAAGATGTGTCATTGAAAGTGAATTGAATCAAAAAATCGATTCAAAAGAGTGAATCAAATCAATTTTTTTCCCCTGACTCGGGTAGCACTAGTACAGAGTAGAGAATAACACAGTGACATGTTCCTATGGGAAACTGAAGGAATGAGCAAAAGTTTTGTCTATTTACTGCTAGTATGGGAATAAAGCTTTTTACCGTTCCGCTTTGATCCCGTGGAAAACCCCACCCACAACTACAGCTCCCCCCTCAAGGCTCCAGGCATCCCTCCCCTTTAGGAGTCCTGAGTGAAACAAATGTAGGTGTTTGATTTCCTTCCCCACCTCATGGGTATGGCAGAGTCCAGTCCCCCCTCGCTTGCAGGTCCAGCGGGCTTCAGTCTCCCATCCTCACTTGCAGGCCCGGCAGCTCCAGCCAGCTTCCTTCCCTGCCACTGGCACAAACCTTGAAGAGAGGAAGTTGCATCATAAGGAGGAACCCGGCAGAGGGAAGGCTGTGAGCACCATCGAGCAGGCCTGTGTGGAGATTGGCTTGATCTTCTACAAGGTGTATGCCAGCAGCAGGGAGGAATGGAAGCTGGCCAGTCAGACCTGCGAGGGAGAAGGGACCTGACTCACGAGGAAAAGGAGGGAGCTGGAGCCATTAGCCCCGAGGGAGCAAAGCAAGGCAAAACAGATGTTGGGGCTGGAGGAAAGGGCACAGAAGGGGGATCTGGGGCTGGAGGAAAGGGCACATGAGGGGCCTGGGGTTGGAAGGAAGGGCACAGGAGGGAGCTGGAGCTGGAGGTAAGGGAGGGAGAGGTGCTTGACCTATGGAGGGAAGGGTTGGAACTGAAGAGAAGGGAGAGAACTACAGGGCCTGCAGGAGGGGGAGCTGGAGGGAAGGGGGAAATGTGCTGCACCTGTGGAAGGGGGGCTGCTGGGGGGAAGAGGAGGGAAAAAGCGATGCCATACTAAGCAGATGAAGGAATAGGGAATGAAATACTGAACACAGAAGAGAGAGGGATAGACGCAGGGGAATTTCTGTGCTGTGCAGTTGCACAGTATTCCGCCACAAGTACTATCGATCTCACCATGCTCATGAGCAGCAGCAGCGGCAATGCACACCTGCTGCCCACGCTGCTCTTTCTAGGCTTCCCCCTGCTGCGTCACACTAGAGGAAACAGAAAGTGAGATCAGCAAGAGTGGGACGCAGCGGAGGGAAGCCTGGAGAGACCAGCGTGGGCAGCAGATGTACGTTCCTGCTTCCACTTGCGAATGTGGTGAGGTACACCAGGGAAGGGGATTTTCTGGGTCACAGGCAGGGGCAAATACTGGATCCAGGGGTGAAGAAGGGGGGAAAAAGATGGAGGCTTGGCTCCCAGCAGTTCAGCTACTCTTCCAATCCATGGTATCCAGATAGTGGATAATTCTATAAATAGTGTTCAAAATTCAGAGCTGGAAAAAAAATCAAAGCACTTAGCACCGATACCTGCACCTGCACCTGCATCTGGAGTACTGCGTCCAATATTGGTCACAGTACCTTAAGAAGGATATGGCGTTACTCAAGAGGGTCCAGAAAAAGAGCGACGCGATTGATAAAAGGTATGGAAAACCTTTCATATGCTGAAAGACTAGAGAAACTGGGGCTCTTTTCCCTGGAAAAGTGGAGACTTAGAGGGGACATGATAGAGACTTACAAGATAATGAAGGGCATAGAGAAAGTGGAGAGGGACAGATTCTTCAAACTTTCGAAAACTACAAGAACGAGAGGGCACTCGGAAAAATTAAAAGGGGGCACATTCAGAACCAACGCTAGGAAGTTCTTCTTCACCCAAAGGGTGGTGGACACCTGGAATGAGCTTCCAGAGGGTGTGATAGGACAGAGCACGATATTGGGGTTCAAGAAAGGATTAGATAAATTCCTGAAGGAAAAAGGGATGGAAGGGTATAGATAGAGGATTACTATACAGGTCCTGGACCTGATGGGCCGCCGCGTGAGCGGACTGCTGGGCATAATGGACCTCTGGTCTGACCCTGCAGAGGCAATGCTTATGTTCTTATGTTATCAGAAACAGAGGGGAAATAATGGACATAGAGAGGAGAATAGGGACTTGATCACAAAGGGAGATGCTTCACATCCTTGTGATAGTGATACATCTTTGATCATAAATAAACATAGTGATCCTGTTCAGTCAACCATCAAGATATTGGGTGTGATATTGGATCAGGGTCTGACTATGAAGAATCAGGTGAACTCTTTGGGGATATTTTGTACCCTCTGGAAGCTTTGATGCATTAGGGCTTATTTTGATATTTCATCGTTTAGACTTTTGGTGCAATCCCTTATACTCTTGTTGAGGTTGGCCATATGGCCCAGATACTCCAGAAGATGCAGAACTCTGGACATCACTTCTGTGAAATGGTTCAAATTAGCCAGTCGCCTATATGGATTGTGCTCTGATTCTCTCTCATTGTAGAAAGACTGCTACCATTACCATGGAGAATGCTCTCAATGCTGTCGCTAAACCAAAAGGTATCACCAAAAATTGGAAATGATGCCCCACAATCACATATCTCAAGAAGTTTTGATGGGGTGGCAAAATTGGAATATGAGGATTAGAGACCGACTGAAATTTTGGTTTTGCATTAGACCTGAAACTGCAACTGCAACAAAATTCATTTCTAGCTTCTTTTTGGCCATGCTATAAAAATATTGTTTCCTTTAGAGAGCTCAGGGATACTAATTATAAAATGAAGGTCAGAAAAAGGTTTGAATACAACAAAGTGAATTGACCTCAATGGGGTAACCTGTCTATAGAGGGTGATCAAAAATATATGTAGAGAGCTCAGAGACATGAAACTCTGAAGGGAAGGCTAGAAAACCTCCCTATTGTACGAGTTCACCTTCCAGTCATTGCAACTTCATAAAACATTGATCATATTCCAAGACTTTGGTGAATAACTTGAATTGATTTTAAAGTCTTTTAGTGGTTCAAAATTGATGAGGGTGATATCTTCTCTTCTTATATCAACATGCAATCATCATTGCTTAGCTAGAGTAGTAATACTTCCATTTAGCTTATAAATAGGATTTAAGGGGTCCCCCGTTTCAATCCCTGCTTCAGGAGACCTGATTATGCCTATTCAAAAGAGTTCCTAAGTGCTGTTGATGGTAATACTCCTTAACTTCGTGACGTGCAATCACATCTATAAATGAAAAATTTACATGTCAAGTGTGGGAAAGGAGTTCCAATACTCACACTAAAATTCTTGCCTTATAATCATTCATCAGGCTGACCATGAAAACGAAAAACGCAAAACGATTAATGGTGATACATAGCATTGCTAAGTGGAAGTATTACTACTCTAGCTAAGCAGTGATGATTGCATGTTGATATAAGAGAAGATATCACTCTCATCAATTTTGAACTACTAAAAGACTTTAAAATCAATTCAAGTTATTCACCAAAGTCTTGGGAGTGTGAACAATGTTTTATGAAGTTGCAATGACTGGAAGGTGAACTCTTACAATAGGGAGGTTTTCTAGCCTTCCCTTCAGAGTTTCATGTCTCTGAGCTCTCTACATATATTTTTGATCACCCTCTGTAGACAGGTTACCCCATTGAAGTCAGTTCACATTGTTGTAAAAAAATATTGTTGCCTGATTGATTTCAGCCAATCCTGGTGCTTGCTTTTGGCGGTACCTAAAAGCTCCCTCTCCCTCAGACAAGTAGCCTCCTCCTCCTTTTAGCATCCCCCCATCTAGGTATCATCTCCCTTTCCCCACTCACCTGAAGGTCCTCTCCTGGGTTACCTTACAATGCTGCTGGTGTAGGTGTAGTTGGGACAAGAACGATCCCCATTCACTTGTGCCCATGCCAGCTCCACCATCAAAATGGCTGCTGTGACCTCTAGTGGCAGTTTCACAAAACGTTGCAGCAGCCATTTTGAAATTGTACGGTAGAGGTCACAATGGGCTTACCTTACAATGGCAAATTGGCTGCCATGATCTCTTCTGAGACTACCACTAGAACTTGCTGCAGCCATATTGACAATGGAGCCAGCATGGGCAGGAGCGAATGGAGATTGCTTCTGCCTTGATTACACCGCTAGACAACCAGGGATTGTAAGGTAGGCCCGAGGGTGGGGTGTACAAGTGGGAGTCATGTTGGGGAAGGAGGGCAGAACATACCATTTTGAGAGTCAGTAGTGCACGCCATGGTACTTCATATTTGTGCTTATTATCTCTCTATCTGTGAAGTAAACAGGATTTTTACCAACCCCTAGCACATTAATAAATTATTTTTATGTTTACCTTTAACCCACTGTGTGGCTCTGTTTATCCAGGCTCCAGAACCACCCTTATCCACAGTTCCAAAGGCAACTACTTTGCCAGGAACATGACATTGTTACACCACAGACCTGAGAGGGAGAAGGGAAACTCCAGCTTTTAACCTTACCTGGCTACATTCTAGGACCCATTAATTGGATGTGTTTTGGGTCCATTCCTCTGCAAATACATATATGGAACACAGACCGTACAGATCTGTCCGATACTGGCCTTAATTCTTTACTTACTTTACATCTTCATTTTCTAATTAACGATTCTCTATTTTTATCCCATGCTTTTTTAAATTCCATCACCGTTTTCCTCTCCATCACTTTCCTCGGGAGGGCATTTCAGGCATCTACCACCCTCTCTGTGAAGAATTTCCTAACATTGCTCCTAAGTCTTCCTCCCTGTAACCTCAAATTATGCCCTCTAGTTTGTTTTGTTTAATATAATTTTTATTGAAGAGTCAACAGAGAACAGGAACAATCCGCTACAATAATACCCTTAGCGTGCATGCGCACTTCAATCACTGTGGTGCCGTGCCTCCATGGTACCATGTCCCGCATGCACAGTAGGAGCCTACAGCAGTTTCCCCACCAACGTTCCTGCCCCGAGAGGAAAAATGGCTGCAGGAACAAAGCCTCGGCAACCAGCCAGGCTCTCCCCCTCCAGCTTCATCTTTAACCGAAGGCAGCGACAAACTCCCAAACCCCAACGCCGCCATACCAACCTACTGTCTCGCTGGGGGGCCCAAACTCGGTAACCGAGGGGCCCTGCTGCCAAGATGGGCGCAGAATAGAGAGGACAGTGTCGAATTCACCGTTACTGATTCTCAGCCTCCTCCTCTGTCGCTGACGCTGCGGTGTGGGGGGTGTTTTAAAAGAAAGGGCAGATGGGTTGGGTGTTTTAAAAGGGCAGGGGCACTTTTAAAAGGTACCGGGGGTGGGGAGGAAAAAATTGTTAGTCAGCTGGGACAGGTCCCTCCTGTCCCAGCCTACCACTAGACCACCAGAGGTGGGAGGGGGGAGGTTATATTTTAGGGCAGTGGGACAGGGTACAAAGCCTGGCAGGGATGGGGGACAGGGTGCAGAGCCTGGCAGGGAGGGGGGATGACGACAGGGTGCAGAATCTGAGTGTGGGATTGGGTACAGAGCCTGGCAGGGAGTGAGGGAGGCTGGGTACACAATTTGGTTCAGAATGTTTTTTTTCTTTTTCTCTATGTATTCTCTATTCTGTAGGAAGTCGCTGAACCATTTTAGCACTGTTCCTGTTATTCCAATCTCTGACAGTTTTGTTAGGAGTAGGTGATGGTCCATGGAATCGAAGGCTGCAGAAATGTCGAATTGAAGGAGTATTGCCTGATGGCTCGTATTGAGTAATTGTTTGGTTTTAGTGATTAAGGTGAGGATGAGAAGTTGCTCTTTGGGGAAGATCTAGAGAAATTGATTTGGAAGTTAGGGGAGTCTAAGCCTCAGAAATTGCCCAAGAATAAGCCCAAACATGCATCACAACAAATTTAAGGTAAAGCTAGATTTCATGATGCCAAAAGATACAGACCAGGCTGTTCAGGGTCTATCTTTCTGTTAGTGACATGAAGGGAACAAACCAAGGTCCTCTTTTTCTGGTTCCATTCTCACTCCTGAGTGATGGATTTTGGGTCCATTCCTCACTGGGCCAGATAGGCAGATGGGTGGCTGCAGCAGGAGCCTTCAGATAACTTTACTGAAGCACCAGTGTGTGTGTGTGTGGGGGGGGGAGGGGATCACTTCCCTCTGCAGTGGGAACCTTTAGATAACTTTATTGAAGCACTAGTGGGGGGGGGGGGCAACTGGGGGCATTGCTCCCCTTTCAAATCTTGAAGCAATGGGGCCTGAAGCACCAGTTGTGGGATGAGGGGGGGGTAATGACCTCCCTCTTTCACCAGTCCAATTGGGCATGAAGCGTCAGTGTGAGGGGGGGGGGGGCAATGGGGCCTGCCCTGGAAGCATTCTTTCACCTGTCCAATTGGGACTTAAGCACCAGTGTGGGGGCAAGCCTTTTTTTGATATATCCCCTCTTTCACAATATTTGTTCAATGGAACAGCAGCTTTAGCAAGGTAAGTGCTCACAAGCGGTGAAACGACCGCGCTGAACCAGCTGCGATGAAAGGGTCACAATGAACTGGCCATGCTAAATTGTCCTAGACTCCTTGGCTCTTCAGGTGAACTGGATGGGGGCCAATTCAGCATGATGGGGCTGACCTGTGCAGCATCTGTTTGACTCAGCATATATCAGATTCCTTACGAGCTGCCCTTTAAGATGAACTGGGTGGGAGCTGACTCAGCACGATGAAACGGCCTGCTCTTAAAGGGCCACAATGAAATGGCTGTGACTAAACGTCCCACATGGAACTGGCCATACTGCACCGGACATGATGAAAGGGCTGTGCTGAATGATTCCATTCCATGGGTAGATCAAGGCATTCCTGGGATTTACACACATCTTTATAGAATAAGGAGGATTTGCACTTAATTTAGAGAAGTTGCACCACATTTTACTTAGTATATCCTTGTGCCAAATGCTGTTATATAAATGGTGCACATTTATAGAATAGTACTTAGCATGAAATTTTAAAAGCAATGATTTTTCAGCACCATATATAGAATTTTGCCTTTTTTGATTAGTTGTTAAAGGCCAGATTACCACAATATGAGCATGACAATGTTAGAATATAAACCTTTATTCTAGGGGTGCCAAAAAAGTTGATCATGATCGACCAGTAGATCGCAAAGCCCAATAGACTCGCATTGCCTTTGCGTTCTGTTCTCCCTGCTTCCCCAACACCAGGCCCGGCGCGTACAAGCGCCGGGCCCATAGCCTTCCCACCCCGTCAATTCTGAAGTCAGAGAGGAAGTTCCGGGCCAGCCAATCGCACTTGCATGTGCCCGGCCTGGCATCAGGGAAGCAGGGAGAAATCGACGGCAGTGGCTTGGGGGTGGGGACAGGGAGAGAGAAAGACAGACAGAAAGAAAGAAAGGGGGGCAGAGATAGAAAGACAGAAAGAATGAAAGGGGGGCAGAGAGAGAGAGAAAGAGAAAGGGGAGGGGGGCAGGGAGAGAGGAAGAAAAAGTTGGACTCATGGAGGGACAGAGATGTTGGTTGGGGATAGAATGAGGTCTGGAGCAGAGGAAGCATGCAGGAGACAGAAAGAAATATTGGATTTACAGCAGGGGTGTCCAACCTTTTGGCTTCCCTGGGCCGCATTGGCCGAAAAAAATGTTTCTGGGGCCACACAAACGTGCAAACGCTGCAGCAAGAGAGAGGAGAGAGCTGGCAAGATGGTAAACACCCGGGGGCAGCAAAGGAAAACACTGCCTCCCCCTCGACCGGGGCCGCACAAAATACTTCACGGGGCCGCAGGTTGGACACCCCTGATTTACAGTGAGAAGAAGGAAGTGCAACCAGAGACTCATGAAATCACCAGACAGCAAAGGTAGGAAAAATTATTTTATTTTAAATTTAGTAATCAAAATGTGTCTGAATTTATCTGCTGTCTATATTTTGCACTATGGTCCCCTTTTACTAAACTGCAATAGCGGGTTTTAGCGCAGGAGGGGCATTCAGCGTAGCTCCCCTGTACTAAAAACCACTATCGCGGTTTTGTAAAATGGGATGGGGTATATTTGTCTATTTTTGTATAGTTGTCATTGAGGTGACATTGCATATTTTAAAGTCATCTGCCTTGACCTCTTTGAAACCCTCCCCCACCTTAATATAAATAATTAACATATTCTTTGCGTACAGTGTGCTTTGTGTTTTTTTTATTTTTTATTTTATTGTTGGTAGATCATTTTAACTTGGTCATTTTAAAAAGTAGCTGACAGGCCAAGAAAGTGTGCTGTAACCTAAAAGCATTCACTGATAGTCTCAACGGGAAAGGTAATGGTGAGGCGATTAGAAACAGGGAGTGATGGATGAATCTTATGGAAATACTGTAGTTTGGAAAGGCGTACACAGACGCTCCAAATACGTTCTTTATGACCCATATCCTGAATCGTCTGCCTCTCCTTCACAAAAATCATAGAAAAAAAAAATCTTTATATTGACGCTATCTGAAGACTTTGAACTCAAAACTGCTGTTTTTATTTTTTTTTTTTGGGGGGGGGCTTCTGTAACCACTAAATTCAAGGAAGCGTGGGCCGACTTCTAGAGAAATAAATTACAGCAGTATTGTTTATAGATGCAACATCCTGTCCATCTGTCACCAGAGACTGACCCGAAGCCATCTGCTATGAATAAACTAAACCTAACCTCGGCCACCGAGACGGACTTGTGACGTCACAAAAGCCCCAAATAAAGCAGCTGCTGAGTGAGTTGCTTTGTTCTCTCTCCTCCCATCTGCTTCATTGTGGGCATCCATGCTCTCGACCATCGATTACACAAGAGCACAATTAGGCTAGTAATGCGCGAGGCCTACTCGTCAGTCGAGTATAATCGATATCGGATCGAGCGACGGAAGTGTCAAGTCTGTGCTCGCGTTTTTTGTGCTTTGTGCTGCGCTTCCCAGATGTCGAGTTGCTGGGTGGTAGCGGTTGCTTCCCGATGATATACTGCGAGGCTACGTGACGGGGAGAAGAGGCGCGAGACACACATATTCCCCCCTCACGCTCCCTCGGCGGCGCGAGCTGTGATGGTTGCGCAGCTGCGGAGGCGGTAGGGGAGCCTCGTCTGCTGACGGCCGTTTGGGGGGGGGGGGGAAGACAGTAGGTGTCGCTTCTCCCCGGTGGCGGTGGGACCGCGCGAGAGTGACGTGGCCCTGTGTGCGAGACTCGGACTGCGCTGCCGCTTCCGCAGGGTCTGGCTCCCCGGCAGCGGCGATGGGCCGCTGCCCTCTGCAGGGTTCCTGGTTCGGGCCGCCGCCGCTGCTTTTCCTGGTCTTCCTTGGCCTCATGGGTGAGTAGGGGGCCCGTATTTACCTGGACTTTTGTTGGAGAGCAGAGGGGCAGGCATCGACACAAAGACTGTCTGTGAACGAGCGGGCAGCGTGGCACGAACTCCTTGTGCGGTGCTCTTGCCTTTGTTTTTGTTATTGGAAGCCCTGTGGGGAGGTATTTTCCTCTAGCCTGTAAGACTGAGAATTGACTAGGATTTTGTTGTTAGCATATGGCACTATAAAACTTCTGAAAAGAGGGCTAACATAAAGTTGGCTATCAATTTTTAATAAATGGGACTGCGAGAAAGCCGAATCCAGTCTTTATCTCCTAGAGACAGTGAAACGGATGTTTGGTTGGCGAGAGCAAACGACCAATCCATGGCCCCACACCGAGCTCCCAAGTTGCTGATACTGTGTTGGCAGCATAGTGGAGGGTCCATGAGCTCTGTGGCCCTTCCCATTTTGTTGCCTACGTTAAATCGCTTTCGCGGAAGAGCTGGCTTTTTGCCCTGCCTCGGCCGTGCTCACTTTCCCCAGGCAGACCAGCATTTGAAGCGGTGTCTTGCTCGGTTTCGTTTCGTTTCCACCTTGCATTACTTCGCATGGCCTTGCCTAGGACTGTGGCCCTTCCCACCCCACACCTTTAGCATCAAACGTCGGATCCGGAGATCGCAGCCGGATCCGACTTTTTGTCTTTAAAAATCAAGCTAATTTGTGTTCAGATGGCAGCCCCCAGGCAGGGAAAGAAAGGAAGGAATTCTTTGGTATCAGTGGAGATGGGTGGGGGTTTTTTTTCCTTAAAATTAAAGTTGGGCCCAACTCAAGAAGCAACCTGTCCAAGCCAAGATGCTTGCATACTTTGGCTGCAATATCCACTCTGGGGCTGCCTCCTTTCATTCCCTATAGCTGCTTTATTTGAAGTATGGGATGACCCATTTATAATATCTAGATTAGCCATAATAATTTTCTTTTATACTATGCAACCTTTCATAGAAAAGTGTGTGGGGGAGTGTGTGGCGCAGTGGTTAAAGCTACACTGCTCCTTGTGAGCCCACCGGGACAGACAGGGAAAAATGCTTGAGTACCTGAATAAATTCATGTAAACCGTTCTGAGCTCCCCTGGAAGAACGGTATAGAAAATAAAATTAAATAAATAAATATTTTTACTTAGGCCAATTGGAGTTATATAATGACTCAATCAAGTTCCTCAGGGCAAAGGAGGATCTGCTATAGTTGATGTTTGGTTGGGAGACTCTTTGAAATAGACTATCAAAAATTGTATTTACACTTCTCCCTCCAAATCCGCAGTTTCTTTTTTTTTTTTTTAAATATAATTCCGGACCTTCCCCGCCTCCCTCCCGGCATCCCATACCTTACCTGGTGGTCTAGCGGGCTTTCGGGGCAGGAGCGATCTTCCTATGCTCCTGCCCCATGCAGATCACGCATAGAAAATGGCTACGGAGAGTTCCCGTCGTAGTCTCGAGAGACTATGGGAACTCGCGACAGCCATTTGCTATGATTGATCTGCACAGGGCAGGAGCGTAGGAAGATTGTCCAGAATGAGGTGGGGGTGAGTCAGAGCCAGCCAAAGACCTATTCGCGATTTTTCACACTTCACGGTCCAGCTCTGCACCCAACCCCCGTGAATACCGAGGGAGAAGTGTAATTACTATTTAGGATTTTTTCTTTTTTTTTCCTGTTTCTCAAATGGATCATTAAGTCATATCAATTTGAAAACTATACAAAAGATAGTACATTATAGGGCTCACGTTTTCATATTACTTAGACATACAAAGTACCATAGAAACATGGTACTTTAAATGTCTAAGTGCTTTGAAAATGAGCCTCTATACACCGTGCTTTTAACTTTTTCTTCTTGTTTCAGGTAATATATAGAAAATAAAAGAATTAAGATGATGCATTTTTTATTGGACAGGACAACTTAAGATATATATCTGTGTAGACTAATTGTAGTCTTTAGCATCTGGCTTGTTTCTCCAGTGTAGCACCTTTCTTTACACATTTGAAGATGAGCATATGTAGGAGGATCTCTTTTTACTGAATAATTTTCTGATGTGACTGCGAAGACATGTGAAATGTGTTGGCAACTGTTTGCTTCTTGGTATATTTCAGGGTATACCAAGCTGCAAAATGTGCCAACACATTTCATGTGTTCCCAGTCACTCATATCATATTGGAAAAGCATTCAACATAAAATTTTCCTACACGTGCTCATCTTCAAATGTAGTATATATCATTCAATGCAAAAAATGTCAAGTGAGGTGCCACATTGGAGAAACAAGCCAAGTGCTAAAGACTAGAATCAATTTACACAGATATCATATTAAGCATTACAGTGAAAACCACACTCTCACCTCTGTGCAACAGTACTTCACAAAAACAGAGCACTTCATCAATGACTTGATGATGAGAATACTAAAAGGAAATTTTAAGACAATCTAGGAACATAAGATCTTCGAAATCAAAATGATAAAATATTTGGACACTCACTTAATAAAATTTTGGGTTTTCTATTGCGTTACAAATCATAAGATAATACTGCTTTATCACCCGCCTATTTTCTCTTTCACCTTACCCACGCCTTCCCTCTTCTGCAATACTATCATTAGAATGCGGTATGTTTCAGTTATATATTCTGATATTTGTCAACATTTGCTTATATCTAATCTGAAGAAATGTTACCTTCAATAGATGATCAAAAAAGGTATTAAGGGCTATTTTTTTTACAAAACCATAGTAGAGGTTCCAACCGCAGGCTAGCAAGGTAAATGATTCAATGCTCATAGGAATTCTATGAGCGTCTGAGCATTACCTCGCTGGTCTGGGGTAGAAACCTTTACCACAGCTTTTTTTAAAGTTAGTCCAATAAAAAAGGTATCGCCTTATTTCTTTGTTTTTTCTCTATATTATATTTAAAAGTGGATTAATAAGAATATCCCACCCTTTTACTCTTCTTGCTTAAAAATTTTCCATTTTTTGCCACTTTTTTCCATATTTCTTCCTTTCATTCCTGTATTTTCAAAATTCTCACTCATGCACCATTCACCTTCCTTCTGTTTTGAATGCTCAATGTTCGCCTCCTTTCCATATCATTTGAGAGAACTTGTGCCACACTTACTTAAAGTACCATCCAGTCCATTGTATTATTTGTGTTATGTCTTTGTAACAGCTTAATTTGCAGACAATAAAGAAGTAGAACAGTGGAGCCTAGGAAGGGTGAATCGGGGATAAGAGCAATAAGATGCTGGTTGGTTGGTTGGTTTGTTTTATTTATTAAAAAAAAAAAATTTCCCGCCTAACACCCAGGCAGGTTACAACTACACATACACAATTCATTTATAGAAAATATAACAACTACACACATAGTAGTACTCATTTTTTTTCCCTTTATACTGAGCTCAACAACAAAACTTCAGAAAAAAACCATCTAAATTGCTCAACATTTCTACATAAGTGTAATTGACCTGGCAATAAATTCCACACTCAGGTCTCTCCTTTTGAAAATGAGACCTGACTTGTTGGTGTTATTACATTACATTAGAGATTTCTATTCCGCCAATGCCTTGCGGTTCAAGACAGATTACAAAAAAGGTATTACATGAAGAAGATATCTGGTAATTTCTAGAGGAGATAAAGAGTAGATGAGGTTGCTTTGGGGAATCAGGAAGGTATTGGGGAAGGAGCTAGCTGTATTAAGTCGTTTGCAGGAATTTCTTGAAGAGTAGAGTCTTTATTTCTTTTCTGAATGTTTTGTAGTCTGGGGTCATAATTAGTAGATTGGATATTTGGTTGTCGAGTTTTGCTGTTTGTGTGGCTAGAAGGCCATCATATAGTTTTTTCCATTTGACTTCTTTGATTGGAGGGTACGTGAATGGAGTGTGGGTTTTCCTATGTCTAGTTGATGTAGTTTGGATGAGATGGTTGTTTAGGTAGGTTGGGCTGTCGCCGTTTATGGTTTTAAATAGTAGACAGTAGAATTTGAATAGTATTCTTGCCGGGATTGGAAGCCAGTGTGAGTTGAGGTATGCCTCTGTGATATGGTCATGTTTCCTCAATGAATAGATAAGTCTCAGTGCTGTGTTTTGGATTGTTTGTAGTTGTTTTATCATTGTTGCTTGGCAGGGGAGGTAAGACGTAGGACTAGGGATTGTACTAAGAGCTGGAATTGTGTTTTATCGACGAAAATTTCTCATAACTGCGAATGATTTCTGAATTGTTTTATTGATATGTGGTTGCATGGTGCAGCCTATATCTATCATCATTCCTAGTAGTTTTAGGGTGGGTTGAATGGGGTAGTTGATTGAGTTAATTTCTATATTGATTAAGGTTGGGACGTTGTTATTTTCGAGGAGGATGAATTTTGTTTTATCTGGGTTCAGCTTCAGTTTTATGATCTCTCATCCATGTTACTCCGTTTCTAGTGTTCAGTGTAGTGGTGTCTGTGTAGTGTGTCTGTCATAGAGGGCTTTGGTTGATCAAAAGGTATGAGAATGGTGATGTCATCAGCATAGCTATATGAGGTTAGGCCTAGTTTTTCCAGACAGGCGCCGAGGGAGACAGTATAGAGATTGAAGAGAGTGGAGGATAGTGGGGATCCTTGGGGTACGCCGCAGGGGTTGGACCAAGGTTCTGATTTTTCTTTGTCTGACTTTATTCTGTAGGTTCTGGATTTGAGGAATCCCCCTTTTAAAATTTAAGCTGCTGTATTTTGAATTAATTGCAGCACTTTGATTTTATATTTCCAGTGCAATAGGTGAGACATTCCTAGACAGCTGGGTTATTTCCCCATATCTGCATGCTGCAGAAGGAATCCACTCTGGATTTTTCACTCTGCATCTGGTGTACTTCACTGTGCAGTTTAGCGCCTTCTACAGGTTTTTCCTTGTGCATGCATGACTGCAGTTGCGTGTGTTCTCTCCCCATTTTGTTTTAATTTGATGTAATTTTGGCCCCTTTTTGGGTAATTTCATGTTTGAAGCAAATTTGAAGTTCTGTCTGCTTGAGAATTCACAGATTTCGATCTCTAGCTGACAGGCCATTCCCTTTTTGGGTACCTATTGGCCAGCCTGCATAGTTTTCTCTGGAGCTCAGGGCTGTCCTTGTAGTGGTCTCACCTACTGTTAAGCAGAGATCGAGCACAGGCTGTTAGGCACCCTTAGGAGGCTCCGCGGTGTCTCACAGGGTGCCTGCTGCGTTTTCACACCTTCGCCTGTCCTGGTGCACATCTGGTGGTTCGCAGGGGTAGAGGCATAGACAGAGGAGTCTGACTGGCAGCCCAAAGAATAGCTTTGTGGAAGCATTCCCAGCATTGTGGCAGTGAAATTCTCATACAGCTACTGTGAAAGCTGATAGTAAGTTTGCAGCATGGATCCTATCAGGTCACAGTGTCTAACACCCTGCGAGAGACATTGGGGGAGGTTAGAAAAGGTTTTTTTTAGTAGTGTTTCTCACCTGGGACCTTAACCTGGTGTTCAGCCTCGCCAAGGCTCCTTTTGAGCCCCTTCGAGATGCTTTCCTCTTGGGTTTTGATGCTCAAGACCATTTTTCTGGTTGCCATTATTTTGGTGCGTCATGTGTCGGAACTGCAGTTTTTGTCTTGCTGAGACCCTTTTTGCTGGATTTCGGAGGTTACTTCCTCTTTTCCAAAAGTCTCCGCTTTCCATGTTAATCAGGAAGTGTGTTTGCCTGCCTTTCAACCAGCTGGTTCCAGGACACAGGACCGCCTGTTGAAGAAATTGAATGTACACAGAGTTCTTCTGCGTTATCTGGAGGTCACTAATGAGTTTTGCCTCTCTGACCATCTGTGTATGCTGATGCATTCTGTTAAGCGGGGTGCTCCCACTTCCAAGGCCACGATTTCCAGATGGATCTGTAGGGCCATTTCGTCAGCCTACATTCTTTCTGGGAAACTGTCCCCTATTGCCGTCGAGGCGCATTCTACCAAGAGTGTGGCTTCTTCATGAGCCGAAGCTAGATCTGTCTCTCCAGAGGAGATTTGCAGGGTTGCAATGTAGTCTTTGCTTCACACATTTGCCAGGTTCTACAGAGTGGATGTAGCTGCAAGATAGCACTCGGCTTTTGGGTCCTCAATCCTAAGGGTCAGCGCTGGAAGCCCACCCTAGGTTTTTGGAGGACTGCTTTTGTACATCCCAGCTGTCTAGAATGTCTCGCCTATTGCACTGGAAAAATAGATTATGTACTTACCCAGGTAAGATAGGTAAGACATTTTAGACTCCCCGCCCTGTTCTTCCTGTGCCTGCTTTCAGTTTTCAGTCTGTTTATACTTCTCCAAGCTGATTCTTGGACTCTTGTCAGCCCTTGTGGGCTGGGAAGAATTTGTATATTTTCCATTTATTGGGGAGTAGTTTCTGAGCTCATTTGAAGCCTGTGTTGGCAGTTGAACCTGGTTGAGTGTGGAGTATACCAAAGAGGAGGAAAGCACTGGAAGATGTTTCTAATATATTGGAGCGTTTGGATCAAGGAAATGTAACACAAGCTACAATGGTACTGTTTAGTTACTTTAGAGCAGAATAATTTGTTTAAACCTGTTGCTACAGGTGCCTCTACTTCATGTATATTAGGTACTTCTCAGTGCTTGTATACTAACTGTAGAGGATGCTAAACTGCACAGTGAAGTACACCAGAGGCAGAGTGAAAAATCCAGAGTGGATTGCTTCTGCATCATGTGGGTAAAGGGAAATAGCCCAGCTGAATAGAATGTCTCACCTATCTACTGGAAAATAGCTTACCTGGGGAAGTACATAATCTCTTTTTATCCCAGGACAAGCAGGCAGGTATTCTCACATATGGGTAATGTCATCAGACGGAGCCTCGATGCGGACGCCTCACAAGCAGACTTGCTTGAAGAAACTAGAAGTTTCGAGTCGCCCGCACCACACATGCGCGAGTGCCTTCCCGCCCAGTGCGTGTCTCCTCAGTTCTTAGTTTTCCGCGGAGCCGAGAAGTCAGTCTTTTTGGCTCTGTCCGGTAACTTCGTCGTTCGTGCCTTCTCTCACCGCAGTTTGTGTTTCTTTTTCTCACGAATCGCTGTGTTAGTCTTTTTCTTTCTTTAAAAAAAATTTTACCTCCGTCCGTTCGTCCGGTACAGGCCGCTCGGCCACGGCCCGCGGGCTTCGACTTTGCGTCGGCTGTCTTTTTGTCTATGCCCCGGCCTGTTACCGGTTTCAAATGGTGTCGCAAGTGCAAGCGCACGATATCCCTTATGGACCCTCACGGACGCTGCCTCAAGTGCCTTTGGCCAAAACATCATCCTACCTCGTGCCTGCCTTGCCAAACACTTAAGCCTTGTGCTTTTAAGCGTCATTGCGTTCTAGTGGATAACCTCTTCGAGATGGAGTCTTCTACTCTCTCAGCATCGAAGGCCCCAGTCGATGCCTCTCCTTCTACTGCTTCCACCTCGAGCTTCATTAGACCTTCGTCTTTTGGAGCGGCTCTTGCTTAGACGTCCTCGGCTGCCATATCTTCTCCTGTCTTCTCAGGTCAGATAGCTCAGCACTCGGTTCCGCCAGTGGTGATTAAAGTTTCGAAGCCTTCCAAGTCGAAACACTCTCACCCCACTGTGCGAGAACCTCCAGCCAAGGCAGGTGGGCCGGTTTCAGATGCGGTACCCTCCTTGCCGGCTACCCCCCAGCCCTCTTTGGAGGAGCAGATTATTAAGGTCCTCACTAACATGGGACCCACACTGCTTAATCTGCTTCAGCCTGGGCATGCAGAAGTCTCTCGTGAGGTCGAGCCGCCTGTGCCCTGGTCTGATCCTCCACACTCGATGCAGGGAGCGGAGTCTCTGCGAGTGTCTGGTCAGGCTTCCAAGCACAAAACGCATAGAGTAGAGTCTGTGCGAGTGCATCGACAGGATACCTCCCATTCTACCAAGGGAGTCCAGTCTTCGAAGTTGCTTCAGAGCTCCTCCACGCCTATAGATCTTCGATCAACCTCTGCTAGATCTTTGAGACACAGTTCTCGACATCACTCGAGACCTGCTTCGAGGCATTCTTTGAGACATCATTCCTCAAAGCTTCGGTCTTCTCCAGCCTCGACGAGACCTCCAAGTCCTTGTTCCAAGTCTCCGATGCCGGCCCTGGAGGATATCCCAATGTCCAGTGCCTCGTCCAAGTCTCCCGGTTTCTTCGTACCATGGTTTCCTGTTGAGGCTTCTTTTTCTTCGACTACAGTTGCCTCGACGTCCTCGAGTCCTTCTCGAAGCCGTGCCACTGCAGATCAGTTATCTTTTTCCTCATTTTTGAAACAAATGGCTATAGACTTGAGCGTTCCATTGGACACTGGATCTAAGTACTCTAAAGAATACCTCGAGACCATGCATCTTCTTCAACCTCCGGCTGAGTCTCTCAAACTGCCATTACACAAGCTTCTTGATCAGACTTTTACTAGATGCATGGAGACTCCTTTTTCCATTCCAGCAGTTCCTGGAAAGTTGGATGCCAGATATAAAACAGTGCATCATAAAGGTTTTGACAATTCCCAATTGTCACATCAATCCTTGCTTGTTGAATCCTCTTTAAAGAGATCCCATCCTTCCAGAGTGTATGCCACAGTTCCTCCTGGCAGGGAAGGGAAGACCATGGATAAGTTTGGATGCCACATTTACCAAAATGCTATGATGTCTTCGAAGGTCCTCAATTATAACTTTCATTTTATTACTTATTTTGAATTTCTTTTGTCTCTTCTGCCAAAGTTTTGGGGTTACTTAGATGATAGCAAGCATTTTGAGTTCCAAGAAGTCATTGCTTCTTTCTCTCAGTTGCGTATCTTATCTTTTGCAATCATCTTATGATGCCTTTGAGCTCTCTGCCCGAGCAGCGGCTTGTTCTGTGGCCATGCGTCGTCTAGCCTGGCTTCGCACCATAGACATGGACTCTAACCTCCAGGATTGCCTGGCAAACATTCCTTGTGAAGGCAATGACCTTTTTGATGAGTCCATCGAGGCTGCAACCAAAAAATTGTCTGACCATGCTAAATCTTTTGCCTCTATAGTCAGACCTAAGCCTAAGCCAGCTCCTTCTAGACCTACATGTCCTCCTGTTATCTACCAGAGGCGTTTTCCTCCAAAGCCGGTGCCTTACACTCGCCCTCCTTTGAAGAAGCAACCACCTCAGAAGCAACAGAAGCCTCAACCTTCTGCTCCACCTAAGGCTTCTCAGCCTTTTTGACTGTTTACACCAGAGCATAACATCCATCGTTCTGTCTCTGACTCCTTTTCCAACTATAGGAGGTCGTGTCCATTTTTTTTACAACAGATGGACGGTCATAACATCAGACCTCTGGGTCCTTTCCATCATCAGGGAAAGATATTCTCTTCATTTCCATCAAGTTCCTCAAGAGCTTCCTCCAAGAGAGTATCCTTCCAGTCACTCCCAGACTGCCCTTCTTCTTCAGGAAGATCAAGCTCTGCTTCGTCTCCATGCCATCGAACCAGTTCCCTTGGAACAGCAGAACAGGGGGTTTTACTCCAGTTACTTCCTTGTTCCGAAGAAGACGGGCGATCTGCGACCCATTTTGGATCTCAGGGCTCAACAAATTTTTAGTCAAAGAAAAGTTTTGAATGTTGTCCCTGGCATTTCTCTATCCCCTTCTCGAGCAGAACGATTGGTTATGCTCTCTGGGATCTCAAGGAGGCCTATACTCACATCCCCATTCACCCGGCCTCCCGTCAGTATCTCAGATTTCGGGTGGGGAATATGCATTATCAATACAGAGTACTACCCTTCGGCCTGGCCTCGTCTCCCAGAGTGTTCACCAAGTGCCTGGTTGTGGTAGTGGCAGCTCTACTTAATCATGGTCTTCAGGTATTTCCCTACCTCGACGACTGGCTCATCAAAGATTCCACCTCTCAAGGGGTTATTGTAGCGACCCAACGGACTACCTGGTTTCTACAAAGTTTGGGATTCAAAATCAACTTTCCCAAATCTTAACTTCAACCCTCTCAGAATCTACAATTCATTGGAGCTGTTCTGGACACTGTCCAACTCAGAGCATTCCTTCCACAACAACATCTGGAAGCTCTTCTTCAACTGTGTCATACAGCGTTTTACCGCTCTTCCATCTCAGTGAGACACATGATGGTACTTCTGGGTCACATGGCCTCTACAGTACACGTGACTCAATTTGCCAGACTTCACCTCAGAATTCCTCAATGGACCCTGGCATCTCAATGGAAGCAGGTTTGCGACCCTCTTTCTCAACACATATCAGTCACTCCTTCATTGAAGCAGTCTCTCCATTGGTGGATGCTCTCTTCCAATCTCTCCAGAGCCTTGCTTTTTCACATGTCCCCTCATCAGAAGATCCTCAAGACAGACTCGTCGACCTACGCTTGTGGCGCTCATCTCGATGGTCTCCGTACTCAAGGCCTCTGGACCAGTACGGATCGTCAGTGTCATATCAATCAGTTGGAACTCAGAGCGATCCTCAAAGCTCTCCATGCTTTTCAACATCTCCTTCACGACACAGTAGTCCTCGTCCGCACGGACAACCAATTCGCCATGTATTATGTCAACAAACAGGGAGTGACGGGGTCTGCCTCCCTTTGTCAAGAAGCTCTGGAAGTTTGGGACTGGGCAATCAGTCACAACACCTTCCTCAAAGCTGTCTACATTCAAGGGGCTCAGAATTCCTTGGCAGACAACTTGAGTCGTCTTCTGAAACCTCACGAATGGACTCTCCATTCCTCGTCTCTTCATTCCATTTTCTCACAGTGGGGAACACCTCAGATAGACCTTTTTGCAGCTCCCCACAACTTCAGACTGCCTCAGTTCTGCTCCAGGATATACTCTCCTTACCGCCTCGAGGCAGATGCTTTTCTTCTACCATGAATGAATCTATTTCTCTACGCATTTCCTCCATTCCCTCTCATTCTCAAGACTCTAGTCAAATTGAAGAACGATCATGCCACCATGATTCTAATTGCTCCTCGGTGGCCGAGACAATCATGGTACTCCCTTCTACTTCAACTCAGCAGCAGGGAGCCATACCCTCTACCAGTTTTTCCTTCTCTGCTCACACAGAGTCAAGGATCTTTGCTTCATCCCAACCTGCAGTCTGTACACCTGACAACCTGGTACCTTTCAACATAAGTACTCTTCAGTTTTCTCAATCTGTCAGAGATGTTTTAGAAGCTTCTAGAAAGCTTACAACTAGACAATGCTATCACCAAAAATGGACTAGATTTTCTACATGGTGTTTCTCTCATCATCAGGAGCCTCAACATTCCTCCTTATCATATGTTTTGGATTATCTTTTGCACCTATCCAACTCTGGACTCAAGTCTACATCCATTCGAGTCCATCTCAGTGCAATTGCAGCTTTTCATCAGCCTATCGAAGGGAAACCCCTCTCTGCTCATCCGGTGGTTTCCAGATTCATGAAAGGACTTTCAATGTCAAACCTCCTCTCAAACCGCCTCCTGTGGTTTGGGACCTCAATGTTGTCCTTTCTCAACTCATGAAGCCTCCATTTGAACCAATTGATAAGACTCATTTGAAATATCTCACTTGGAAAGTAGTGTTTCTTATTGCCCTCACTTCTGCTCGACGAGTCAGTGAGCTGCAAGCTTTGGTTATTGATCCACCATCCACTGTGTTCCATCATGACAAGGTGGTCTCAGAATTTTATCTCAACCAATCTATCGTACTTCCAGTGTTTTTTCCAAAGCCTAATTCTCACCCTGGAGAATCCACTCTTCATACTCTGGACTGTAAACGTGCTTTGGCCTTCTTCTTGGAACGCACCAAATCACACAGAACTGCTCCTCAACTTTTTGTCTCTTTTGATACAAATAAGTTGGGACATCCAATTTCTAAACACACCATCTCTAATTGGATGGCAGCTTGTATCTCTTTCTGCTATGCCCAGGCTGGATTACCCCTTCACAGTAAAGTCACAGCCCATAAAGTCAGAGCAATGGCAGCTTCTGTAGCTTTCCTCAGATCGACACCAATTGAGGAGATTTGCAAAGCTGCTACTTGGTCTTCGGTTCATACCTTCACTTCTCACTATTGTCTGGATGCTTTCTCCAGACGGGATGGTCAGTTTGGCCAAACAGTTTTAAAAAATTTATTCTCCTAAGTTGCCAACTCTCCCACCATCCCATTCTGGTTAGCTTGGAGGTCACCCATATGTGAGAATACCTGCCTGCTTGTCCTGGGATAAAGCACAGTTACTTACCGTAACAGGTGTTATCCAGGGACAGCAGGCAGCTATTCTCACAACCCACCACCTCCCCTGGTTGGATTATCTGCTAGCTATCTGAACTGAGGAGACACGCCCTGTGCACTGAGCGGGAAGGCACTCGCGCATTTGTGGTGCGGGCGACTCGAAACTTCTAGTTTCTTCAAGCAAGTCTTCTTGTGAGGCGTCCGCATCGAGGCTCCGTCGGATGACATCACCCATAAGTGAGAATAGCTGCCTGCTGTCCCTGGATAACACCTGTTACGGTAAGTAACTGTGCTTTCTAGGTAGTCATCTCCATGACCCTCAAAGCATGCCTCTAAATTGAAGCACCTCTCTCCTGCATGTTCAACCAAATGTAAGCGTTCAGCTTCACCTGGATACCATTTTAGAAAGCATTACTCATCTTCTTCCATGCCTGAAGATTCAGACATTACAATATTCCCATGAGTTTTCCCCTCCATCCAGGGAGGCGTCTGGTTCCCCAACGGAGGGTTCTACTTGTTCACCTTCTCGTAGGGAACATTCCCCATCAGCACCTGTCTCATTTACCTGATTTATCCTACAAATGGTTAAAAACCTTACCATAAAAATGAAAGCAGACTCTGAATATACTAAGGAGTACATGGAGAAATTGGAGATAAACATTCTTCTAGAGACTTGCTTAAGCTTCCTATGAATGGCATTCTCAAGCACACCTTCCAGAAAAATTTGGATATTCCTTATTCATTACCAGCAGTTCCTGGGAAACTGGACTCTCGATACAAGGTTATCCCTTGTTCAGGTTTCGGAAAACCTCAATTATCCCACCAGTACCTCCAGGGCATGAGGGTAGAAGCATGGACAAGTTTGGCAGAAGTTTGTATCAAAACTGTGATGGCTAACAGAGTTTTAAATTAAAACTTCTATTTCACCACCTATTTAAAATTCTGGATCAAAATCATGCCAACTTTTTTCAAGTATTTACCCTTTCACCAAGTACCAGAATTTAAACACATGTACCATACTCTCACACAGCTCCAAGTTCATCTAGTTCAATCTTCTTATGATGCATTTGATTTGACATCGAGAGTCTCAGCAATTTCAGTGGCCATGAGGCATTTGGCATGGTTAAGCGTTGCTGACATGGATCCTAACCTCCAGGACTGGTTAGCAAACATCCCTTGCCTGGAGGAGGAACTGTTTGGGGATTCCATAGAAAATGTGACAAAAAAGCTCTTGTAGCATGAGAAATGTTTTGCATCATTGCTTAGACCCAAGGCTAAATCTGCCTCTAGGGGATTCAAGCCATCATCTTCATACCAAAGACTTTATCCCCCGAAGTCTGCACCATATTATAGACCACCACAGAAGAAGCAGCGTGAACAGCAACATCCCCAAAAGGCTCAAACACCTGCTGCGTCCAAGCCAACTCAGCCTTTTTGACCATCAGTCAAGGTGTCTGTCTCCCCCCTCTTCAAATTGGGGGTCGCCTCTCCCACTTCTATCATCAATTGGAAGTTAATCAAATCGGATCTCTGGGTTCTTTCCATCATTCAGGAGGGTTATTCCCTTCACTTCCTTCACATTCCACCAGATCATCCCCCCAGAGAGTCTCTTTCCAACTCTCCATAGAGCTCTTAACAAATTTCTTGTCAAAGAGAAGTTTCGGATGCTCTCTCTGGCATCTTTGTATTCCCTTCT
The DNA here is from genome assembly GCF_902459505.1 of Geotrypetes seraphini. Classification (NCBI taxonomy): domain Eukaryota; kingdom Metazoa; phylum Chordata; class Amphibia; order Gymnophiona; family Dermophiidae; genus Geotrypetes; species Geotrypetes seraphini. The sequence goes on from NC_047085.1 coordinate 61,396,513, forward strand.
GGATCTCAACGATTAGTTATGCTCTGTGGATCTCAAGGAGGTTTACACTCACATTACCATTCATCCAGCCTCTTGCAAGTTTCTCAGATTTCGGGTGGGAAATTAACATTACCAATACAAGGTTCTACCTTTTGGCCTGGCATCATCTCCCAGAGTTTTCACCAAGTGCCTGGTAATGGTAGCAGCAACTTTACGAAGCTGCGGACTCTAGGTTTTTTCATATTTGGACGATTGGCTCATCAAAGACTATACGTCTCAAGGGGTTACTGTCTGTTTAGTTTGCAGGAACTATCTGTTTAGTTACTGCAAAATTTGGGATTCGAGATCAACTTTCCCAAATCTCAACTGCAGCCCTCAGACTCTTCAGTTTAATGGAGCTCTTCTAGATACTGTTCAACTAAGAGCATTCCTTCCTCAGCAGGATGCTCTGGTACAACTTTGCCATCAAGTGTCCGCCCTTTCTTCACTTTCAGTGAGGCACGTGATGGTTCTGCTAGGTCACATGGCCTCTACAGTTCACGTAACTCCTTTTGCCAGACTTCACCTCAGGATTCCTCAGTGTACGCTGGCCTCTCAATGGTCCCAGACATTGACCCGCTTTCTCAGCGCATTTCAGTCACATCTTCTCTTCGACAATCTCTTCAGTGGTGGATGCTCTCTTCCAATCTTTCCAGAGGTTTGCTGTTTCAAAACACCCTCTCATCAGAAGGTTCTCACAATAGATTCCTCAACCTACATTTGGGGCGGGAGGTAAGGGGGGGGGCTTATCTCAATGGTCTCTGTACTTAAGGGCATTGGTTCACCACAGATTGTCGCCACCACATAAATCTGTTTGAACTCAGAGTGATCTTCAATGCTCTCAAGGCTTTTCGGCATCTTCTTCAAGGGCAAGTTGTTCTCATTCATACAGACAACCAAGTAGCCAAGTACTAACAAGCAAGGAGGCACAGGATCCCTTCCTCTTTGCAAAGAAGCTCTAAAAATTTGGAATTGGGCACTCCCTCACAGCATCTTTCTGAGAGCTGTCTATATTCAAGGAGAGAAAAATTCTCTAGCAGACAAATTGAGTTGCATTCTAGAACCGCACAAATGGACACTCAGCTCACCAACTCTTCATCAAGTTTTGTTTCTCATTGAGGAGTCCACTGATAGATTGTTTGCATCTCCCCAAAACAACAAACTATCCTAGTTCTGTTTCAGACTCTACTCATCACCTGGAGGCAGATGCTTTTCTTCTGGAATGGACGAACAAGTTTCTCTATGCGTTCCCTACATTTCCACTTATCCCCCAAGACTCTTGTCAAACTCAAACAGGAACATACCACCATGATTCTGATAACTCCTCGGTGGCCCAGACAACCTTGGTTATCCCTTCTACTTCAACTCAGCAGCAGGGAACCAGTTCCTCTACCAATATTTCCGTCTCTGCTTACACAGAGTCAAGGTTCTCTTCTTCATCCCAACCTGCAGTCTCTACATCTGACAGCCTGGTTTCTCTTGACATAACTTCACATCTTCAGTTTTCTCCATCTGTCAGAGACATTTTGGATGCTTGCAGAAAATCTGCCACATGGCAATGTTACAACCAGAAAATGGACTAGGTTTTCTGCTTGATGTGATCTTCACAGCAAGAAGCCTCACTCTACCGCCTTGTCTTCAGTTCTGGATTATCTATTTCATTTATCTCAATCTAGACTCAAATCCTGGTCTGTTAGAGTCCATCTCAGTGCAATTGCTGCTTTCCTTCAATCATTCTCTTATCTACTCATCCTGTGGTTTCCAGATTTATGAAAGGACTTTTCAATGTCAAACCATCTCCAGTGGTTTGGGATCTCAATGTTGTTCTTGCTAAATTAATGAAGCCTCTTTTTGAACCAATGTCCACAGCTCATCTTAAATATCTCACTTGGAAAGTGATTTTTCTCATTGCTCTCACGTCTGCTCGCAGAGTCAGTGAGCTACAAGCTTTAGTAGCGGACCCACCTTTTACAGTATTCCATCATGACAAGGTGATACTCAGTACTCATCCAAAATTCTTACCCACCCAAAGTTGTTACTGAATTTCATCTCAATCAATCAATTGTACTTCCAGTGGGGTTTTTTTTTCCAAGCCTCATTCTCATCCTGGAAAAACAGTTCTTCATACTCTCTGGAAACTAAGAACTATTAGAACATATTTTGATATTAACTCCTTTCAACTATTAGTCCAATCATTGGTCCTTAGTCAGCTTGATTATTGTGACATCGTCCATCTTGCTGGAGCTCAAAAAAAAAAAAAAATTCATAGACTGCGCATAATACAGAATGCAACAGTTAGATTAATTTTTGATCTAAGAGGTATGATGATGTCACCAATTTCTATCATCAACTGCATTGGCTTCCTGTTGAAGTTCAGATTACATTTAAGTTTTGCTGTATTTGTTTTAAGGCATTAACAGGTCTAATTCCAGTGTATTTTATGAAATCTTTCATCATTACAAATTCTAAACATTCTAGAAAATCCCACTCACTATTCTCATTTCCTTCTGCGAAGGGATGCAAATATAAGAATTCTAAAAACGATTGTTGTCCTTCCAGGCAGCCTCATGGATTAGGGATTTGACTCGCATATTTACACTTTTAAATTTTAATCAACAATTTCTAAGTGCTTTAAAGATGCATGTTTTTATAGAATCTTTTGGAAGTTAGATTCTGGTTGTTTATTTATTTGTATTGCTGTGAACCGCATAGAACTTAACGGTATTTGCAGTATATAAGTGAGTGTTTATGTTTATGGACTGCAAGCGTTCTTTGGCCTACTATTTGTAAAGGACTAAATCCCATAGATCTTCTCCTCAACTTTTTTGTCACCTTTGATCCAATAAGTTGGGACAAGAGAACAATCTCCAATTGGTTGGCTGCTTGCATCTCATTTTGTTATGCTCAGGCTGGGCTGCAACTGTCATAGTCCACAAAGTTAGAGCTATGTCAGCTTCTGTGGCTTTCCTTAGATCTACCCCTATTGAGGAATATGCAAAGCTGCCACTTGGTCCTCTGTTCATACAATCACCTCGCATTACTGTCTGTATTCTTTTTCCAGACAGGATGGCCATTTTGGCCAACAGTATTACAAAATGTATTCTCCTAAATGCCAACACTCCCACCATCCCATTTTGGTTAGCTTGGAGGTCACCTATACGTGAAAATATATGCCTGCTTGTCCTGGGATAAAGCACAGTTACTTACTGTAACAGGTATTATCTAGGGACAGCAGGCAGATATTCTCACAACCCATCCATCTCCTCGTGTTGGCTTCTTAGCTGGCTATCTAAACTGAGAAAACGTGTGCCCTAGGTCGGGCAGAAAGGCACTCGCACATGCGCGGTGCGGCAGTCGCAAACTTTCTAAAGTTCTTCAAGCAACACTGTGCAGCTTAAATAACTGTGCTTTCTAGTAGAAAGGCATATGAGTCTTGAAGGCCCACAAGTTAGATTTAATTTCGCCTGCTTATGTTCTCAGACAGGTATGTACAGCACTCCCCCGAAATTCACAGGGGTTACGTTTGCGGAGTGACCGCAAATATTGAAAAACCATGCATATCGGAAGAGTACTGTAATCGGCACTCCTCCTACTCTCTTTCGACAATCATTTATTTCCTCAGTCCTTCTCTGGCTTTAAAAGACGTTAAGACACAGGTGTTTTTATTAGCCTTGTGCTACCTCCCTTCCCCTTTTCTGAGTTTCTGCTGAAGGGAACAGATAATGACCCCCGGTTGCCCAAGGTTCACCACTGCCTGGCTGAGGAGAGTACTAGATCCCATTTTGTTCTCGAGGGCTCCCTCGGCTTGTTTGCATCTTCGCTCCTTCAGAAATTCGCTGAAGCTTGTAATCAGCTTTGTGAAACTATTGAGCGCATGACTGAGTGAAACTTTCATAGCTTGCGGACAACTGGCCTTCTGAATAGGAGTCGGCTTGGGGCTGCTCTCCAAGCCTTGAGCATGATGTTGAGTGCTGATCCTTGAGGTTTCCCCACGACCAGCCCCAGCAAAGGTGCCCTGGTTGCCTTAGTCAGTAGCGTCTTCCAGAGATTGGTGGTGATTTTTCTGCTCAACGTGTTGTGGGAAGGGGCACAGGAGGCGCGCGGCCAGGGAAGACCGCAGGTTGAGGAAGGGAAGGCTGGCTGAGTGTTCAGAACTTTTCCATTGGTCAGTCATTTGCGGTATTTTCTGACCTGAAGAGGAGGTCAGAAAATAACGTGAATGACTGAGTCTGCGAACTGCGAATTCGTGGGCGGTATACTGTATTTCTAGCTGTTTAGTTTTCTTCTGCCAGACAGGCCAGAAGAGTGATGAGTTAACTCAATTGCAAAAAAGCAAGTGAGAGCCTTTGAGAGCTACATAACTGTTAATGCTGAGTGTACACAGGTAGGTGGCTTGTTTATTTCCACCTTGTTTTAAGTTACGTTCCTATTGGTATTGATTGGTTGTATTTTAATCATTGCGGAGCACATTCGGCTTGGTTTTGGAGTCGTTCCCCCCCCCCCCCCCCCATACCACCTTTATTTTTCTTCTTACGGTGATTGTCAACAGCTTTGGTACAAACTGAGGAGCTAGAGCTCTGCCCAGTGACAAAGGAGGCAGAGCCAAGAGAGAAAAAAATGTAGATGATGCCTTCTACATAACTCACAACTAGAGAAGAATAACCCAGTGGTCCAACACTCGTATACCTTTCTACTAGAAAGAAGATTATTGAGGTAAAAACCTAATCTTCCCTTATATTTTGTGATTGTGTGGTAAATGTTCTTACTGTTTATGTGCTGATTTAAGTTGGTTGTTGTTGGGGGTTTTTTTTTAATTGTCTAAAATGTTGGCAAATGAAGGGGCAGAGAATTAGCAGTTTAGTATGTTAATCATGTTTGCTCAGTCCTGGGGATGATTTTGTGCTTCCAGTAAAATGTTATCTGGGATTTTTTTTAACCAATTTTATTTTACTTGGAAATTAATTTGTTCATTATGTTTAGTTCTAGGAAATGGTGCTCTTGCAGAACATTCTGAAAATGTGCATATTTCAGGAATGTCAACTGGTAAGTCATTTTTTTGTAATGTTTAAATTTCATGCATGACTTAAATGGCAAATATTGAAAGTAACCTGGTATCTTATATAGAGATATTTGGCTATAAAAATTATTACTGCCTTTTCCAGCATGTAATAAGGAATGAAGCAACTGGAACATGAAAAATTTCTTCCAAGATAAAATCAATACCTATATGAACAGATTATGCTTTCTAAATAGCCTGCCTAATTATTTTTCTTTACAAATATTGAACTAAGAGTTGGTAGAAGTTGGTAGAAGTTCAGCTGAGAATAGTTTCAGCTGCCAAGTTAGCCATAATATAATTTTAAAATGTTACCATCAGAAATAATAGATTTTGGTTCAGTTCATAGAATAAAATGCTAATCTTTCATGACTTACAGATTTAACTAATTGCACAATATACCCACTTTTGGGAAAAATCCAAAATATTTACTGTATATGCTTTGATACTTAAGTTTTTGAAATATTCACTAAGGCCTTTATTTTTCAAAAAGCACGTTGAGAATTCCTATGAGCATCAGAGCTAATACCGCTACAGCTGGCGATAAAAAAGCCTAATGCTGCTTCGTAAAAGGGGAGTTAATTGGTAAAGCATTTAACAATCATTTTAAAAAATGTAGGTGTCTACTGGCACCTCGAAAAACAGTGCCTTCCTTCATCATGTCTGCGGAGGCATCTTAGAATGCCTAAGGTCGAAATAGACATGGTTAATGCCGGAAACGACCTTAGGCATTCTAAGGTGCCTCCATAGGTGCGATTCTTATCAAAGGTAAGCGCCTGAAATAGAGGCACATGATTGGCAGGCAATTTTTAGCCAATAACAGAACTATTTACAGAATCCACCCATGAGGGCTTGATTCACCCAAAGTAAATTTGTGCTCTGTAGGGTGGCTTGGCAAATAGTATTTAATAATTGAAAAATTAAAATAAAACACATTAAAAATAAAATATTTGATAGGCACTCAAAAAAAAAAAAAAGCATTTCCTGAGAAGTTTATTCAGAGCATACAGAAGGAAGAGCCACTCCTTTAACATTCTTAATAGCTAGAATACTCATGGGAGCCCAGATAATGGTATTAAATGTGTGTGTTCTGAGAATCATGTTCCTGTGTTTCAAACACCCTTTAGGAGAAAAAGCTTATATTGAAAACCAGTGATAGTGTGACTCTTGACAGTGAGTTTTGGCATAGCCCAATGTCTGATCTGATTATTATGACGTTGCAATCTGCTACCTGAATCAGTCAGATGTTGCACAGTCTCTGACTTGCGAAAGCTGTATCTAAGATTTTATAAATAAAAAATATACAAATTGTGGCATTTGTTACCATGATGCTCAGCATTGTGGGTTAAAAAACAGACCTTTCTAAGGGGCTTTAGTCTGCTCTAGATATATTTGTACAACACAAAGAAAGGGATCAAAATACACAAAGGCCCAGATTCTGTATAGGATGCCCGGGACGGGCGTCCTATACAGAATTGGGCCTACGCCCACCCAAAATAAATCCGATTCTGTAACCGACATCCATGTTACAGATGCTAGTTACAGAACCGGGTTATGTAGATGCGGCTGCTATACTTATCGCAACAAGGGATCTCCTTGCTGTAATAAGTATAGCATCCAAGGCTGCCAGTCCTAGCCCCCAAACGATCGCGGCAGGAGGGAGCCCAACCCCTCCTGCCCGAAGATCGCCGACCCCCACCCTGAAGATTGCCGGCAGGAGGGTGCTCAATCTCTTTAGCCTAACCCCCCCACCCCTCCCCAAAGATCGCCAACAGGAGAGTGCCCAATCTCTCCTGCCGGACACCCCCTCAACAAATCCCCCACCCCTCCCTGAAGATCGCCAACAGGAGGGTGCCCAATCCCTCCTGCTAGACCTCCCCCACAAAATCCCCCCCCTCCCTGAAGATCACCATCAGGAGGGTGCCCAATCCCTCCTGCTGGACCCCCACAACGAAACCCCCCCTCCCCGATTTCCCCCGTCCCCCTTGGCTCACCTTGAACGATGACCAGCCGGATGGTGGTCTTCCCACCGGCCGGCAGGCCTGCCTCTACTGAAATGAGGCGGGCCCGCCCCTCTCTAGCCCATCCCATAGGAGCCTAAGTCCTGATTGGACCAGGCACCTAAGGCCCGTCCTATGGGCGGGGCCTTAGGTACATGGGCCGTAGGCTCCTGTGGGATGGGCCGGAGAGAGGCGGGCCAGCCTTATTTTGACGGAGGCAGGCCTGCCCACCAGCCAGATGGTGGGAAGACCCGACTGGCCAACATTCAATGTGAGCCCTGTGGGGGGGGGGGGGAGAGTTCCAGAAAGGAGGGGTTGGGGGGTTTCGTTGGGGGGGGGATTGGGCACCTTCCTGCCGGCGGTATTTGGGGAGGGTTGAGGGGGTCCGGCAGGAGGGATTGGGCACCTTCCTGCCGGCGGTGTTTGGGGAGGGTTGAGGGGGTCCGGCAGGAGGGATTGAGCACTCTCCTGCCGGTGATCTTTGGGGTGGGGGGTGGACGGTCTTCGGGCAGGAGGAGTTATGTTCCCTCCTGCTGCGATTGTTCGAGGAGGAGGGAGACTGGCGCCCGCTATACTTATCAAGTGTAGCGGCCACATCTACTTATAATGTAGACCAGCATTTTGCTGGCCTACATTATATGTGTCTCCTGCTGGCCTAGGGAGACATGTATGTCTACCTAGCCTTAGGCAGTTTTGCGGGCCTCTCTAGGCTCCTGGAGGCGCCTTCAATATAGGCGGCTTGTCTGGGTAGCATTTTTTTTTTTAAATTCTTTATTCATTTTTAAAACATATACAATAAGTGAAATACGGAGTAAATTAATCTTTTTACAATATAAACATCACTTAAAATTTTTCAAATATTCATGCTTATTAATACCCTCCCCCTACTAAAACTTTTCCAACAATTTTTCCAACCTTATTTACCTCCCACCCCTCCCCCTTCCCTGGATGTGCATATTATCTAATAACAAACCATAACTATAGAGATTCTACAAAGGACGACAGTGGGCCCAAAATTAATTTAAAGTTTTCATTATTCCCTAATATAGCAGCATTCATTTTCTCATCTACTATAATAAAACGCTAAGCGCGCATGCACACTCTTACCTGCATGTTCCCTGATCTGTATGTCCGTGGCAGGTAAGAGTATGCATGCGCGCATAGGGTTCTATTCTAGGAAATACAACCACCGGTTTAAACACTAGTGTTTATATATTAGACATAAACTTGCCCACCAAAATGTAAAGTTGAGACGATCCCAGTTTTTCCAGTTTCTTGTAATCAATTGTATAGCTGTACTTGTCATAATTTAAAAGAGACGTCTTTTATGTTTATCTAGGGGATCTTTGATATGCAAAATTGTACCACAAATTATTATTTCATAGGTTAAAGGAATTTCAGAATTTAAAATATTATTATGTCCCCAAATTGATTTCCAAAAAATCAGAATTCTAGGGCAGTAAAACAATAGATGGTCTAATGTTCCTTTGTCTAGGTGACAGTGCCTTGATAAATCTTAACCAATTGTTAGTGTAGTCCTTATTCACTTCTCTCTAAATCACTAACTATTCTCTGTACTCTTTTTAAATCTCTAATATTGTAAAGCTATATGGTGCCTGTTTATATATTGCGGCACTATAAAGAGATTATTGCTCTAGTACTAACATATACTTCATAATATATGTGTGTGTATGTATATATATATATATATATATATATATATATATATATATATATATATAAATTATTTAGTTTTTCATTTGTATGGACCTTCGGATATCAACTGGACCATGAATAATGCCCAGCAATCTCTTGTCTTCATCAGTCCACTTTATTGTTTATTTACTCAAAACTCTAAAATTCATTTAATTTCATACTTATTCTTAATTTCATAATTCCATAACTATTTCTTCATTGTATTTCATTTTAGTTTCCTTCATTTCCTTACTTAATGTCTTTTTCTTCTAATTTAATCTTATTACTTAGCTACTTAACTTCGAGGTTAGCTCTCAAATGTTCATCAATGCCACCTCTCCCGACATGCATGTTTCAAACAATGTTTTTCTTCAGGGTCGAGGGGAACAATCGAGTGTACCCAGTCTGTCTGATGAAGACAAGAGTTTGCTGGGCATTATTCATGGTCCAGTTGATATCCGAAGGTCCATACAAATGAAAAAATAAAAAATTAATATATATATGCATATACATATATTATGAAGTATATGTTAGTACTAGACCAATAATCTCTTTACAGTGTATATGGGGCCGCAATATATAAACAGGCACCATATAGCTTTACAATATTAGAGATTTAAAAAGAGTACAGAGAATAGTTAGTGATTTAGAGAGAAGTGAATAGGTGACAGTGCCAGCATCTATTAGATCTAGAATTATTGCATTACATTACAGATTTCTATTCCGCCATTACCTTTCGGTTCAAAGTGGATTACAAAAAGAGTTATGGAAGAAGGGTTACAACGTTAGATCAGAGAAGGTTTCCAAGAGAGGGAAAAGTAGGATCTGGGGTTAAGGAGGGGATGGTAAGAGGGGGGGGTTAAGCTTTATCATGGTATTAAGCTTTATTAAGGGATTCTTGAAGAGTATAGTTTTTATTTCCTTTCTGAATATCTTGTAGTCTGGGGTTGTTGTCAATAGGTTGGAGACTTGGTTGTCTATCTTCGCTGCCTGAGTGGCCAGTAGTCCGTTGTATAGTTTTTTCCATTTTACTTCTTTGATTGGGGGGGGTAAGTGAATGGGGTGTGTGTTTTTCTATGCCTGGTAGAGGTGGTTTGGATGAGGCGGTCGTTTAGGTAGGTTGGGCTGTCTCCATTTATAGTTTTAAATAGTATACAGTAGAATTTAAATTGTATTCTTTCCTGGATTGGAAGCCAATGAGAATTGATGAATGCCTCAGTAATGTGATCATGTTTTTTCAATGAATAGGGGAGGTAGAGGATGTTGCAATAGTCTAGGATACTTAGGATTAGAGATTGTTAGGAGCTGAAATTGTGTTTTTTCGAAGAATTTTTGGACTTGTCTAAGGTTTCTCATAACTGCGAAAGATTTCTGTATTGTTTTTTTAATTTGTGGTTGCATGGTGCAGCCTCTGTCAAAAGTCATACCTAGAAGTTTTAGGGTGGTTTGCAAAGGGTAGATGATAGAGTTGATTTCTAAGTTGGTTATGGTTGGGATTTTGTTATTTAATTTATTCAATTATCTAATTATCTAATTTATTCAACCTAATTGGAATCCAAAAAGAACCAAGTTTGTTTCATAGATGCTGACGCTGTACACCTCATCCTTCAAGACCAAATACTTGGCTATCGAGATGCAGAAATATACTGCTTAATCTCAATGCTCCAAACATCCCTAAGAGCGTTTTTGGGTTTCTTATTCATAAGTTCAGATTTAAATTTATACCACTTGGCGGCTTGATGCCCTAGCATATCTACCTGAAAATAGAGGAATTGCAGGCTATAAAAAATTTTCATATTACGCCATTCAGGGAACCCTTTCTGAATAGTCTGTTTCAGTTGCAACCATTTATAAAATTGAAACTTTGAGATACCAAAAGATTGTTGCAACCGTGAAAAATCAAGCAGTGTTCCATTTCCTCTAATGTTCGTATGCCTACTTGCATCCAGTCTTTCCATGCAATTTTTGAACCGCCTAGTTGTATTGGAGTTGAGCCATAGTGATTGACACAAAGAATGTTCTATAGGAATTTCAGTTAATTTATTTATGCATCTCAGGGTCTTCCAAGTATCCAAAATAATGTTATTATCCTTAGCATAACTGGGTAGTTTAATGTCTAATATACGAGATAAACGCATTGGAGACATAATTTTCCATTCCAAAATTAACCACTCTGGATAATGTTCCATGAGATCAGGTAGGATCCAGTACATACCCTGACGCAGAATATAGTCCTGATGATACCTATAGAAATTTGGAAAATTTACCCCTCCCTCCTCAATTGATTTTTGTAAAGATACTAAAGCTATTCTAGCAGTTTTGCCCCTCCAAATAAATTTGATAAGAATACTGTTCAATTTTTTGTAAAAAGAACTTTGAAAATAAATTGGTAACATTCCCATCTGATAACATACCACAGGCAAAATCATCATTTTCACTGTTTGAACTCTCCCCCACCAAGATATAAGTAACGGATTCCATTGCTCACACATTTCTGTAACCTTTAACAATAAATATTTTTCATTTATTTTTATTGTTTCTTCCAGTGACTTGTAAATCCATATTCCTAAATATTTTATACCCTCTTCTTTCCATAGAAAAGGGAACTGATCAAACAATCCTTTTTGAGAATGTATATTAAGCGGAAGGACTTATGATTTATTCCAATTTATTTTATATCCTGAAAACTTTTCAAATCTTTCGATCAAGTCCAATAAATGTGGAATAGTAGATTCAGGATTTCTCAAATGAAGCAAAATTCATCTGCATATGCAGAAACTTTGCATTCTCGACCAGCATAAGGAATGCCCTGAATCCCCTCTGCTTGTTGAATAGCCAATAATAAAGGTTCCAATACAATATCAAATAACAGAAGAGATAAGGGACATCCCTGCCTGACTCCTCTCTCCAGACGAAAACCATCTGAAAAATAATTATTTATATACAGTCTGGCCAAAGGGGAGTTATACAAAGCTTTGATCATTTGTATAAATCCAGAACCCACTCCAAACCAATCCATTGCTTGGTACATAAAAGTCCATTCTACTCGATCAAATGCCTTCTCCGCATCCAAAGATACAGAGAAGGCTGGATCCTCCATGGATTTTGTTAATGTCAATATATGAAGAGCCAATCTAGTGTTATGTGAGGAATGTCTATGAGCAACAAATCTGGTTTGGTGCATACCTATAATATAAGGGAGAGTCTTAGCTAAGTGTAGGGTCAATAACTTAGCCAACAGTTTTCCATCAACATTTATCAAAGATATTGGCCTGTAGTTTGAAACCAATAAAGAATTTTTATTTGGCTTCGGCAAAACTATAGTCAAAGATTCTGCTATAGTACCTGAAATGCAGCCTTTATTCAGTTGAGCTTGATATAATTTTAATAAATAAGGCATTAATGTATTTTGAAATGATTTATATAAAACTCCACAGTGTATCCATCCCCTCCTGGAACGGATCCAACTCTAAGGGACTTCAATGCTGCTTGAATCTCCTTCAACGTAATAGGTGCATCAAGAGATCCTTTTATATGTTCGGGAATTTTAGGACCCTCAATTAAATTTAAAAATTCTAAACCTTCAAGTTCTTTATGTGAATAAAGCTCAGAGGAATACAAAGTTTTATAATATTTCAAAAACTGTTTTAATATATTATCAATTTTAGAATGAGTAACCCCATTTTCATCTGTAATAGCCACAATCTTTACTTTTCTTTTCTTTTTTTTTTTGCTTTTAAATAATTAGCTAGTAATCTTCCCGCTTTATTCGAGTTTCCATAATGCAAAGCCTGTTGAGTAAATAATTCCTCCCTAGCCCATTTAGAAGAGATCTCATTATATTTATATTTAGCTTTTAAGAGGGACTGAAATGTATCTTGTTCCCATTTTGCCGTTAATTTTACTTCTAATTCTTTGATCTTTTTCTCTAATTCAAAGAAATATTTTTTTGATTGCGTATTAACATGAGCTGAATATGAAATTATATTCCCTCTTATCCCAGGACAAGCAGGCAGCATATTCTTTACGCATGGGTGACGTCACCGACGGAGCCCACGGTACGGACCTTTTTACTAGAAAGTTCTAGTTGGCCGCACCGCGCGTGCGCGAGTGCCTTCCCGCCCGACGGAGGAGTGCGTGGTCCCCAGTTTCTTCGTTTCCGCGGAGCGAAGAAGACGTGTGTTTTTCAACGTCGTTGAAATACTCCTTTTGCCTTCCCGCTCGCGTTCTTTTTTCGATTTTTTCACCTTCGGGTGCTTTTTTCTTTCTATTACAAAAAAAAAAAAAAAAAAAAATTCCTTTCTTTTGCTTTATTTTTTCGTTCCTGCCCCGGCGGGGCCTGTTAGCACGATCCAGGCCTCGGGGTTTGATTTTGCGGAGGCCGTGTTCCCATTCATGCCCCCGCAACCCGGTTTTAAGAAGTGCCAGCGGTGTGCACGCCCGATCTCCCTCACTGACCCACACAATTGGTGCTTACAGTGCTTGGGACCGGATCATCGGGCGGATTCCTGCACCCGCTGTGCCACTCTTAAAAAACGCACTTTGAAGAATCGTCAAATCCAACAAAATCTACTTTTCGGCACCGGCCCGACTATGGATTCGACCTCTTCATCTGCGGCACCGTCGAAATCGACACCGACCACTTCGACACCGCCTGAGTCGACATCGGCGCCCCCGGCGCCAGGTAAGCCGGCTAAGAAGCCTTCCACCCTTGAGCGCCCTCCCACTTCGGGGACGACACCAGTCCTTTCGGCTCCACGCCGAGCCAAAAAACGCTCCACTCCGATTTCGGTGAGTGCCTCGTCATCGGCCTCCTCATCGCCGGAGTGTAGAGCGGCACCCATGGAACCAAAGAAGAAAAAAGTGGTTCCGGTGCCTCCCCTGGATGACCGCATTGCGGCCATCCTCCAGGACAAGTTGCAGGAACAACTCCACAAGCAACTTAAGCAGCTCTTACCCTCTATCTTGGCACCGCTGCTCTCGGTACCAGACCGGCCCGAGACCCATACCGTCCAACCGGTATCCACTCCCTCGGTACCTATGGACTCCTCCATGCCCATTCTCTCGGCACCGCATCTCCATTCCCATGCCGAGGCTATGGCATTGACGACGACCGATCCTCCTCGGGACCGGGCAGGGCACCGGTCTTCCCACGACTCTGACCGGCACCGTACTTCTCGGGACCGAGACAGACATAGGTCTACATCACCTGGTAACGTCTCGGTACGCTCAGGCAAATCTTTGTCTAAAACTCACCATGCCGAGCCTTCCACTCCAGTCTCTCGACACGCACATACCGATGTCAGAGACCCGGACCTATGGGAACAATCCCCTACCGGTACCGAGGAGGATGCATCGTCGTCGGATGAAGAGCCTTCGGCACCCGATACCGCATCTAAACCTGAACAATCTTCCTTCTCTAAATTCCTCAGGGAGTTGTCGGGTGCTTTGTCTTTGCCTCTGGAATCTGACTCTAAGAAGTCACAAGCTTTCCTGGAGGCATTAGATTTCGATCAACCTCCCAAAGAGTTCCTAAAGTTGCCCGTGCATGATATCTTACGGGAAACTTTTTATAAAAATTGGGAGAACCCGCTGACTGTTCCTGGGGCCCCCCGTAAATTGGACAGCCTCTATAGGGTTATACCAATCCCAGGATTTGATAAACCCCAACTCCCTCATGAGTCTCTCCTAGTGGAGTCCACTTTAAAAAAGACTCAGGGCTCCAGTGTCTATGCCTCCACCCCTCCTGGCAGAGAGGGCAAAACTATGGACAAGTTTGGCAAGCGGCTCTATCAGAATGCCATGCTTGCCAACAGGGCAAACAACTACTCGTTCCATTTTTCATTCTACCTCAAACATCTGGTAATGCAACTCTCCGCCATGCAAAAGTACATGCCAGAGCATAAGGTTCCACTTTTCCAGCAGCACATCTCCAGCCTGCTTCAACTGAGAAAATTCATGGTGCGCTCTATCTATGACTCTTTTGAGCTCACCTCCCGTGCATCTGCCATCGCTGTGGCTATGCGCCGTCTGGCCTGGCTCAGGGTCTCTGATCTGGACGTCAACCATCAGGACCGACTAGCCAACGCCCCATGTCTGGGAGACGAATTATTCGGAGAGTCCCTGGATACCACCACACAGAAACTCTCCGCCCATGAGACCAGATGGGATACTCTCATTAAACCAAAGAAAAAGGCTCCTCCTGCTCGTCCTTACAGACCACAGACCTCATATCAGCGCAGGTTCTCCGCTAGGCCGCTCAATCCACCTCCACAGCAACCTAGGCGGGCCCGCCAACACCAGCACACCCAGCCTCGTGCCCAGTCTAATCAACCGGCCAAGGCTCTTCCTCCTGCCAAACCATCTCAGCCCTTTTGACTCCTCTCTCCAGGGCTTAGCCAGTCTTCCACCCTCATTGCCTCTTCCTCAGCCGATCGGAGGCAGGCTTCACATCTTCATCAGCCGTTGGGAGGTCATCACATCGGACCAGTGGGTCCTAAACATCATCCGCCACGGCTACTCTCTAAACTTCCAGACTCTTCCACCAGACAATCCTCCCGTAGAGTCTGCTTCTCTTTCAACTCAAACCCCCCTCCTCCTGAGGGAGGTCCAATCCCTCCTTCTACTCAATGCCATCGAAGAAGTACCTCTGGAACAAAGGGGCCGGGGATTCTACTCCCGTTACTTTCTGGTTCCAAAAAAGACAGGAGACCTACGTCCCATTCTCGACCTCCGGGACCTCAACAAGTGTCTCGTCAAGGAGAAGTTCAGAATGCTCTCCCTTGCCACGCTGTACCCTCATCTCTCTCAGAACGACTGGCTATGTTCCCTGGACCTCAAGGAGGCCTACACTCACATCCCAATCAATCCATCCTCACGTCGCTACCTACGATTCCAGGTGCACCATCGCCATTATCAGTACAAGGTGCTACCTTTTGGCCTGGCATCATCTCCCAGAGTGTTCACCAAATGCCTCATTGTGGCGGCGGCCTTCCTCAGGTCCCACAACCTTCAGGTGTTTCCCTACTTGGACGATTGGTTAGTGAAAGCACCTACGTCTCCACTTGTGCTACAAGCCACTCATCATACCATCTCTCTCCTCCATCTTCTGGGGTTCGAGATCAACTACCCCAAGTCGCATCTGCTTCCCACACAGCGACTTCAGTTCATCGGAGCGGTTCTCGACACCACACTAATGAGGGCGTTTCTCCCCTCCGATCGTCAGCGAACTCTGCTACGCCTGTGTCGTCAGGTGCTCCTTCATCACTCCATTTCTGCCAGACAAATGATGGTCCTCCTGGGCCACATGGCCTCGACGGTTCATGTGCTTCCCCTGGCACGACTCCACCTCAGAACACCTCAATGGTCTCTGGCCAACCAATGGTCACAGACCTCGAATCTTCTTTCTCATCCCATCTCTGTGACATCGTCTCTTCAGCGATCTCTACAATGGTGGTTGGACTCCTCAAATCTTTCCAGGGGCCTTCTTTTTCATCTGCCCCCGCATTCCATGATCATCACCACGGATGCCTCCCCTTATGCATGGGGAGCTCACCTGGGAGACCTACGCACCCAAGGTCTTTGGACCCCGCAGGAGCGTCTCCATCACATCAACTTCCTGGAACTACGAGCCATGTTCTATGCTCTCAAGGCCTTCCAGCACCTTCTTTGCCCTCAGGTTCTGCTTCTGTGCACGGACAACCAAGTTGCCATGTACTACATCAACAAACAGGGCGGCACCGGATCTCGCCTCCTTTGTCAGGAGGCTCTTCGCATTTGGACCTGGGCCACGGCCCACAGTCTCTTCCTCAAGGCTGTCTACATCCAGGGCGAACAGAACTCCCTGGCCGACAATCTCAGCCGCATCCTTCAACCTCACGAGTGGACTTTGGATCCTCCCACGCTCCACTCCATCTTTGCTCGCTGGGGCACTCCGCAGGTGGACCTATTCGCAGCTCCTCACAACCATCAGCTGCCCCAGTTCTGCTCCAGACTCTTCTCTCCTCACCGTCTGGCCCCGGATGCATTCCTGCTCGATTGGACGGATCGGTTCCTCTATGCCTTTCCTCCTCTACCTCTGATGTTGCGGACTTTATCCAAACTCCGCAGGGACGGAGCCACCATGATCCTCATAGCTCCCCGGTGGCCTCGTCAACACTGGTTCTCCCTTCTACTTCAACTCAGCTCCAGGGAGCCCATTCCTCTACCTGTGTTTCCTACTCTACTTACACAGCAACATCAGTCTCTACTACATCCCAATCTGTCTTCCCTCCACCTGACAGCTTGGTTTCTCTCGGGCTAACCTCTTCAGGAAATCTGTCTCAGCCGGTCCGTCTCATTTTGGACGCCTCCAGGAAGCCGGCCACCCTCCAATGTTACCATCAGAAGTGGACCAGGTTCTCCTCTTGGTGCCTCCGTCATCATCACAACCCCACCTCCTTAGCGGTGGAAACTGTTCTAGACTACTTACTCTCCCTGTCCAACGCAGGCCTCAAGTCTACCTCAATCAGAGTCCATCTCAGTGCCATCACGGCATTCCATGAGCCTGTCCTAGGAAAACCTCTCACGGCTCACCCTCTGGTTTCCCGATTCATGAGGGGCCTCTTCAACATCAAACCACCTCTGAAACCTCCTCCGGTCGTCTGGGACCTGAATGTGGTTTTGTCTGCCCTCATGAAACCTCCCTTTGAGCCACTTGCCACAACTTCGCTCAAATTTCTGACATGGAAGGTTCTTTTCCTCATTGCCATCACCTCTGCCAGGAGGGTTAGTGAGCTTCATGCACTGGTTGCCGATCCACCGTTCACTATCTTTCACCATGACAAGGTGGTTCTGCGCACCCATCCAAAGTTCCTTCCAAAGGTGGTCTCAGCCTTTCACCTCAACCAGTCCATTGTTTTGCCTGTGTTCTTCCCGAAGCCTCATTCACATCCCGGAGAACAGGCATTGCACAGTCTTGACTGCAAGCGTGCCCTGGCTTACTATCTCGATCGTACAAGGGCTCACCGCTTGTCCCCTCAGCTCTTCCTGACCTTCGACCCGAATCGTTTGGGTCGACCGGTCTCTAAACGGACGCTATCCAACTGGCTTGCAGCTTGCATCGCGTTCTGTTACGCTCGGGCCGGTCTGTCACTAGACGGTGCTGTCACGGCCCACAGGGTAAGAGCTATGGCCGCTTCTGTTGCTTTCCTCCGTTCCACACCCATTGAGGAAATCTGCAAGGCGGCCACCTGGTCCTCAGTTCACACATTCACTACTCACTACTGTCTGGATGCTTTCTCCAGACGGGATGGGCACTTCGGCCAATCTGTACTTCAGAATTTATTTTCCTAATGGCCAACCATCCCCCCTCCCTCTTTGTTAGCTTGGAGGTCACCCATGCGTAAAGAATATGCTGCCTGCTTGTCCTGGGATAAAGCACAGTTACTTACCGTAACAGGTGTTATCCAGGGACAGCAGGCAGATATTCTTACGTCCCACCCTCCTCCCCGGGTTGGCTTCTTAGCTGGCTTATACTAACTGGGGACCACGCACTCCTCCGTCGGGCGGGAAGGCACTCGCGCACGCGCGGTGCGGCCAACTAGAACTTTCTAGTAAAAAGGTCCGTACCGTGGGCTCCGTCGGTGACGTCACCCATGCGTAAAGAATATCTGCCTGCTGTCCCTGGATAACACCTGTTACGGTAAGTAACTGTGCTTTATGGTAGCTTTAAAAGCATCCCATAAAGTTTCCAATGAGATCTCATCTAAGGAATTCAATTGGAAATATTCCTCCATTTTTATATTAAATTCTTCAATAAATTTTGTGTCCTCTAGCAGTGTATTATTGAACCTCCAAACAGGTCTCTTTCCATCTTGTTCCTTCAATTCAAATTCTATCCATACTCCACCATGATCTGATAAAATAATGGGATCTATGGTAGCTGTTCTGACCTGTTGTACAAGATTATCTGAAACAAAAATATAATCAATCCTAGAAAATGATTTATGAACATGTGAACAAAAAGAAAATTCCCGAACATTAAAGTGTAAAATTCTCCAGATGTCTTTCAGTCCACAAACTTGAATCAAATTATCCAATTCTAATGATTTTATCAGTCTACTAGGTTTTTTTTTATCCAATAAAGGGTCCACAACAGCATTAAAATCTCCTGCCACCACTAAATTAGTTGTAGCCAGAGGTAGAAGAATATGTTGGAGTGTTTTGAAAAATTCACTTTGATTTGAATTAGGACCATAAACATTAAAAAGCATCAGAGTATCCTTGCCTGAGTTCATTTTCACATATACCCATAGGATCAGCTGAAATCAAGTTAAATGATGCATTACATTTTTTATTTACTAATATGGCAACCCCCCCCCCCTTCCCTACAGCAGGAGCATAAAAACATTCTTTTACCCAACCTACTTCTAACTTTTTGGATTCTATATTAGATAAATGGGTCTCTTGAATATAATAAATATCCGCATTTTGTTTTTTGAGAAAATTCAGTGTTTTTTTCCTTTTTATGGGGTGATTAAGACCATTGACGTTTAATGAAAATAATTTCATATACATGTTAAATTATTAATAGTTCTCTATTCACGCTACTATTTAGATAATAACCCATGCACATTCAGGGACCTCCCCTTACCCTCCCCCCAACCCATTAAATGATACAAATACTTGGAACGCGCTTATCAGCATTTTTTTAAAAAACTTGTGTCCTGATTGGCTGGTTAGACAGCTGTAGAATGCCTACAGCTGCCTACAATCAGGACACAGTTTACAGAATCCGAGCCAAAAATAATAACTTTATTTTTTTCTATACTGCCAACACCCTAAAAGTTCTAGGCGGTTAACAAAGTAAGAGGACTGAACAATTCAGTGATGAAACAGAACACATAAGAAGCACAGCACAATAACACCCACAAAAGTGTACATGCCAACAGAACTGGGATGAATAATTCATCCCAGTTCTGTTGGCCAGATATATTTGTGTCATAATCCAAGAAAAGGGAATGAGTTTTATTCAGCTGGCTAAGTAATCAAGAAGATGCTGATTCAAATGCAACAAATCACATCTTTCTATCATTTCATTTGCCAGAGATATGTTTCAATTAACAAAACTTTTAATTATAAATAGAACCCAACTGATGTTGTTGCCTCGTTTCTCAAGTAAGCATGCACTAAGACTTGGTAACTTTTCCTAGATTGCAACACATTTATTCTCTGAGATAATAGTGAATTATTCAGAGTTTGACAGCAAAGGTAGTAGTAATCACAACCATTGTAGATTTTGAGCTTGCTTTGGAAAAGAACCGAGGGGCTGATTCTGTATGTGGTTCCTGATGCTGCATACACCTAGAAAAATAGGCACTTAGAAAAGTAGTGCCTGCCTTGTGTCAATTATGGACAGGCGCTGCTTACAGAATCACAGCTAGTAAGGACCCTAGGCGCTGGAAATGTAGGCCAGGGATTTACAAGCCTACATTTACAGCACTTGGGGTCCTTGTAGCATCACAGCCAGTGGTACCTAGTGACACCAAATCCAGTGCCGTTCCTAACACACATCCATGTCTGAGCTTCGGTGTCACTAGGTGCCATGGACTCGCGGTCCTGGAGGGTGCGTAGTGGCACCTAATTTTTTAAAAATTTGTTGTAAATTTTTTGGTTTTTTTAATGGCATGATCAATTATCGCTTCACTTAACCCATTTCTAGTGCAAGAGGCACATCAGTCTTGAACTAGTGGGTAGTCTACCCTCAAACCATGAGTTTGTCTTGCAGAAGGTGTCTATCTTTTTTTTTTGGCTCCACCTCCTATCTCAGTGGGCTTTTCTGTAGCCCCTCAGTTTTTCCTTATGCAAGTAAGCTGAGAAAGTAGATGTTCTGCTTTGAGTTCTCTTTATTATTATTATTGGGTTTTTAAATGTTTGTGTATGTTTATTTTGAATTTGATATACTGCTCTAGCATTGACTGATCTAAGCTATTTACAGATAAATGAATATATAGAAAATGGAAAGGAACTCCATAAATTATATAGGACAGAGAAGATAGACACAGAAGATAGAGTAATTACAATGTCAAATCAATCACAATGTAAAAAATCTGCACAGAAAACCCAGTAGAGACTTTAAATTGTCAAAGTTCAGTGGTACCTTGGTTTAAGAGCATAATTCGTTCCAGAAGCATGCTCTTAAACCAAAACACTCGTATATCAAAGCAACTTTCCCCATAGAAGATAATGGAAACTTGAACAATTCGTTCCACCAACCCCCCCCCCCCCCCGAGGCTACCGGCGCTGCTCCATCACCCCCTCCCCCCGCTCGAACCGGCATTGCAACCCTCCCCCCCCCCCCGCGAATGCCCCCCCGCGAGAACCGCAAAGCACCCCTGTGCTGAAAGCGGCATCCGCCCACCCTTCCTCCCAAGCACGGTCCTTACCCCTTCTGCTCGTTTTAAGGGTGAATGCAAGCTCCCGCCTCTTGCCTGGGCTGGGCCTTGAGCATCTGCGCATGCTCAAGGCCCAGCCCAGGCAAGAGGCGGGAGCTCGCATTCACCCTTACAACGAGCAGAAGGGGTAAGGACCGTGCTTGGGAGGAAGGGCGGGCGGATGCCGCTTTCAGCACGGGGGTGCTTTGCGGTTCTCGTGGGGCGGCGTTCGTGGGGGGGGGAGGGTTGCAATGCCGATTCGGGGGGTGCGATGCCGGTTAGAGCGGGGGAGGTGCTCGTACACCAGAACATGCTCGGTTTGCGAGGCAAAAGTTTGCTGAGTGTTTTGCTCGTCTTGCAAAACACTCGCAAACCGGGTTACTCGCAAACCGAGGTTCCACTGTAGTTTTGTTTCAAAATAAGGAGAAGGAAAAATCCCTCAAAAGCCTGGTTGAAGTAGAAAGTTTTTAATTTTACCTTAAATTTTTTTAAATTAATCTCACTTCAGATGTCTAAAGGAAGGTTATTCCATAGAGAGGGAGCTAAAGAGATGAAGGCCCTGTTTCTGGTAACTGCCCTATGAGCCATAGAGGGTGAGGGAGTGGTCAGTCTAAAACCTTTCACCAATCGAAGAACTCTAGTGCAATTTAAACCTTTTGACACATATGGACCGGCGGAAATAAAATAATTATTATCTCCGCCCCAGACCCCGCCCCAGAATAATAGTAATTGTAACACCATTTTTTCCATTCATTTTATATATATATATATATATATATATATATATATATATATATCTCCTATATAATAAAAGACAAAGCGCACATGCGCACTTAGGATTTCGTGTTGCCTGCCGCTGTGGTGTGTGTTCCGTGGCAGCCAACACAGCGGCAGGGAACATTCTGGCCACTCCCCTCCTCCCGCCCTCACTCACCCTGGAAGCCAGGCAAGCTCTCTCCCTGCCCGTGTCCTCGGCAGGGAACACACCTCGGCCCTCACTCGCTGCCGCCACTGCTGCTGATCCTCCTGTAAAGAGCAGCCTGCGATGGTGGCTGGCTTTAGCGAACCTCGCAGGCCGCTCTCTAGCCTCAGTAACACGTTCCCTCTGACACGATCCCGTGTGTCAGAGGGAACGTACTACCGAGGCTGGAGAGCGGCCTGCAAGGTTCGCTAAAGCTGGCCACCATCGCAGGCTGCTCTTTACAGGAGGATCAGCAGCGTGAGAGGAGCCTCCGCCGGCACTTTTAAAGCTTAAAGCAAAAACCTTCGGCCGCAGCAGGCCAGCCCGCGGGAAGGGAAGGGGGAGGGGCCGAACGGAGCAGGACAGCTCAAGTAAGAGAAGGGAATTGCTTCACAGGGACCTGGAGGGGAAGGGAAATATCACTGCTGCTTCTGCAAAGGAAAGTAGGGGGGGAGAGAAGGGAATGGGGGGTGGGGGGAAATGCTGCTACTACTTCACAGGGACCTGGAGGGGAAGGGAAATACCACTGCTGCTTCTGCAAAGGAAAGTGGGGGGGGGGGAGGAGAAGGGAATGGGGGTGGGGGAAGATGCTGCTACTACTTCACAGGGACCTGGAGGGGAAGGGAAATACCGCTGCTGCTTCTGCATAGGAAAGTGGGGGGGGGGGGAGAGAAGGGAATGGGGGGGTGGGGGAAAATGCTGCTACTACTTCACAGGGACCTGGAGGGGAAGGGAAATATCACTGCTGCTTCTGCAAAGGAAAGTGGGGGGTGGGGGGGGAGGAAAGTGACAAAGGAGGCCAGGGAGAGAGACAGACAGAAAGAAAGACAGACAGACAAAGGGTGCCAGGGAGAGAGAGAGAGAGAGAGAGAGAGAGTAAAAAATAGCAGGAGGGAGAGAGACAGAAAGAAAGGAAGAAAGAGACAGGAGCAGGGAGAGAGACATAAATAAAGAAGACAGACAGGCATATATTCTAGCACCCGTTAATGTAACGGGCTTAAACACTTATATATATAGATATATATAGAGAGAGAGACACTAAGAGACTAAGCCTTCAACGCTTGTGCTCCACTTCGAGATCCTCCTTTGCCTGTCTCTACAAGGCATGAGTCGATGCTCTCAATTCCTCATACTCCTGGGATGTCTCCGTCAAGGCTTCTGAAATGTAAGCACTCTCTGACTCCGCCTATATCACACAGCAGAGCTTCTTCTGTCACTCTTATGTTGGATACAGACATGCCTTCTGAATACTCCAGAAAGGCTACTCTATCTTACTCAGCGGCACCTTGGTCTCGCTCCACTTCGCCTCCTGAGGAGTCTTCGGCTTCAAAATCTACATCTTTTTCAAGATTCATCTTTGATAAAAGTAAGGCTCTTCAGATTGATCTTCAGTCTGAATCTCAGTATACTCCTGAATATTTGGCCGAAATGGAGTTATCTCAAAGGACACCATGAGACTTCCCAATTGAATCCTGTGTTGAAACAAACATTTCTCAGGAATCTCGAGCCTCCTTATTCAATCCCGGCTCGGTACCGTACAGTTCCTTGTAAGGGATTTGAGAAGCTGCAATTGTCTCACCAATCCTTGGTGGTGGAATCATCTCTTAAAAATTCTAATCCCACAAAGGTATATGCTGCAGTACCTCCATGCACCATGGATAAATTTGGACGCCATCTTTATTAAAATTCCATGATAGCAAATAGAATCCTGAATTACAACTTCATTTTTATTTCTTATTTGAAGTACTGCATTAAAACCATGCCTTACTTTTTTCCTGACTTGGCGTTTCAACAACTTCAGCAGACCCTTTCTCAAATACGTCTTTCATACTCCAAGCCACTTATGATGCTTTTGAGATGTCCTCTAGGGCAGTGGTTCCCAACCCTGTCCTGGAGGAACACCAGGCCAATTGGGTTTTCAGGCTAGCCCTAATGAATATGCATGAAGCAAATTTGCATGCCTATCACTTCCATCATATGCAAATCTCTCTCATGCATATTCATTAGGGCTAGCCTGAAAATCCGATTGGCCTGGTGTTCCTCCAGGACAGGGTTGGGAATCACTGCTCTAGGGTAACTGCCTTTGCTGTGACAATGCGATGTCTGGCTTGGCTACGCATTGTGGACATGGATCCCAACTTACAAGACCTTCTAGTTAATTTACCTTGCCAAGGTAATGAGCTTTTTGATAATTCCATCGAGTCTACCACCAAACGTCTGAACACGAGCGGTCGTTTGCCTCTTTGGTTCGGCCCAAGGCTAAAACCCCAGCTTCTAAACCTTACAAGCCGCCTCCACGTCGTTACCCTCAAAAGTCTACTCCGGCTTTTTCCAGGCCTCCGCCTAGAAGACAACAGCAGCAACAGCGTCAACAAAATCCTCAAGACGCCTGCTGCAGCTAAGCCGGCACCGGTTTTGACAATCTAAATCTGAGCATAATGTCCACCTGTATCCATCAGACTTCTCTCCTACCCATTGGAGGTCGGCGCCATCACTTTTACCAACAGTGGGAGCAGATTATCTCAGACCTCTGGGTTCTCACCATCATTCGTGAAGGTTACTCACTTCAGTTCCTTCAAGTGCCACCAGATCTCCCTCCCAAGAGAGTTTCCTTCCAGCATGTCGTAACTTCCCTTCTTCAGGAGGCTCAGGCTCTTCTTCGCCTTCGAGCTGTCGAGGAGGTTCCCTTGAATCAACGAGACACGGGCGAGACATGGGTATTTATTCCTGTTATTTTCTAGTCTCAAAGAAGACGGGATTTGCGACCTATTCTGGACCTCAGAGCCCTCAACAAATTTCTTGTCAAATAAAAGTTTTGGATGATCTCTCTTCCAAGACTGTACCCCCTGATGGATCAAGGGGATTGGTTATGCTCTCTGAATCTCAAGGAGGCTTATACTCGTATCCCAATTCATCCAGCCTCTCGCAGATTCCTGAGATTTTGGGTGGGGAATCTCCATCTTCAATTCAGAGTTCTTCTTTTCGGACTCAACTCATCTCCCAGGGTCTTCATGGAGTGCCTGGTAGTGGTAGCTGAAGCCCTGCGGACGCAGTGCCTTCAAGTCTTTCCATACCTAGGTGACTGGCTCATCAAAGTGTCATCTCAACAGGAAGTTATTGTAGCGACCCAACGGACTATTACGTTTCTCCAATGTCTGGGGTTCGAAATCAATTTTCCAAAGTCTCAAGTTACATCCCTCCCAAACTCTAGTTTATTGGAGCCATACTGGACACTGTTCAACTCGGAGTATTCCTGCCTCAATCACGCCAGGATGCTCTCATGCCAACCAGTGTCTTCCCTCATGTCAATCTCTGCAAGACAAATGATGGTTGTTCTCGGTCACATGGCCTCTACAGTTCACGTGACTCCTTTTGCCAGACTTCACCTCTGAAATCCTCAGTGGACCCTGGCATCTCAGTGGCAGCAAGCTTGCAATCCACTCTCTCAACTCATTACAGTAACTCCTTCGTTGAGACAGTCTCTCCACTGGTGGATGCTCTTTTCCAATCTTTCCAGAGGTTTGCTATTCCACACGCCCCCCTCATCGGAAGATCCTCACAACAGATTCTTCAACCTATGCTTGGGATGGTCTCCATACTCAAGGCCATTGGTCCAGCAAGGATCATCAGTGTCACATCAATCTGTTGGAACTCAGAGCGATCTTCAACGCTCTCAAAGCTTTCCAGCATCTTCTTCATGACCAGGTAGTCCTCAACCAAGTCGCCATGTATTATGTCAACAAGCAGGGAGAAACGGGATTGCTTCCTCTTTGTCAAGAAGCTCTGAAGCTTTGGAATTGGGAAATCCTTCACAATTATCTTCCTCAGAGTTGTCTACATTCAAGGGCAGCAAAACTGGCAGACAAATTGAGTCGTCTTCTACAACCTTACAAATGGACACTCAATTCTTCGCCTCTACATCACATTTTTGCTCAGTGGGAAATTCTTCAGATAGACCTCTTTGCGTCTCCACACAACAACAAACTGCCTCAGTTCTGCTTCAGGATATACTCTCCTCACCGCCTCGAGGCAGATGCTTTCCTTCTAGAATGGACGAATCAGTTTCTCTGTGCGTTCCCTCCATTCCCTCTGTTTCTTGAGACTCATGTCAAACTCAAGAAGGAACATGCCACCATGATTCTGATAATCCTCGGTGGCCCAGACAACCATGGTACTCCCTTCTACATCGACTCAGTACCAGGGAGCCTCTACTTTTACAAGTATTTCCCTCTCTGCTTACACAGAGTCAAGGGTCTCTGTTCCATCCCAACCTGCAGTCTCTACACTTAACAGCTTGGTACCTCTCAACCTAACTGCCACTCTACAGTTCTTTCAATCTGTACAGGACATTCTTAGAGGCTTCCAGGAAGCTGTCCACTAGGCAGTGTTACACCCAGAAATGGACTAGATTTTCTACTTTGGGTACTACTCATCACAAAGAGCCACAATCTACTTCCTTGTCATTTGTTTTGGATTACCTGCTGTGCTTATCTTGCTCTGGCCTCAAATCCACATCTATTAGAGTCCACCTAAGTGCCATTGCTGCTTTTCATCAGCCTATTTAAGGGAAACCCCTCTCTGCTCATCTTGTTTTTTTCCAGATTTATGAAAGGACTTTTCAATATCAAGCCACCTTCAGTTGTTTGGGATCTCAATCTTGTTCTTACTCAATTGATGAAGCCTCCATTCGAACCAATAGATTTGGCTTATTTGAAATATCTCACTTGGAAAGTGGTGTTTCTCATTGCGCTCACCTCTACTAGATGTGTCAGTGAGCTACAAGCTTTAGTGGCAGATCCACCTTTTACAGTATTCCATCATGACAAGATGGTCCTCTGTACTTATCCAAAATTCTTGCCTAAAGTGGTTTCAGAATTTCATCTCAATCAATCCATCGTTCTTCCAGCGTTTTTTTCCAAAGCCTCATTCTCATCCTGGAGAAATAGCGCTTCATACTCTGGATTGTAAACGTGCCTTGGCTTTCTACTTGCAACACACTCGACCTCACAGAACTGCTCTTCAACTTTTCATCTCCTTCGATCCGAATAAGTTGTGGCATCCTGTTTCCAAGCGAACCATCTCCAACTGGATGGCTGCTTGCATCTCTTTCTGCTATGCTCAGGCTGGTCTCCCTCTGCAGGGTCAAGTCACAGGCTATAAAGTTAGAGCAATGGTGGCGTCTGTAGCTTTCCTCAGATCAACTCCTATTGAAGAAATCTGCAAGACTACCACTTGGTCCTCGGTTCATACCTTCACCTCTCATTACACTGCACAACAATTTTTTGGTTAAGTCTTGATTCCTGAAAAGTTTTTGGTGATTATGACAGGTACCAACTTGGTATGCTCAAATATGGTTTTGGTTTTACTGCATCACGTAAGAACTATGAGAAATAGACATTTTTATGTTTACTGACAATAAAATATATAGTCAAGTTTACGTTTCGCACAAGCGACTAAATGAAACAGAATTAAAAGTGTTTTGCTCCCGAGTTTCTTTTATATTCAGTGTCTGGTGCATCACGTTGTAGCATCCAACAATAGTCGGCAAGCATTGACGGATTCCAATTGCCCTGGTATCGTTTCTCCATCGTAGCTATGTCTTGATGAAACCTTTCACCGTGCTCGTCACTCACAGCACCGAGATTTTCGGGGAAGAAGTCCAAGTGTGAATGGAGGAAATGAATCTTGAGTGACATATTGCACTTCATTCTCTTGTATGCTTTGAGAAGTTTGTCTACCAGCTGAATGTAGTTTGGGGCTCTGTAATTGCCCAGAAAATTGTCAACAACGTCTTTCAAGGCTTTCCAGCCAATTTTTTCCGGCCCAACTAACAGATCTTCAAATCGCTTGTCACTCATAACATGTCTGATCTGGGGGCCAACAAAAATACCCTCTTTGATCTTGGCATCAGTTATTCTTGGGAACATCTGTCTTAAATAACGAAAACCTTCCCCTTCCTTGTTCATTGCTTTCACAAAATTCTTCATGAGTCCCAGTTTAATGTGAAGAGGAGGCAAAAATATCTTTGTCGGGTCAACAAGCGATTCATGTGCTACATTTTTCTGTCCTGGAACTAACTTTTTACGGAGTGGCCAGTTCTTTCTAGAATAGTGCGACTCTCTGTCTCGGCTGTCCCATTCGCAGATGAAACAGCAGTACTTTGTATAGCCAAGCTGCAGTCCTAGTAACAGAGCAACGACTTTGAGGTCTCCACAGATATTCCAGTTATACCTGGTATACTGGACATACTTTAGTAACATTTCCATATTCTCATATGTTTCTTTCATATGTGCTGCATAGCCAACAGGTACTGAAGGATAAACGTTGCCATTGTGCAACAGAACAGCTTTCAGGCTTAACATTGACGAATCAATGAAAAGACGCCACTCTTCCGGGTTGTGATCACAACCAAAGACCGAGAACAATCCTTCAATGTCACAACAGAAACAGAGACTGTCGACTTGTGCAAAAAATTTGGTTATATCATGATGCCGGTCTCGAAACACAGAAATTTTCGTACCTGGTGATAGCAAACACCATTCCTGCAGTCTCGAACCTAGCAGCTCAGCTTTTGCTTTTGACAGACCCAAATCTCTGACCAAATCGTTCAATTCGGACTGTGTTATCAGATGTGGATCGCCTGATGAGGATGGTTCAAAATCCGGGTCAATGTCACTGTTAGAACCCTGCACTGCAGTTTCTTCATCTGGTTCGTCTAAGGTCCAATCCTCTGGTGGTTTCGGAACTGGAAGACTGTCATCATGTGGCATGGGTCTCATTGCTGAAGGCAGATTAGGATATTCAATTGACTTCTTGTTTTTGGCAGAGAAACCAGACACATTAGTCAAACAGAAATAACAGTCCGTCACATGGTCTTTCTGTTCTCGCCATATCATCGGAACAGCAAATGGCATCGTCTTTCGAGTACCTCTGAGCCAGGCTCTCAGACTAACAGCACATGTCGCACAGCAAATGTGAGGCGCCCATTGCTTGTCTTGATCACCTATTTTGCAGCCAAAATACAGATGATAGGCTTTCTTTACAAGGGCAGTCATCGAACGTCTCTGAGGCGTAAGTGTATATTCCCCACAGATATAGCAGAATGTGTCGCGGCTGTTACGACACCGACGAGACATATTGCCCGACACCAAAACGTCTATAGCATCAAGCTTACTTACTGTTATATTGCTACAGCTACTATACTACTATACTTTACTATACTGATACTATATACACACACGGACTATCTATATTAACCAAATGAGCAGGATCGGTGTATGGAAGCCACCATTATAGCATGGTGAGACAGCGCAAGCTCGTTCAGACCTGCCCAGACATGCCCAGGATGTCATCTTCCATAAAACAGCTTCCAACCTGGCTAGATTTTATGCATGGACATACCCAGGCGGCACAAACCGTTGTTGATAAGACACTTATGGGAGAAAAAATTGTTTGCATCCAAATATAAGAAAAAATCACGACAAAATTGAAGATTTCTCTGAAATGGTACGTGATGGGTAATTTTTGATGTAATATTCATGATCAGCACCCAAAATTCTATAAGAAACACCCAGCAGTGTTCAGGAAGCAAAAACTTTGTTGTGCAGTGTTATTGTCTGGATACTTTCTCCAGACGGGATGGCCATTTTGGCCAGGCAGTTTTGCAACATTCTCCTAAATTGCCAACTTTCCCACCATCCCATTCTGCTTAGCTTGGAGGTCACCCACATGTTGAGAATATGCTGCCTGCTTGTCCTGGGATAAAGCACAGTTACTTACCGTAACAGTTGTTATCCAGGGACAGCAGGCAGATATTCTCACAACTCACCCACCTCCCCTGGTTGGCTTCTTAGCTAGCTATCTGAACTGAGGTACCTCAGAGGAGACACATGACCTAGCTCAGCGGGAGGGCACTCACACATAAGCGGTGCAGCACTCGCATAATTTTTAAAGTTCTACAAGCAAGTCTGCTTGTGAGGCTGTCCGCTACGGGGCTCCGTGGATGATGTCGCCCACATGTTGAGAATATCTGCCTGTTGTCCCTGGATAACAACTGTTACGGTAAGTAACTGTGCTTTTCAGAACTACAGGCTTTGTCCTGTAGGGAACCAGTCCTCTGATTTTCTGAAGTGGGGATATCATTGTGGACAGTGCCTTGCTGAAAGTAGTTTCGACCTTCCATGTTAATGAAGAGGTCCATCTGCCCGCATTCAGTCCCACTGGTTCCAAGAAAGAGGGCAAAAGATTGAAGATGTTGGACATTCAGAGAGTTCTTCTTTGGTATCTCAAAGTAAAGAATGAGTTTTGTTTTTCTGATCATCTTTTTATCTTGACGAATCCTATCCAGTGAGGGAGACAGACTTCAAAAGCTACCATTTCCAAATGGATTCATATGGCAATTTTCTTCAGCCTGCTACCAACACTCAAAAGCTGTGTCCTGGCAAATCGCTACATCAACCCTGTAGAACTTTGTAAAGGTATGAAGGGTGGCTCAGCTTGCTGTCCTACAAATTTCTTCACCCAAAATCCCGCCCATGAAGCACCTACACCCATGGTGGAATACACCCTCAAGGAAATCGGAGATTTTTTTTCCATACCCATTACAACTGAGTTCTCGCGGGAAGCGGCGCGAGACTGGGCAAGCAGCCTTGTGTACCTCTGCCGCTAGAGAAGAGAATCAGCTGCGCCGCTCTGCCGCTAGAGAGGCAGCTGTGTCCTGCGAGGGAGGGCGCCAGAATTTTTTTTTTAAAAGTAATGGAGATGGCCTGGGCCTGCCAAATTAAAAATTGGGGGAGAGGGGAGGGGGGGAGAGGCCAGCGCCAGCCTGCCTGCCTGTCCACCCTGTTCTTGCTTGCCTGCTCTGGCCTGGCCTGCCTGCCCTGTGCCCTGTCCCCCCCCCTGCCTGCCAGCCACTAGACCACCAGAGGAGGGACAGGGTGCAGAGCCTGACAGTGAGAATTTGGTTTAGAATTCTTTTTTTTTTTGTTTTTCTCCTCTAAATCTAGGGTGTGTCTTATGGTCAGATGCGTCTTATGGAGCGAAAAATAATTTAGTACTAAAATACAGTTATGCATTTAGGATGCAGAAATATGAGGGAACACTGTGCAATAAGGAGTGGGTGATATATTGAAGTCAAGAAAGGAAGAGAGACCTCAGTATAATTATAGCCTGCATTTCAATATAGTAAAACCGACCAGAGTCAGAGGGATGCTAGGTTTAAATAGTAGGGAAAAAAAATGATTATGTAGTTGTACAATTTATTGGCGAGACCTCACCTAGAATATTGTCCAGTTTTAGAGGCTATAATTGCAAAAAGATACAAACAGGTTGGGATGGTTCACAGATTTACAAAAGCTTTATGGGACTTAAGGATTTAAATATAGCATATTTGCTATACAGGAGACATTGAGATACTTAAAAGATATTTAATAGGGATGGACTGTTTGCAATGAAATAGGATATGTTGTTGACATTTCTTATGTGCAAAGTTGTATGTACATGTGTGTCTTTCCAGGAAAAATGTTTACCCTTCTTTCTACATAGTGCATATTTGCAAAAGAGCACATTATTAATGGATACTGTCAAAATAACAAAATGGCCAGAAAAACCTGAATAAAACAGAAATTCTTACACAATAACAGACTTCAAATAGTATAAAGAACTCTTAGGGGCTGATGCACAGAACTCTCAAACCATTGCAAAACACTGGGTTACAGAGCAATTAGTTTTACCAGGTGATGCTAAACACAAATGGCATGCAAATTAAGTGTTTGTGTTGAGGATCAGCAGTAAAAGGGGGAGGAACTTGCCTAATGCCTGTGCACAAGAGCTGAGCAGTATGCACAGCTCTTGTGCGCAGGCCCAATAGAGAGCAGAGCCATGATCGCCAAAACTCTGAACAAGTAGCAGCCAAGGGTAAAACCTGCAGCTGAAGCCTCTTTGCTATGGTGAGTTTGTGAGGTCTTATTTTGTGTGTTCCATTGTGATTTTAGATGTGGTTGTAAGGCATGGGACACACATATACACAAAACACTTGGCCACTAACTCTTACAATTCAAGTAAATGTTTAAAATTCAGTTAAAATGTTTCTATCCTCATGCTACTGATAGTTCTTACCTGCTAGAAAAGTTTGCATGCTAGAAGGTTGGTGTTCCTAGCTGTGCATTACACAGATTACTAATTTTAAGTTTGCATGCTAGAAGGTTGGTGTTCCTAGCTGTGCATTACACAGATTACTAATTTTAATACTAATGAGTTCCTTGTAATGCATTTGCAAATGATTCTTGGTAGCTGCTGCCGTGGTCAGTAAAGCTACAAAGAACCCTTTGTGCGTTGGAGGCTGAACTAACTCACAAGCAACACTGGCTACAACTAGCCTTTTTCAAACGGCATTCTTCTGAACATCTCTGCCCCTTAGTTGCAAAATATGTAAACATGCATACAGACACAATCTAGTGACACATGTATTTAAAAATGTCCTCAAAAGATTTTGATGAAACTGCCAGAATGGCTGTTTAGATTTCTTTTATTATATTTGAAAATAATGAAACGGAGCAAGAAACATTACAAAAAGTTGTCAGAAGCAATAGAATTCAAAAGGAGCTGCCATTCAAGTGAGTAATATGAAATGTTTGAAATCTTAACAGAAATTCAGTCACTAATGTATCTGATCTATCTGGCAGGCTACGTGAGGGACTGAAGAGACCAGATGCTTGAGCAACCAACATGCTTTCTGTTCACGATTATTTAGATTATTACAAAGCCTTTTGATTAGACTTTGAGAAGAGTCATGTAGAAATAAGTGAAGGCTCTTACATGTTGAAAAATATACCAACCATACTAAAAGATATAAAGTGGTAGCATACAAAGGAGAAATATGACAAAATATAACCTGGATAAAAGCTGTCATACTTTGGCTGATAGCCTGGGTATATTGGTAGTGTGTGAAGGAATAACAGCGGGCTGGTTAGGTCTATTTAGTTAGATTTTTCTTTTTTACTTTTTCTGTATATTGAGATTATTCTTTGTTTTAGACATTGATATTTGTCATTTTAGTGCATGTTTTTAATATCATATAAATTGGAAAACATTTGTCCTGGTGATATTAAGATATAATTGGATTGCTTTTCAATATCTTTCAGCTTGTGGAGGAATTCCTGAACAAATTAGGGCTCAAAGTGGGATAATCACAAGCCCAGGATGGCCTGTTGAATATCCTGCTAGAACTAACTGCAGTTGGTACATCAGAGCAAATCTAGGGGAAATAATTACTATAAGGTAATTTTGTTATAAAAATATAACCATCTAGAGAAGTTTTGTTGTCTTGATCTTTCTATTTAGAATTTAAACTAGTAACAATCAGCAATTTTGCTTAGTCTTTAAAAAAGTGTGACATAAAATCCACATCCAACATTATTCAAATAACATAAAAATAGTTGGAAATTCTATGTATTCTATACATATTCATATTATATTTTTATGACTAACTTTGAACTTCTGAGACAGATAAATTGACTTTTAAAGATATTTTTAAAATACTCTTTGCAAAATTGTTACATGTGGCTGTACTCATTTAAAAGCTTACTGTTCATCTGTGGCAAGCTACGATATATATTTTACTCAACAAGATATTGCAGTTCTACAGTTAAAAAGCTTATACAGAAAAAAAAACCTTTTCTCATAACAGACTTAGTGGGAATCTTTCATGTGGTTATTTGGTTTGGAGAAAAACTAGAGACGGGACTGGCCCAAGTGTATCAGATAGCTGAAAATTTACTTAGTATTTCTATGTGCCTCCTCCTAGGAGTGGCTCATGGCCCTACTACTCCCTCCCCCCCTCGTACAATAATTCAAGATCTTCCTTTCCCATCTCTTCCCCATGCATGGGGGGCCAGCATCTCATCTCCCCTTTCCTACCCTCAACCTTCTTCTAACATCTCCCATTACCTCCTATACCATCCCTGAACTTTAAAAAGATAGAACACTACACAAGCCATGTAAGCACAGGCCTATACTGGTGTTAGTCTTCTTCTCCTCCCTCCCCCCCCCCTCACACCGTTTGCCCTGGAGGTGGGACAAGACAGTCAGGACGGTACTTGCAGGGCTCACACAGTGAGAGAGGTGGGAAAAGTGCCAGACCCATCCCCTAGGGAGAAGTCTGCTTCATGTGCCAGAGCTGCGTCGCTGCTGCCCCTTCCCTTGAGTCTCTCAACCTAGATTCTAATTGCAGGGCCAGCCCTGAGTACAGAACTGTTGAGAATTTTATTGGGTGATGTGGCATTGCTATGTGCTACCAAACCAACTGCAAGTTATGTTTTACTTTTTCCTCCAAACATGTCATTTAGCTATTTTGGGGATTTCTTGTTTACTCCCTCTGTTTATTTGATTCTTGGTTTACATGTTTCCTGTTGTTTTACCTTTTAATGTCCTTGGTTAAGTATTCTAGTGTCTGTTTGAGTTTTCTTGTTTTAACTGCTACATCAGCTATTTAATGTGATTGCAGCAGATTTGCCTTTTGCTGATTCACATTGACTTGGCTTTCTGTATTTAATTCATTTTCTTTTCTAGTGCCTTTTTTCTCCAAGAATATTTCTCTTTTTGATTTTTCTTCTGTAATTTTTTCCCCATGGAAAAGTCATCAAAGCAGCCTAGCGGTGTCAGATGGTATATATGGGGTTCATTTTCAAAAAGATAGATGTCCAAAAGACAGTATAAAGTGGCACTTGGACATCTTGCTAGTCAAAACGTGCAAGTGGCCATTTTCGAAAACTGACTTTCTAGACGTCTTTCTGGTCATTTTGTCTCTAGTACACCTAACTCTTAAGGGGACATATTTTGGGTGGGCTTAGGACTTGGAGGTTCTGCAGGGATAATCAAACTTTTAACAAAACATCTAGAACACCATTTAGATGTTTGAGGCTAGGCCTGTTTTGAAAACTAATAAGGGTTAAAAAGGTGCCTAAACTGACCACTGGAGAGATTGACATGACCCCCCTTACTCCCCCAGTGGTCACCAATACCCTCTCACTACCTAAAGATGTGAAAAAACCCAGTACATTCCAGCCTGTATTACAGCTTCAGATGGCTACACAGCAGAGGGGCACTCTAAGGGGTACTGCAGTGAATGATACATAAAAAATCCCAGGTACACATGTCACTATAACCTGCTTATTTTGTATGGTGAACCCTCCAAAGCTACTCAAAATCTACTGTACCTACATAAAGATGATACCTGAAGGCAAAAGGGCTACTGTACAGTTGGGTAGATTTTGGAAGGTTCCCTATACCAATGATGACGAACCTTTTAGAGACTGAGTGCCCAAACTGCAACTCAAAACCTATTTATTTATCGCAAAGTGCCAACATGGCATTGGGTTTCTGTGCAGAGGGGCAGGTAATGTGAGAAATGTCCTCAGGCGCACATGGAGAGGAGGAAGGGAGCAGCCCAGCTCCACGGCTTTCTAGTACCGTATTTCCTCAAAAATAAGACACTGCCTTATATTAATTTGGGGTCCAAAAAAATGCACTAGATCTTATTTTCGGGTTGTCTTATTTTTTATTTTTTTTGTATACAACGATCATCTCTCCCTTCCTTTCCTCTACCCCAATTCTTCCTCTTTCCTTTCTTCCCCCCCTCCCCCGTGCAGCAGAACCCCGAAAGCAATTTCTTTGTGCTATTAGATCCAATCTAAGCATTGTTCTTGTATGCCACATCTTCCCTATAAAATAGAGCTTTAAATGGTTAACAAATAAACAAATTACAGATGCTTAAACTGAATTTCAGATGTATTAACATTTCTGAAATAAAAAAAACTCTTGATCTCATAACGGAGCAAATTCATTAGCATAAAATGAACGATAAGAGTTAAGTAACTTGGACAGATAATACGAAGCCATTCTCCCATGCAGCAGAACCTC
Source organism: Geotrypetes seraphini (assembly GCF_902459505.1). Classification (NCBI taxonomy): domain Eukaryota; kingdom Metazoa; phylum Chordata; class Amphibia; order Gymnophiona; family Dermophiidae; genus Geotrypetes; species Geotrypetes seraphini. The sequence continues at coordinate 61,432,573 of NC_047085.1, forward strand.
GATGACCCCGCCAACCCATCCCCCTGCAAAGGATCTTTCCATCCCGTGCAGCAGAACCCCGCCGACCCTCCCACTGTGAGGCCAAAATACCTTTGTTCCAAACAGCAGCGGCTGCTGCACTCTGACCAGGTTGCTTCGCAGCTTTCCCCACCTGGGCCTTTCCTGTGCCACATCACTGATGACATCATCAGTGATGCAGCAGAGGTAAGGCCCCAGCGGGGAAAGCTGTGAAGCAACCTGGTCAGAGTGCTGCAGCCGCTGCTGTTGGGAATGAAGGTATGTCGGCCTCGTGGTTGGAGGGTCGGCAGGGTAATGAACTCTGGCGAACTCTTTTCTGGGGCTACGGCACGCATGCCCACAGAGAGCTCTGAGTGACCCTTCTGGCATGCATGCCATAGGTTCGCCACCACTGCCCTATACAATATAAGCAGGTTTTATCTCTTATATCTGCCATTTAGTGTGTGTTCTCTTGTAAACTGCCAAGAACTTTGGATTATGCAGTATAAAAAATATATAAATAAAATAAATATAAGCAGGTTATAGTGACGTGAGTACCTGGGACTTTTTTTAATGTGATGTTCACTGCATTATCCCCTAGAGCAGTGGTTCCCAACCCTGTCCTGGAGGACCAGCAGGCCAATCGGGTTTTCAGGCTAGCCCTAATGAATTTGCATGAGAGAGATTTGCATATAATGGAAGTGACAGGCATGCAAATTTGCTCCATGCATATTCATTAGGGCTAGCCTGAAAACCCGATTGGCCTACTGGTCCTCCAGGACAGGGTTGGGAACCACTGCCCTAGGGTGCCCCTCTGCTGTGCTCAGCTGTATGTAGCTTCCTGCTTGGATGCCCCACTATCTTGTTTTTGTGCGTTTTTCATTTGGATATCTTTGTATTTGAAAATGGCCTAAAAGATAGGCGTACTAAGGGCCAAAATGTCTGGATATATCATTTTCAAAAAAGTAAGTCTTGCTGTTTCGAAAATGGACATTTTCTTTACTGAATTTCTGGATGTCTTTTCCCAAAACATCCAAACTCAGACTTAGGACTCCTTTTACAAAGGTGTGCTTGCGTTTTTAGTGCACGCACCGGATTAGCGCGCGCTAGCTGAAAAACTACTGCCTGCTCAAGAGGAGGCGGTAGTGGCTAGCGCATGTGGCATTTTAGCGTGCACTATTCCACGCGTTAAAGCCCTAATGCACCTTTGTAAAAGGAGCCCTTAGACTACCTATTGAAAATACCCCTCAGAGTGGCCCATAAAATTTCTGTCATCAATTAGCATAATCAAAACAACCAGTAACAGTCACAGTAAAAAAAATCCTCAAAACAAAGGTGAATATAATAATACAAAAATATCACTCTTTAATTCCTTTGTCCTTAAATTTTCAAGATTTTTTGGGTTGTGGTTCATTCAAGATTTTTTGGGTTGTGGTTCATACATACCTTTTAACAAGAGGGAATGGAGAGTTTGTATCAGATCAGTCAGTAAAATGGCTCATTCTTTTTCGTTTTTATTAACTGCATTCTGGAATGATCTACCTTCTCAAATAAGATCTTGTATTTCACTTTAGGTCTTCCAAAAAATCTTTAAAACCATGTTGTTTTATGGACTAATGTTATCCCTTTTAGATAAATTGTTGGAAACCGAGTTGAGCCCTGTTTTTTTAGGGATGACTCAGTATAAAAATCTAAGATTTGATTAGATTAAAGAATTATATATTTTTCTATAAAAAGGAACAATCATACACAATGTTTATGGATCAGAGAATCATAGCTTTTGTTGGTAAATAAAAAAATGTAGTGAAAATAATGCCCCCCAAAATTAATTAAAATTAAAAGGCTCTACCCGCTGCTTGATAAAAGGAGCCCTAGTCAATATAATCTCCAGTTATGGTACATGGGCTTGTCGTGCCAGTGGAGATTTCGCACATCTAAGAATACTCGTAATGAATTCATGTTTATGTATCCTATTATTAAGTCATGTTGTTTCAAGAGATTTCTTAGCAAAACAATTGCATTTCAATTAGGCAAACAGAATTCCTGGTTGAGTCCTTTGATTTTTCAAAATCATTTGTATATTGCTTTTAGAAAGGTTTTGAAAACACATTTGTTTGATAAATTTATTATATAATCATTGTTGTTTTAATTGTACTAGCTTTTTAATGCTAATTTGTATGATCTTATTGTTTTAATGCTATTGTATAATCTTATTTTATGTAAATATCACTGATTGTCCAGTTCTTTTTTTCTATGAACCGCCCGGATCTTCTTTGGGTGGGTGGTATACAAGAATAAAAGTTATGTTATGAATGCTATGCCATCGGTAGTTTCACTACCAGTAGAGCCTCCCAAGGTGGACAGGTTTCAGCGGAGATGTTAGACTAACGATGTACCACCCATCTGGGCAGCAGTAGATGGCCAGCATTGAGGATTGTGTTTGATGTGAGAATATCACATTTATACTGCTTAGAAGAAAGGCCCGGCAATCTACTTCTATATTCTGCCATGAAAACTTGATGATGATGATCAAGTCGCTAAAACTCGAACACAAGTCGATGGCACCTAACACAGTTAATATAATACACTCATACTCGCTGAAAAGTTTAAACGTGCAAAACAAAAGTCCAAATGTGTTGTGTGTGAATGCAAAGCAAACGAAACAGAAAACTGCAGGCCTTGTACACGATGCAGGCAGACTTTATTTGTAACAAGTAAAACATTAATTAAAAACCTCTTTCTAGGCAAGGGACCCAACACGGTCCGTGTTTCGTACAATCTTCATCAGGGGTCCTATTAGATAAAAAGACAAAAGTATCAAGGGGGTAACCTTGGACAAAACAGCTCAGCAAGTCAAGTATCAACAGTCTCACAATATCAGCTCTTTCAAACAGTCCTTTCCACTTATGTTGCCCTTAACCCATGGCTAGGGAAGTAATTCAATTCTGAGCCTTCTATACTCCGAGTATAGAAGGCTCAGAATTGAATTACTTCCCTAGCCATGGGTTAAGGGCAACATAAGTGGAAAGGACTGTTTGAAAGAGCTGATATTGTGAGACTGTTGATACTTGACTTGCTGAGCTGTTTTGTCCAAGGTTACCCCCTTGATACTTTTGTCTTTTTATCTAATAGGACCCCTGATGAAGATTGTACGAAACACGGACCGTGTTGGGTCCCTTGCCTAGAAAGAGGTTTTTAATTAATGTTTTACTTGTTACAAATAAAGTCTGCCTGCATCGTGTACAAGGCCTGCAGTTTTCTGTTTCGTTTGCTTTGGATTATTTTTTACTGCAGACAGTTGGACCTCTGATTCCTATTTTTGGTTGTGCTTGTGTGTGAATGCACACACACACAAACAGCTCAGCTGTTATCAAGATATCAGCACTTAAATATGATAAAATGCCTGCATTGTATGATAAATTCATCAATTGTAGATTTTTCAGCAGCACTTACAAAGAAATTTGTCAAGCATTTGCATTTGTCAAGCATTTGACTTGTCGAAAGGGTCCAGAGAAGAGCGACTAAGACAAAAAGCTGTGGAACCACAGGGTGCAAGGGGATATCTACCGATGGATCAAACACTGGTTGGCAGGCAGGAAACAGAGGGTTGGAGTAAAAGGCCAATACTCAGATTAGCAATGGGTCACGAGCGGAGTTCCACAGGGGTCGGTGCTGGGACCTCTACTGTTCAATATATTTATCAACAATCTGGAGGCAGGGACAAAATGTGAGGTTATCAAATTTGCTGATGACACCAAACTCTGCAGCAGGGTTAGAAACACGGAAGACTGTAAAGACCTGCAAAGAGACCTAACGAGACTGGAAGACTGGGCAAAAAAGTGGCAAATGAGTTTTAACGTAGAGAAATGCGAGGTCATGCATATAGGGAAAAAGAACCCGATGTTCAGCTACAAAATGGGGGGAACACTGCTAGGGGTGAGCACCCTTGAAAAGGACCTGGGGGTGATGGTCGACACATCACTGAAACCATCGGCGCAATGTGCGACAGCCTCAAAGAAAGCAAACAGAATGCTGGGCATCATCAAAAAGGGTATCACAACCAGGACGAAGGAAGTCATCATGCCGCTGTATCGCGCAATGGTGCGCCCGCACCTGGAGTACTGTGTGCAATACTGGTCGCCGTACCTCAAGAAGGACATGGCGATACTCGAGGGAGTGCAGAGGAGGGCGACTAAACTGATAACAGGTATGGAAAACTTTTCATACGCTGACAGGTTAAAAATGCTGGGGCTGTTCTCCCTGGAGAAGAGGAGACTTAGAGGGGACATGATAGAAACCTTCAAAATCCTTAAGGGCATAGAGAAAGTAAATAAAGACAGATTCTTCAAGCTGTGGGGAGCCACAAGCACTAGGGGTCACTCGGAGAAATTGAAAGGGGACAGGTTTAGAACAAATGCTAGGAGGTTCTTTTTTACCCAGAGGGTGGTGGACACATGGAACGCGCTTCCGGAGAATGTGATAGGCCAGAACACTGTACAGGGGTTGAAGGAGGGTTTGGATAGGTTCCTGGAGAATAAGGGGATAGAGGGGTACAGATATAACTTGAGGTAGGTTATAGAAGTGGTCAGAAACCACTCCACAGGTCGCAGACCTGATGGGCCGCCGCGGGAGCGGACTGCTGGGCGAGATGGACCTCGGTCTGACCCAGTGGAGGCAACTTCTTATGTTCTTATGTTCTTATGGTTAAGGGGTTGGAGGAGCTGCCATTCAGCGAAAGATTAGAGAAACTGGGTCTCTTCTCCCTCGAACAGAGGAGATTGAGAGGGGACATGATCGAAACATTCAAGGTATTGAAGGGGATAGACTTAGTAGATAAGGACAGGTTGTTCACCCTCTTCAAGGTAGGGAGAACGGGAGGGCACCCTTTAAAGTTGAAAGGGGATAGATTCTGTACAAACGTAAGGAAGTTCTTCTTCACCCAGAGAGTGGTGGAAAACTGGAACGCTCTCCCGGAGTCTTTCATAGGGGAAAATACCCTCCAAGGATTCAAGACAAAGTTAGAAAAGTTCCTGCTGAACAAGGACGTACGCTGGTAGGGCTAGTCTCAGTTAGGGCGCTGGTCTTTGGCCAAAGGGCCGCCACGTGAGCGGACTGCTGGGCATGATGGACCACTGGTCTGACCCAGCAGTGACATTTCTTATGTTTTTATGTCATTACTCCAAGAACTGAGTTGCTCTGTTTAGAGCAGGACATTGGAGCATGGAAGACTAAGAATGCTCTGAGAGACCAACTCTAGTGACAATTCCAGAAAATGTGGATGCTAGTCATTCTATGAACCTGGATGATCAAAAAAATATCCACTAAAAAGAGAGCAGAGACTCTGGAGTTATCCTGAGAACAAGTAGGCTGCTATATTCACGAGATTTTATACATGAGAAAGCTCTCAGTCAAATGAGTTCCCAAATGTCTCAATACTGACTAGAATCATGATACAGTAGTTGCCTCAACAATCCATTTTGGAACGATTTTGATCGGATCCCTTAGGATTTTTGAACTGTCTCATAACGATGGTTGAAACTTTATATATATATCTCACATGATAGTGCCCAATATCCTCAGTCCCTCTAGAAGAAAATATTATTCTCTAAAGGTGTTCAGAAGGGACAGCTGAAAGAGCCACTTAACTGGCCAGCAAGGACTTTTATTTTTCTAGCAAAGAACATGGTCCTTGAATTTGAGAATAACAAATCACATTGTTTATTGATGGGACTTTACAGATACAGACCGTGACATGGACATCAGGCTTACTAGTCTATATAATTTCCAGAATCACAGCTGGAGCTCTTTGGATATCGTCATTGATTTTAATTACAAGTTTCAGATGATTAATAATAGGTCTGCAGTTACTTTTGTTTAGTTCTTTCAGAACATTGGTGTGTAAAGCAGGAAGTTGGGATTGCCGTTTTGAAGAGAATGCTAATTGGGTAGCAGATTGTATCTTTCACTTGTGCCCATACAAGTTTGACCATGAAAGGACATAACAAGACCTTAACATTATGAATGTGACTCTTATCAGTAGCCTATTTAAGGTTAATCTCTATTAAAGAGCTTTACAGAAATGCAATGTGACTTAGTTCACATGTTTACATGACACTAGTGTCTGGCTAAAGGCTTCCAATGTAACAGCATGTATGGGCAGTCTATTTTCTAGTATGTTTTTTAAGGCTAGAGCTCAATTCCAGCTTTCTAAGTTAAAAACAAATAAAATGGAATTCTAAGCCCATCAAACAGTTATTTCATCCTCTTGGCAAATTATTTTTCTCTTTATTAGAAGATAATCCTTAGCCATAGAATTCCATCTGTTTGACCGATGTGAACTGCTTGCCATCAGAGAAAGCAAAGTTTACTTGTGCTGGATGTTCTCAGAAGACAACAGTTCACTCACTTGTCCTTCCTCGTTCCCTTCTAAAGTTGAGCTCATTAGATTATGTACACAACTGAGACACACTGCAAGAACTATTATGCATGCCCAGAGAAGTCTTCCAAGTCTTCTCTGGAAAATGTTTGTGTTGGTGCTTTTGGTTGACATCATCTATCTGTTTGAACTGCTGTATTTAGAGAGCACCCATTACAAGTAAGCAAATTTGTATTATTACTCTTTTTGCCTTTACAGTTTTCAGGATTTTGATATTCAGACATCACAACTATGCAGTTCCGACTGGTTAACAATAGGAAGCTACAGGAATATTGAAGGATACAGAGCATGTGGTTCCATAATTCCAGCACCCTTCATCTCTTCACAAGACCATGTGTGGATCAAATTTCATTCGGATGACAACATATCCCGAAAAGGCTTTAGATTGTCATATTTTGCAGGTATGCAATATTAAAGTAAATTGGTTGACCTCTTGACACCAAAGCTGTATCACCTATAACCTCAATTTCTGTAGCTTTGGCCAGCAGAATTCATCTTTTTTGTCAATGAGGGACATTAGTGCAATTGATCTTTTGAGTAGTTGTCTTTTCAAAGATGAAGTTAACTATGCATATTCATTTTTTTACTGGATAGTTCATTTAGCATAAAGTTTAATGGAAGAGATTTAATGAGTGGATTGTGGCATAAAAAGATAAGAGGATGCTGAGCCATGGAATAATGTCAAGATTAGTAGGATTTTGTAATAGAAAAAGAATGACAGAATGTCAATGAAAGGTAAGAGGAAGAGGAGGTAGCATGAAAATACCGAGAAGATATGCAAGGCAGTCCTGAAAGGGAGGACAGATGGCAGACCATTGAAGAAAGAGGAGAGATGAAGGGCCTAATTTACTAAGCTTTTTCTCTATAGCCACATAATTAGAGACCTATAGTGAGGCTTGAAGAGAAAGCAGCTGAGCGACAATCAGGGGCAGGTTTTCTTGATGTTGTATAGCTGAAAAGAGAGAAACGGGGATGGGGGGTTAATTTATGAGAAAAAATAATATTAATTGATAAAAAGTATAATAGCATAAGACACCAACATTCTTAACAGATGGAAGAAAGGAAAGTAGAAGAAACCAAAGGAAAGTAGGGCTATTTTTCTGCAGTTCTTGAAAGTAGTAGCACCTTATAATCATAGTTCTCAAAAAGGTAAAGCACCTAACTTGGTCTAGTCCATCCATCTGCACCCATCTGTTTGCACATGCACAAACAGATAATTCTGAGTTTAGAAATATGAAAAGGATAAAACAGTAGATTATGAAATGATGGGGAAGCCAGACCTCATCACTCGTGCAGACTGAAGAAAAACTGTGTGCTACGAGGATCCCAATTCCTGCAACACCAGAAGAGGAAAGTGCTGGCAATTTTATGAGTGGAGTATCACAGGGACCCAAACCACTGCAGCATAGGAAGAAGAGAATGCCAGCAATCATGTGAGTTGTGTGCCTTAGGAATCCTTAATCTTGTGGCACAGGAAGAGGAGTCCTGCTTCAATCCACGAAGACTGAGGCAAGTGGAATATTCTGCCATTTGAAGAGGGGGCAGCAAGACTCCATTCTTAGCAAGTGACATTGAAAGAGAAAGTGGAGCTAGGAGAAGAGTGCATGAAGGAGGAGGGGCAGGAGCCAGAGAGAGATGTAAGATGATCTGAGAAGACACTATCTGGAAGAGTTAGGGAAATGAAGGCTTTCCTCTCTAGGTACTACTACTAGTAATTATTTCCATAATGCTACCAGACGCATATAGTGCTGCATAGAGTCACAAAGAGTAAAAAAACAGTCCCTGCTAGACAGACAAACAGGATGTCATGGATACAGTTAAGGGGAACAGTTAATCAGAGGGCTGGATTGGAGGGCAGAATTTCAAAAAAGTGGGTTTTCAGTCTGCTTTTAAACAAGGGAAGGAGCTTGACGCACAAACATGGCTAATTTATTCCAGGCATAGGGGGCAGCTAGATGAATGGAATGAAGTCTGGAATTGGCAGTGGCAATACTAGGTAGTCTGTAAGGAGAGGAGAATGTACCTGCCTATGAGGAGTGGGTGAAGGACTGTATGGCATGGAGGAAAGGACAACTTGAAACAGATTACAAGCAGAGGTTTGGAGAAGAGAGGGAGAGAAGAAGGGACCTCAGAAGGGAGAGAAAACAGTGAGGGCAGGAAGTTGTTGATCATAAAGGGGGAAGGTGAAGGTGAAGGGGAGGGAGCCAATGAGGTGGGAGTTCAGAGGAGGAAGAAGGCTTTGAGGGCATGAGAAAGTGGAAGTAGGTTTGGGGGCTGGCTATGAGGAGAGGAAAAGGTGACCAAGGTAGAAGAGGTGAAGTTTATGGATATCGGACAGGGAGGAGGTGCAAAAAACTTGAACTTCAGACTAGAAGGGAGAAAGTCTATTTATAGGATCTGTCACCGAAATATACAGTACACCCAGATACCGTCCACATGCAGTAACACCCCTTTTTGCAAATAGCTATCCTTCCGTGCACACCAAAACATACCCAAAATATTGACTACCTCAGAATACATATCTTACCCCACTTTTTCTCATCACTTACTCTCTCTCTTTGTATGTGCATCTATATATTCTTTCTTTCCCCTTAGACAAGGCTTCTCAACCCAGTCCTCAGGAAACACCCAGATAGTCAAGGTTTCAGGATAAACACAATGAATATGCATGAGCTAGATTTGCATACAGTGGTGGTAGTAAGAAAAAACAAACAGCTATACTGGGTCAGATCAATGGTCCATCTAGCTCAGTCTCCTTTTCCAACAGTGGCTGATCCAGGTCACAGTACCTGGCAGAAACCTAAATAGTAGCAACATGCCATGCTACCTGTCTAGAGCAAGCAATGTCTTTCCTCATGTCTGTCTAAATAGCAGAATGTGAGTTTTTCCTCCAGGAACTTGTCCAAATCTTTCTTAAACACAGCTACACTAACTGCTGTAACCACCTCCTTTGGCAATGAGTTCCAGAGCTTAACATTTTTTTTACTCAAAGAATAATTTCCTCCTATTTGTTTTAAAAGTATTCCCATGTTATTTCATTGAGTGTCTCCTGGTTTTTATACTTTTTGAAAGTGTGAAAACTTGATTCACACTTCCTCATTCTACATCACTCATAATTTTGTAGACATCAATCATATCCTCCCTCAACCTTCTATTCCATGCGGAATTTTAGTCTTGTCTTCACAAGAGTTCCATCCCCTTTATCATTTTGGTTACCCTTCTTTAAACCTTTTCTTATTCAATTATATCTTTTTTTGAGATACGGTGACCAGAACTAAACACAGTACTCAAGATGAGGATATAAGAACATAAGAATAGCCTTAATGTGTCGGACCAATGGTCCATCTAGCCCAGTAATCCCGTCTTCACGGAGACCAGTCAGTCACAAGAACCTGGCAAAATCCCAAATAGTAGCAGCATTCCATGCAACCGATCCAGGGCAAGCAGTGGCTTCCACCATGTCTGCCTCAACAGCAGACTATAGACTTTACCTCCAGGAACTTGTCCAAGCCTTTTTTTTTAAATCAGCTGCATTAACCGCTCTTACCACATTCTCTGGCAATGCATTCCAGAGTTTAACTATTGTTTGAGTGAAAAAAAATATTTCCTCCTATTGGTTTTAAAAGTATTACTCTGAAGCCCCTAGCCTTTATAAATCTTGATGCCGTAAAAATTCAATCCACTTGTATCCATTCTACACTACTCAGGATTTTGTAGATTTCAATCATATCTCCCCTCAGCCATCTCTTTTCCAAGCTGAAGAGCCCTAACCTCTTTAGTCTTTCCTCATATGAGAGGAGTTCCATCCCCTTTATCATCTTGGTCGCTCTTCTTTGAACCTTTTCTAGTTCCGTTGTATCTGTTTTGAGATAAGGTGACCAGAACTGAATGCAGTAATTAAGGTGAGGTCGCACCATTGAGCAATATGGAGGCATTATAATATTCTTAGTCTTGTTTACCATCCTTTTTCTAATAATTCCTAGCAAGTAGTTTGCTTTCTTGGCCACCACTGCACATTGGGCGGAAGGTTTCATCGTATTGTCCACGATGACAGCCAGAGAGATACAGAGGCATTATAATATTCTCAGTCTTGTTTACTATCCCCTTCTTAATAATTCCTAGTATCCTGTTTGCTTTTTTTTTTGCCACAGCCACACTCTGAGCAGAAGATTTTTCTTGGGTGCTGACTCCTAAAGTGGACCCTAGCATAAGGTAACTATGATTTAGATTATTCTTCCCAGTGTACATCACTTTGCATTTGTCCACATTAAGGCCATCTTCTACTAAATCACGCTAGCGGTTTTTGTTGCCAGGAGCCGCGCTGAATGCTGTGTGCTGCTCCCAATGCTCATAGAGTTCTTATGAGCGTCTAGAGCAGCGCACAGCATTCAGAGCAGCTCCCGGCGATAAAAAACACTAGAGGTTTACTAGAAGGGGGGCCTAAATGTCATCTGCCATTTGGATGCCCAGTCTTCCAATTTCATGAGGTCTTCCTGCAATTTTTCACAGTCCTTATGTGTTTTGACAACTTTGGATAGTTTTGTTTTATCTGCAAATTTAATCACCTCACTTGTGGTTCCAGTTTCCAGATCATTTATAAATACATTAAGTAGCACCTATCCTAGTACAGATCTCTGCGACACTCCACTATTTGCCCTCCTGCATTGAGAAAAATGGCCATTTAACCCTACCCCCTGTTTTCTGTCCAATAACTAATTCTGAATCCACAACAGAACATTGCCTCCTATCCTATGACTCTAATTTTCTGAGGAATGTCTCATGCAAATTTACCTCATACATTTTTATTGTGGATAACCTGAAATCTTAATTGACCGAGTGTGTTCAAGAACTTAGGCCCCGATGCTCTGGTTAATGTTACAATTCTGTGGGTGGCTGCAGTGCTGGTAAATTTTCTGATTTCAAAACAGCAAACAATGCTCAATGAACCTTGTATGCAAATGTGCATGAGACATGCTTCCAACACACACACATCAACGCTACCAGCACATTCATACCTGCTGTTAAATTTGGAGTGTTAAAGGCTTCATTTTGTGCATTATCGGGCAATGCCTGGAGTGCTCATATTAACACTGATATTGGAGGATGCTACAAAGTAAGGAAAAGACTGTGTTTAGCCAATTTGTGCATCAGTAGCTGAAATATTTTGACGCTAAACCAGTTAAATTTGGTTTAGCATCAATCTAAAGGCACGGTAAGCTTAGAGCATTGAGCCCTGAGTTAAGAACCCCTGGGTTAGATACATCCTACCCTAACAACCCATGCACATTCATCCTCTAACCTCTCTCCCATATGTATACACACAACCCCAAGACATTTTCATCTGACACGTCAGCTTTATGAAAAGCTACAAGCCTATCTCCCTCCAGAAAAACACTTTGGGCCTCTTTCTATAAATGAACAGCAGGCACCTAGTAGAATAATGTCCACTGCATGTCAATCAAATCTAGATACCATTTATAAAATCATTCATAAATGCAGTTAGCCGATGGTAGATGTGGGTTTTCATTGCCTAACTTGTAGGCATCTAGCAGCTTCTAAGCATTTTCACACCTACACTCTGCCCCCTAACCATACTTACAAAGGCATTAGGTACTGGTAGGAATCCTGTTGAGTTCTGCATAGAACTCAAATTAATTTTAATTATATTTTTTTAATGACCTTATGTCGCGAATCCAATAATTATGACAATTAAGCTCATTAAAAAATTAAGTTCCGCACAGAACTTAATGGGCACCACCGTTTTTTCTAGGCATCATGTACAGAATCTGTCCCTCTATATAGTACCAAACCATTAAGTCTGCAGCTGTATAAGGATGCACTTTACAACCCATTATTTCCTCTCAGCCCCGAGGTTATGGTAGGATGGGGCTGGATTAGAGATAATCTGTTTATTCTCTCTGTTCCAGTCTGAACCCTTCTCTGTTGATCTTTCCAGTATATTTCCTGAGGGGAGGGGCTGAATAGATCAAGAAGCAGAGGACTGTTATGTGTAAGGCATTGGCTAGTAGAGTTGGGGCTCAACCCTGTATTTTGTGACTTGGGACAATACAGAATGGCACCAGAGCTTGGTAATTGGAAGCCACTGCAATTGAATAAAGATTTGTGTGCTTTTGTCCATCTATTTCCTTCAGCATTCTCCTTTGCACACATTCTGAATGAATTACAATTGCACAATTGATTTCTTTGGTGAATCCAGGTATACTGCATTACTGCCATCTAGGTGAGAGAGGATAACAGAAGATAACACTTGTCCCCAGATCATGATGAATTCGGCAAAAATTAACAAAATACTTTCTCACAACTGGAATTATGTGTTTACTCATGGAATGATCAGAACCAATTATCATATTCAAAGAAACATAGAAACATGATGACAGATAAAGACCAAATGGCCCATCTAGTCTGCCCATCCACCGTAACCATTATCTTTTTCTCTCTCTGAGAGATCCCACATGCCTATCCCAGGCCTTCTTGAATTCAGACACATTCTCTGTTTCCACCACCTCTTCTGGGAGACTGTTCCACGCATCTACCACCCTTTCAATAAAAAAAGTATTTCTTCAGATTATTCTGGAGCATATCACATCTTAACTTCATCCTATGCCCTCTCATTGCAGAGTTTCCTTTCAAATGAAAGAGACTCGACTCGTGCACATTTATATTATGTAGGTATTTAAACGACTATCATATCTCTACTCTCCTGCCTTTCTTCTTAAGTATACAGATTGAGATCTTTAAGCCTGTCCCCATACGCCTTATCACAAAGACTACACACCATTTTAGTAGCCTTCCTCTGCACCTACTCCATCCTTTTTATATCTTTTTGAAGGTGCGGCCTCCAGAATTGTACACAATATCTAAATGAGGTCTCACCTGAGTCTTATGCAGAGGTATCAATACTGCCTTTTTCCTATTGGCCATACCTCTACCTTAGCATCCTTCTATCTTTCGCCGTCACCTTTTCAACCTGTTTGGCCACCTTAAGATCATCACATACAATCACACCTAAGTCTTGCTCTTCCATCATGCACATAAGTTCTTCCTAAACTGTACCGTTCCCTCTTGTTTTTGCAGCCGAAATGCATGACCTTGCATTTCTTAGCATTAAATTTTAGCTGCCAATTTCAGACCATTCTTCCCGCTTCGCCATGTCTTTCTTCATGTTGTTCATACCATCCAGCATGTCTACTCTATTGCAGATTTTGATGTCATCGGCAAAGAGGCAAATCTTACCCGACAACCCTTCAGCAATATCATTCATAAAAATGTTAACAAGAACAGGCCTAAGAACAGAACTTTGCACCACTGGTAAAATCCCTTTCCTCAGAGCAATCTCCATTGATCACTACCCGCTTTCGCCTTCCACTCAACCAGTTCCTGACCCAGCCTGTCACTTTTGAAAATATCTTGTACAGTTACTTCACTATTTTGTTTTTGTTTTTTTTAACTATTAGTATAAGAAAAATTTGTACATTGCCAAAGTTTACTGAATCTGAATTTGAAAAGAGCATTAATTGGGTGGAAGAAGATTGAACAAATATCACCAGGAAAAGACATGAGAAAATGGTGTCTTATTGGGGTGGGATTGGGAGCGATGGCCACTTGCTTCCACCTTATCTCCTCCAGGTCCTCTAAGACCATTGCCCATATATGGAAATCTTACCCCAGTGGCAATGCTGTCATATTACTGCTAGAGGTCTTGACAACCATTTTTAAAACCTGGAGGGCATAAGGCAAGAACAAGTGGGCATCGCTCCCACCCCATTAGACAGCAAAGAACCATAATAAGGCTAGGGACTGAATTGGAGGGAGGTTTGTAATCCAATGTATTTTTTTTTTTTAAGTGGGTCTTTGGTTCTGGGGTGGGGGAGAGGTTGAATTTTTAGGGGCTTCCATGTATTGAGTTGTTGCCTACATGTAGCAGGCTGTGGATTCTTTGTTTATGTTTATTAAAATTTGATATTTTGCTAAATCTCTCACAAGTTCTAGCGGATCATATAAAATACAAATTACACATTAAAATAACTAGGGTACATATAAAAGAACTCCATTATATATAGAAAATACCTAAACACGCCCTCATTCAAGATACAATCATACTCACTTATAGACACGCAGAAAAAGAAAAATTACTACAGGTTGATCAGTACCAAAAGTCTAATCCATTTATTTTTAATATCTTTATTGATTTTTAATCTAAAACAGTGTCATACAATTGAACAAACAGTAGGTATTACATATATTACACTAATATCTGTACAGGTAACATATATAACATTCAAGATTTATAGTTATCTTACATGAAATAATAACATAATCTAATCATTTCTATAGCGCTACTAGACATATGCAGCACTGTACACATTCTTTGCAGGTACTTTGCTGGCAGAGCAGTGGAATAGGTGTGCTTCTCAGAGGGTGAATCAGGTGTTTTGTGGGAGCTGGCATCGAGATGGGCGTTTGATTGATGGAGAGGAACCCTGGCATCACAGGGACCTGAAATGTCAGGATTTGCAGCTGCCTTACAGCAGACACTTAGATATGCCTTGGAGCAGGTGTAAATTCCATTATCCAGGTTTCTCAATGCTTGTGAATTACTTATGTGAAATAAGGAACGCATGTCTATATTCTCCTTCACAAAACACTTCCTCTCCTCTTCTCTCCAAGCCCTCTTGCCATCTAGACAAACTTAATTTCCTCATGTGAATGACACCTCTTCTAAACAGTCATTTAAATGTCTGACCCTCTCCAGATGTTTAAGTGCTTCCATTTAAACCTGCAGATGCTTCTAAAATAAGAGCCTTGGTAACTAGAGTCAAAAGATGGCGCTTACCTTGAACATATATTTTTGCTTAATGTTCACACTAGAAGCAGTGTGCTAAAGGTATAATGGCTGTAAGGTGAACACATTAGTATTTGTTCTTAAGAGCCCAGCAACCACGATAATACAAAACACAGCCGTAAGACTTATCTATTTGCTGAAAAAATATGACCACATCACAGAGGCATACCACGACTCACATTGGCTCCTAATACAAGCCAGAGTACACTTCAAATTCCACTGCTTACTATTTAAAGCTATAAACGGAGACAGCCCAGCCTACTGGAACAATCGACTAATTCAATCCACCTTAACCAGACACAGGAGATCCCACACAATATTCACACACCCTCCAACCAAAAATGTCAAACGAAAAAAAAACTGTATGACAACCTACTGGCCACCAGAGCAACGAAACTAGACAGACAACTCACCAATCCGCTTATTTCGACCACAGACTACAAAACCTTCAAAAAAGAAACAAAAACCCTACTCTTCAAAAATACATAACCAATATAACACAACCAGACATGTCCCAAACTCCTCCTGCAATACTTTCTACTCCTTATCAAATTAGAAAATGTTCAAACTTGAGACTTGGCAGGAAGTCTGGAAAAATTTGTTTAAATCCTCTCGATCTGCCAGTGTTCTTCAATCTATGTTCTTCCTGCTTTATAGAACTCGCTGGACCTCAATTAAGGTAGCAAAATTTTCAAACGGACTCTCTTCTATATGAGTTCTATATGTAACTCGCAGGAGAGCACGTTAACCCAGATGATCTATGATTGTGCACATTTAACAGGTTACTGGAATAAAATATGAGACACCATTTCTAAAATCTTACACATACAAGAACCTTTGAGTTTGCGCATCATTATATTAAGTAATCACGGCCTACTACATACGCTACCTGTTCAAAAGGCACGATTGCTTAACATCTTGATATTCCTGGCCCTTAAAAACATATTACATTGCTGGAAAGACCTTTCTAGTGTGAACTATATCACCTGGTGGAATACACTATGCCTTACAGTAAAGTATGAAAGTGTTATAACGGAAAAACACAAGTCCACAAGCTCCTATACCAAAATTTGGAGTCCGGTTAACTTCTATTGCAGTACAGGCTAATGACATTCAGTTTAAGTCCTGGAACATGGTTGTCTACATATTAACATAGCAGTTGTCTCCTGGCTCTCTCTACACATTCCTTTAGGTGTATGGCTCCGGTGTCTCTCTCTGTGTTTTGGATACTACATGTTCTTCTGGCTGCGTGTTGTGCTGATACTCTCCTCTTTCTAAATAGGCATGGGTCTGCTTGCTGTATTATATTATATTAATAATATTTTGTGACTCCTTGCATTGATGCAGCTTGTATGTATCTTGCCTTGTTAACATTTGTACTTTTATATGCTAAAATCAATAAAACTTTTGAACTTAAAAAAGAAAATGTTCAAACTATTCCTTAAATACTTCTTAATATCTTAACAATATGTAATTTTTAATATCATAACAATTCTTATGTAATCTGTCTTGAACTGCAAGTTAAAGGTGGAATAGAAATCACTAATGTAATGTACCAGCATAATTGAAAGTAGACAAGGCTGTAGGACTTGATTGGGATGCATCTCAGAGTACTGACAATACCCATTAAAGTGCTCTCCAACTTACACTGGAGTTGTACATAAAACCACTGTTTTGATTCCCAGTGTTCACCAGTCTGTCTGCAGCTTCAACTCCCAATTCGTGCAACTACAGAAAGACGTTGCAAGATAATGATATCCTATGGAGTTCCTGCTCAGATAATAGCCTAAATGCAAGTTTTATTTGGGGTTTTGACCCACAGTTTTGGAAGAATATAGATGTGTAAATTGCAACAGTTTATATAATACCACTATTTTTATTTATTTTAAAAATTCTACACCACCTAAGACCTAAGCGGTGTACAAAGTAAACACACCTAATCAGTAAAATGTTACTACTCACTCCTCCAGAGTTGTCTTAACATACTAAAACTAGCACATGGCTAATAAGATTTCAATAAAACAGATTGTCAAAATCTGAAACATCACAACCTAGTAAAAGGAGTTCACAAACAAATATGTTATTAGTTGCTTCTTAAAAGGCATCTTGTCTTTACATAGCCTCAAATATCCAGGTAAAGCATTTCATTTCAGAGGACATTTGTGTCATCTAGAATCTAGAGTGTTATTCAACCACCAGTCCGTGGACCGGTGCTGGTCCACAGAAATTTCCTGCTGGTCCACAGGGTCGGCACGTGCATCAGGCCCAAAACAGTACTCATCAACCACCGGTCCACAGTGCAGCGTTATCTTCAAGCTGACTCCCTATTCCTCACTGATTCAGTGCACAAAGCCATGGTCAGTGGCTCCTATGTGCGTCCTGTGCCTGAACTGTAAGCCTTCTCTCTGACATCGCAACATCAGAGGGAAGGCTTCCAGATGATGCGTGGGACGCGCAAGGAGCCACTGCCCGCAGCATTGTGCACTGCATCAGTGAGGAAGAGGGAGCCGGCCTGAAGATAACACGGGGGGCGGCATAAAATAGCCAGGTGGGAGCAGGCCAGAAGGTAAGGCATAGCATGGAGGGAGGGAGACAACAAAGGTAGGGGGGAATGATTTTATTTTTGAATTTAGTGATTGAATTATGTCAAGTTTGAGAATTTACTTCTGCTGTCAGTGTGCTTTGTATAGTTTAATTTTGTTGTTAACCATAATGTGTTGTTAATAAGATTATATTATGTGTATCTATGAAAAATGAATGGAAAAAATAGTGTTACAATTAGTACTATTATGGGGGCAGGGTCTTGGGCAGAGGTTGGGTGGAGATGGGCGGGGTCTGGCCCACGACTTAGCCCAGTGTTCTTCAACCGCCGGTCAGCAGACTGATGCCGGTCCACAATATAATTCTTTTATTTCTACCAGTCCATAGGTGCAGAAAGGTTGAAGAACACTGATCTTGATCACATATATTGTATGAAGAAATAGTGATTCTGCACATCATTTGACCAAGGCACTGAAGTTTTGATGATGATGCTTGCCTTCGCTGCTGCATTTAATACGGTGGGCTTCTTTTACAAAGGTGCGTTAGGGCCTTAACGCGCAGAATAGCGTGCGCTAGCTGCTACCGCCTCCTCTTGAGCAGGCGGTAGTTTTTCAGCTAGCGCGCGCTAATCTGGTGCCTGCGCTAAAAACGCTAGCGCACCTTTGTAAAAAGAGCCCTGTGTCTTTTGTTGAAATGATTAACATATTTTGGAATTTCAAGGGGGTGAGGATTGAATTAATTCATTCTTGCAAGACTGACAGTTTCAGGTTTAATTACAATCTGATATATCAGTTTGGATGAATGTTCGAGTGCCTCAGGATTCTGAACGTTCCATTTTGTTGTTTAGCATCCTCGGCCCCTGTTTGTAAATTTTTGAAGAGCTGATGCCTTGCAGTTCTTTTTTCTTATTGCTGGGTTATCTACTGAAGCAAAAGCTTTATTGACTTTGAGGGGCATTTTCGAAAAAAAAAAAAAAAGTCTGTCTAACTTGGATGTTTTATCTGAACGTCCAAAGTTGGAGGTACAAAAATGGCCATTTTTTAATGGCAAACTGCTGGACGTCCAAATAATATATATTTTTTTTTAAGTCATCTACTTTAGACATCTTGGCCACCAGGACATCTAGGCCGCCATAATGTCGTAACTTTATACCCCATTTTCTATCAGAAAAACATCCAGGTTGAAAGCATCCTAATCCTGACCATTTGGACGTAGGTGGAGCCAGCATAGTAATGGACTGGCCACATAGTTATCCTGACAGCAATGGGACACCTTAGAGGGTATATCTTACCATTACCCCCTTATAATTTAGGGTGAGCTCCCCCAAAACCTACTACACCCTGCTGTGTACCACCTCAATAGCACTTATGGCTGCAGATGGCATCTATATGGCAGTATAGTAGGTTTTGGGTGGGCTCACATGTTCTACCATAAATGTATTGGTTTGGTTAGAGTGGGTTGTCCACTATGGTTCATTAGCCCACCCACCAGACTACTTGACACTTGTGTGCAGTACTAATAGGCTAATGATTACTGTGGATGGGCAGACTAGATAGGCCATTTGGCCTTTATCTGTCATCATGTTTCTATGTTTCTCCATACCAGATGCTGCTGTTTTAGAGACAGGTATGTACCTTTTTGTTCTCATTTTTGTGTGGTGGAAGGGGTCAGTGAGCATTTGGGGTAGTGTGGGGGTGTCTTACCTTGATGCATGCAGTGGTCATCTGGTCAGTTTGGGCACCTTTGTGGCACTTAGACCCTTCTAAAACAGGTCTAGTTCCAAACGTATAAGTTCCATCCAGGATGTCTTGCAAAATGTTTATCACTGGAAGACGTCCATGTCTAACCTGTCCTTGAGACCGCCCAAAGGCTGCCCATAGCGCACATCCACCACGCCCATCTCATGCTCTGAACGTACAGAGGATGGAACACCTTGCTAGACGTACAGAAAGACAGTTTCGCTTATCGGCACTTGGACGTCCTAATCACCACGATGTCCAAGTGCCAATTTAGGATACTTTTGGACACCTATGTTTTTTGATTATTGATTGTGTTTAAAATCAATGATATCTTTGTTAACTGCAAATAGATTTTTTCTAAACTTAAGTTCTTTTTTTATTGGATTCTAAATCATCTGATTTTATTTTTACTTTTTTGTTTGAAGATCTGTAATACCAATTGCAAGGGAGATGTGTTATTTGGGGGATTATTTTAGACTCCTCATTGTCTTTGAAACCATGCCTCAAGAATATTGTTCAAAGCTTTTTTTCTTAAACTTAAAACCCTTCATCATTTACAAAATTTTTTTAGTCCTGCCATTATTTTGAACACCTTTATTTGCTTATTGGAATACCCTTTTTCTTGGATTATCAATTATCAAAACAGTTGCTTTGTGTGTTGCAAGTTATGGAGAACACTAGGGTAAAATTAATTTGAAATATTTCCCATTTTAAATATTTCACCAGTCCTGATGAAATGGCATTGGCTACCGATAATGTGGAGAATTTGTTTTAAGATTTTGGTTTTAATTTATAAAGCTTTACATGATGACATCCTCCTATAAATTGCCACCTCTTTGAAAGTATATAGACTCACCAGGACCTTTCAGCATGACGAGTATTGAGCAACCTTTTTTATGTTTGAGGAGCCATCTTAATGGAGCGCATTACCACTGCAAATCATTACTGTATTTTCTTAAGCAAGTAAAAATGTATCTTTTCTAGCAAGATACCCCTGTGGATTTTTAAGTTTTGCATAGTGCTTTGTATGTTTTGTAATAGTTTGTAATAGCAGTTTTTCTTTTTTAATATAGATATTTACAGTAGTTTTGATTGGTTTTGTTTAATTTAATTATGTATGTTTTTTGTTTTAAGCCTCCCAGATCTATAAGTGGGTAGAATATAAAAATTTATAAATAAATAAAAAATAACATAACTTAACAGCAAGCTGAGAACTGGACGGTCTAGCTCAAATCCTATAGTAGTTCCTTCAATCCTCCATTGCCTTAGGTCTAATACTGGTCAGGTTCAAGCTAAAGTTCAATGTATTTGATATACTGCTTATATACCCATGGTAACCTAAGCACTTTACAGGGATAAAATAAAGGGGGAAAGATGTGTACAAATACAATACAAAGCAAATCAGTACAAGTCATTACAATGCAAAGATGGAATGTGACATTTACATATTTTCTTAGGAAAGCTAGGAAAAGCGAGAACAAGAGGGAGCTTCAACGGTTTGCAGTACTTCAGTGAGTCAACCAGTAACAATTCCTGTTAATTTCATGCCACCTATGTTAGGCAATAGCGACAGTAGTGCAGGAAAAGACAATGGCAAATCACTTCTGTATTATGCCAAGAAAACCACAATGAGGAGTGGGGTCCCTCATGCGGTCACCAGGTATCTCCTACTTTAGGGCACAACTGGATCTAGATACAGATATATCGAATTAGGTGTTTGTTTGTTTTTAAATTTATATTTCTTTATTAGTTTTATAATTTTGATAATCACAATCAAAATACAAGAAAAAATATCATGAAAAAAGAAAATATCACTAATCCAAATAATTCAAGGTAAATTTTGATTACACAATATAGTTAGTCCACTATCAAGTAAAGACAGAGCTGAAGTTACTGAAATTTAACATACAAATTATATAACCAGGAAAATCAAAAGGAGGCTCGATTGCTGTTGAGCATTTCTCATCTAAACGGATTAAAGGAATCAGAAAGAGCAATTATTTGGTATCCTGAGATGCAATAAATTTAGATAACTGCTGCGGTTCATAGAAAACATATCTGTTCTCTTTATATACCATAACACATTTACAGGGGTACTTCAAAACAAAGGTCGCCCCCAACTGAACAGGTCTCAGTATGAGAAACTGTTTTCTTCTCTTCTGTGTCGGACGTGAAACATCTGGTTACATTCTTATAATATTAGACAAAAAGGGAACATCTTTATATTTGAAGAACAATTTCAACATCCATTCCCTATATGAATCAATAGCAATCTGTACTAATAAAGCTGACACTTGAATTTCCGACCTCTCAAGGAAATTAGTTAAATCCAAACTATCTGCAGATAAATTCTGCTGATTAGGATTTTGAGACCTAGATCTCACAGGTAAATAATATATTTTAGAGAGAGGTGGATATGAAGAGTCAGGTTCTTTTCAAAACTTCACTTAAGTAACGCTTAAACATATCAATTGTCGATATGGAAATTAGATCGAATTAGTTTTTGATATGTACAGTAGATGTATTAATTCAAATTCCACAAAATAGCACTTACTGTATCTATAGTCCTCTAGGATGTAAACAAAACCCTGAGAAGTGCTGAATGTATCATATTTTTTCTTGAAAAGTCTTACATAGCCAAAAATCCTAGGTTTAGAAAATTCTTGAAGAATGTAGGATATATGGCATTTCTTATTAGCTCAGAAAATAAAAAAGAACTATACTAATATATCAGCCAAAAAGGAAATATAGTAAAGACCCCTAAGCTAAGGTTACTGCAAAACATTCAAAAATTGTAGAGAAAAGAGACCTTCAAAGCAGATATGCTCATATACTGTACCTCAGCGCAACAATGTCATGTAAGTAGGGCTAGTCATATATCAGATCTCAAGAACCATACTCAATAAAATGCATTCAACTGAATGCCACTATCCAAACCCCTAGGTAAAACAGTATCCCAGTTGCATATCCATATTTATTCCATTTGCCACAAACAACATTGAATATTTCCTCTACAAATTGAAATCAGAATGTGGTTAAGTACCCAGCAGTGCAAGTCTATAAAGTCATGGTGACTAGTCACACAATGAAGAACCAAAGGAGCTGTTATTTTCTTCAGCAATACACAATTTTTGTTTTCAATAAGACTCGTTTTCAAAGCCCTAGAGGTCTGACCCACATATAAAAGATGGTAAAGTCACATTAAAACATAAATTACGTTGGTGGACATACAATCTATGAAAATATTTGAAATTGCAAAACATGACTTAGTAGGATGTTGAAACTATCACTCTATCATCGCATATGGTTTGCATAGATCACTCAAATTATAGTTAAGAGAAAATAAAAACATCAGTGTACATTCTGAAAGCACTGATGAATTGATAAAAATCTCAAAATGCCAGAGGTTCTCAACACGCAGTACGGTGCCAGCGCTGCATGTCTAATGACTTCCTGCTGCCATCGCGTATCTTCCGGGACTCCTACCTTCCTCGTCTTCTTTCCCCCATCCCCAGACCAGCGGCAGCAGCTCAGTGTGTGTTTAACTTTGCCACACAGCTGCCATTAGCATTAGTTTAGACACGGTTCCATCAGGCAGCCTCGGGGCCTTTGCTAGGCTGGTCCGCTTTGATGATGCAACTTCCTCTTTTGTCTGCCTGATGGAACCACATCTAAATTAATGCTAGTGGCAGCTGTGTGGGGAAGTTACAAGCACAGTGAGCTGCCGCTAGAGAGAGGAATGGTACTGCTGGACAGGGGAGGAGAGAAAGAGAAGGGGTACTGCTGGACAGGGGAGAAGGGAAAGGGAAGAGAGGTAGTGCTGGACATAGGGAGAGGTGCTGCTTGACAGGGATGAGGGAAAGGGAAGGGAGAAAAGGTGGTGCTGGACCTTGTAGAAGGGGAGAGAAAGGAAAGGTTCTGTACACTGGAGGGAAGGGTGAGATGTGCATGGGGAGAGATCATATTAGTTGTGAGTGAGGTTGGGGGAGGGAAGGAAAGAATATTGTTGCAGGAGGAGTGAGAGTAATGAGAAAGGGAGAAATGGACATGGATGGAGGAGAGGGAGAAATGATGCATGGGGAGAGATCATGTTGGGTTGAGAGGTGGAAAGGAGGGAAGAGGTAGTGAGAGAGAAAGCGTGCTGGAGGCAGAAAGTGTTGGACTCATGGAGAGGGTGAGATTGATGGGGAGAACAGAAAGGAGAGAAGGAGAAATATCATACTCGGGCAAAGGGGGAGAGGGAAGGGAGTGAAAAGTTGGACTCGTGGGGAGAAGTTGTTTGGGGGAGGGAAGGAGGACCAGAGGAGAAGCAGCATGCAGGAAGAAAAAAGAAAGAAATGTTGGACTGGTGGAAATGAGGGAAGAGGGAGGAAAGGAGAGAGATGTCGGACTATTGGAGGGAAGGAGAGAGATGTCATACCTTGGAAACAGGGAGGGAAGGAGAGAAAGATGGGAAGGGAAGACATGGAAAAGTAGATTTTGAAAAGAAAGCAGAAAAACTGAATGTTAATGCCAAAGATGGATGCAATTTTGTTTCCTTATGAGTAGATCAGGGTTATTAATTCATCAAAAAAGGAAGCCAGAAAGAAATTTAAATGCAACAAAAAAACTGACTTCAATAGAAAATAGTCTATGGAGTGCGATCAAATCAAACTTAAAAGCTAAGTGAATATTAATATATCTAATGAACGTAGTGATGGCTATTTTTTGCTAAAAGAAGAGAAGATATCACTTTCAACATATCTGAAGCACTATAAGAACTTTAAAAATATTTTTACAAATTGCTTTCAGCGTCATGGATTTATGAAGTTGCAATGACTGGAAGATAAACTCTTTTTTAGGGAGGTTTAGCAGCTTTCCCTTCAGAGTTTCATGTCTCTGAGCATTTTATATATTTAATTGATCGCACTCCATAGACTATTTTCTATTGAAGTCAGTTTTTTTGTTGCAAAGATGGATGCAAGGCAGAAAGTGAAGAAGGAGAAAAAAACAGTCAATGGATAAGAAGGCACTGAAAACATATAGTTAAAAGCACAGAAAAATAAAGTCACCAGACAACAAAGGTAGGAAAAATGATTTTATTCTCAATATAGAGTATGAAATGTGTCAGTTTTGAGAATTTATATCTGCTGTATATAGTGTGTGTATATGAAAAATGAATGGAAAAAATTGCATTACAATTAGTAAAGGGGGTGGGATCTGGGGCAGAGCTTCGGTAAGCCTAGGGCAGAGCTTAGGAGGTCTGTGGTTTGGGGGTACTCAGTTGATATTTGTTAGACTTAGGGGGTACTTAGCTTGAAGTAGTTGAGAAACATTGCTGTAGGCAATCAGCCGGCACCAGTGCCTCTCCTTTCTGGCCCTCTTCCGTGCTGGCACCCCCTACTGGCGTCTCAGGGCCTGTCTGGAAGGCCTCTGCGCATGTGCGGCCATCGACATGATGTCATGCATCCACATGATGTCATCACGGTAATGTTACGCACTTATGGGTGCCTCGAGCTGTGGCCACTACCTTTAGTGTGCCCCGGCTCAAGAAGGTTAGAGAGACACTGTTGTAGAGAATTCAGGATCTTCCTACTTCTAGAAGACCCAACAATAGGGATATCCCAATCAACATACAGCATGTTAAAATCACCTATTAGTAAAACTTCCCCTTTTTTAGATAGATTCTGAATATCTACTATTAAATTTCTATCCACTTTTTCCATCTGTGAAGGAGGCCTGTATATCACACCACAGTGCCTCTTCCTTGCCCTGCAGATCCTGCAATTGTGTGGCTTTAATATGATCTTTAACATTTAACGCTACTTCCCCTCTTTTTCTTCCTACCCTGTCTTTCCTGAACAGAATATAGCCTGGTATAACTACATCTCAGTCATGGTTCTCCGTGAACCACGTCTCAGTGATCGTCACTATATCCAACTCATCTTCTTCCATCACAGCTTCTAGATCCAGAGTCTTGTTTCCCATACTTCGAGCATTAGTATATATACTGCTTTCCAGACATTGCCCCCTTTTCCCATCTGTGTATAGGTATACAGTGATTTACTTACCTGAGGGCTTATACTCTCCTGGGGCTTATACTCACATTGCCCCATCACTTCTAGTTTAAAGAAAACTGTACAACGATTGGTCTACCTAATGACCAATCAAATAAAAGTTTTGCAATAAAGCTTTCTATTTGATGGAGGTATTCAATCTTGTAGGTTCTAAAGTATGCAACTTACAGATCCAATTGCTTTTATTGGCATAATATTATCAAATTGTCTACTTGGAGATTTGACCAATATACAGGGGCAGCATAATAATGTAATTACATAGAAAGCAAGAGTTGTTATGATGTAATGAGTATCTCTTTCCATCAAAAGGCTTTAAAATTACTCGCAATTGCTCTATGATAGTGAAAATGGAACACTGAAGGCGTTTACTGTGAAATGACTAGAAGGTATATCTGCAATAGTAGCCCCAGAGAAAGAAGAGCTGATGGCAACAGAACTTATAGAGCATATTAATTCTTGTAAATTTTTACCTCTATTGTTAGCTGATTGCAATCTCATTTTGTGAAAACAAGGATGAAATTTCAAAACATTTCTGAACCTTTTGATAGTATGACCAAAAAACTAAGATCATTGTATATTATTTAGAATATATGTTGTAAAATCTTGTAAATCGAGTCAAGCAGTATCTGTAAAAGATATCTGTTATATAAAGTTCAGATATAGGCATTTATCACAATAGATTGTGAATATCCATGTGCTATGAATTTCTCAAAAAGCTAAGAGACTTTGAAACTAGCATACACATCCTTGCATAACATGATGCCAGACTACATGACAACCAAACTCCCTCCATATGTACCAAAAAGACCACTCTACTACCAGGATGAGATATACCTCCAAACACCCTAGGTTGTGCCCTTTAACTACAGAGCGCTAGATGACGATCCTACTCCCATTTCGTTCCAAGCTACTGGAATCAAACTATACAGATCAGATCCCTCAAAGGACTCATGAACTTTAGAAAAGCAATAAAAACCTACCTCTTCACCTGATCCCCTGTTTATTACCATATGATTAAAACAAAAGAAATGTATATTCCTCTATATATATCGAGTTAAGCAGTAAAGATTATATTGTAAGTATAACAAATTGTAAACTATTGTCTGTATATTATGTATGTTAACTTGTAACCTGTTCTTAGCTCGTTGGGGAGAATGGGATAGAAAACTAATTAAATAAATAAGCTCATTTTCAAAGCACTTAGACATACTATCTGGGGCATTTTCAAAACACTAAGATGTCCAAAAAAATGGAATGAATTGACACTTAGGACATTTTTCTTGCCAAAATGTCCAAGTGCCAATTTTTGAAGCTGGCTTTCTGGACATCTTGCTGGACTTCTTAGCTGCTTGTGCATCCAGAGTTTGAGGGGGTGTGCTGGAGGCATGTTATGAGTGGGCTATTTATTTAATTAGTTTGGGTGTGCTTAGCACTTGGACATCTTGTGGTGATAAACCCGACAGCCAAGACATCCAACTAGATTATTTTTGAAAAAAATGTTTTGGACATCTTATAGTTTTGCTGGTTTCGGAAATGGTGATTTCTCTGCCCCTGACTTTAGACATCTTGTGGGGTAACGTCCAAAGTCAGACTTAGACATCCTATTGAAAATGCCCCTCATAGTAATATAGGTTTCTGTACTACTTTGTGTAAATGCTTTGATGTCATAATTCTTTTGTAGTGGAACAAATTCTTCTGAACTATAAAAACTGATAAAAACATTTTAAATGGAGAGGAGAAGCAAGCACAGGCCTTGACAAATTTTTGCAAAATCTAGGAAGTAGCCCAAAAACTTAGGAGCAAGTAATGGACACCTCTCTTGCGACTACCTCCCCATTCCCCCTCCTCATTCTTCCAATATTGCCTCAGTGAAGGGGGGAAATCCCCTTCCAAATCAGCAATTGCTCTTTTAAAAACTGGTTTACTATGGACTCTTTTTTCCTATTTTATTTCTTTGGGCAAAGAAACTTTAATAAATTGCTGGCAATAAAAGCCAGAAGTCTTCCTTTTTAAAGCAATGCTGTCAGCTGTATCACTGCACCCTCTATATTTGTGAAACAAAGAGGCAATTGCCTCCGTTTCACATTTCGCAAGAACCTTGAGACCACATCAGTCTCTCCCTCTCACACACCCACCTCCCCACAGACTTTATTTAGTCTTTCCTTCACATATCCTCCCTTAGCCTTCACTCAGTCTCCCTCTCACACACCCACAGCCTTTATCCAGTCTTACTCATATCCTTCCCTCAGCCTTCACCCATTCTCTTTACACTTCCCCTCAGCTTTCACCCTCCCTCTCTCTCTCAGTAATAGTTACTTTGTTTATTAATTATAACTATACTAGTGTTTAAGCCCGTTACATTAACGGGTGCTAGTAAAGCCTCCTTCCCTCACATGTCCCCTATTTTCAGCCCCAGCTCCAGCTCCAAACCCATTTTTTACACCCCCCCAGCCCCCTTCTCCCATCTTTTTCCTTTCAGCCCCAGCCCCCTTTCCTCACCAGCAGCATTTTCCTCCCCACCCCACTTCCCTGTGCAGTGGCAACAGAAGCATACCATCCCCCTCCATTTCCCTGTGCAGCAGCATTTCCCTCCCCCACCCCACTACCCTGTGCAGCAGCACCTCTTCCCTGATCCCCCCTGTCCCTCTTCCCTGCTCCCCCCGGTCCAGCAGCACCTCTTCCCTGCTCCCCCTGTCCCCCTTCCTTGCTCCCCTGGTCCAGCAGCGCCTCTTCCCTGCTCCCCCAATCGCTGCCTGGCTGGCCCGGAACGTCCTCTGCGACGTCAGAATTGACATCGGGAAAAAGGCTTCTGGGTGTGAGTAGTGGCAGCAGAGGAGCAGCGACGGTGGACCGGAGGTGGAAGTTTAAATCGGGCTTAGAGGGAGACTTTTGTTTTCCACGGTAGGGGGGAAGGAGGTAGGCAGGCTGGCTGACTGGCTGGCTCTGGGGGAGGAAGGTAGATAGACAGGCTTTGGGGGAAGTAGGCAGGCTCTGGGGGAGGTAGGTAGGCAGGCAGGCTGGCTGGCTCTGGGGGAGGTAGGCATGCAGGCTTTTTGGGAGGGGGTGGGACAAAGGCTGGAAGGCAGTGAGGGAACATAGGAAGGAGGGATGAAGGAAGGAGAGAAAACGGCAGAGAAGGGGGGGTTGTAATTAGAAGAAAGACTAGAGAGATAAAGGCCTGGACCAAAGGGGACATACAGGAGGCAGAAGCAGGACTTTGGGAGGTGCAGACAGAGGGGAAGAGCCCTTGAGGAAGAGCAGAGAGAGGCAAGATCATAACAGAGGAGGGAGAGAGAGAGAGGGAGACCTGGTATAAAGGAGAACTGACACGGGATCTGGGGGCACTAAGGACATAAGGAGGCACTGGGGGCATTAAGGACATAGGAAGGAGGCGCTGGGGGCACTAAGTACATAGGAAGGAAGGAGGGAGTGCAGAAAGAAATGAAAGATAGGATGCACAGTTAGAAGGAAACGCAACCAGAGACTCACTCATGAAATCACCAGACAGCAAAGGTAGGAAAAATGATTTTATTTTCAATTTAGTGATAAAAATGTGTCAGTTTTGAGAATTTATATCTGCTGTCTATATTTTGCACTATATTTGTCTATTTTTCTATAGTTATTGAGGTGATATCGTTGAAAACCCCCAAATATAAATAATTAACATTTTCTCTGCGTATAGAGTGCTTTGTGGTTTTTTAAAATTTTATGGTTACCATTATGAAATAATAAGATATTGTGTGTACATGAAAAATGAATGGAAGAAATTGGGGGCGGGGCTAGGGCGGGATTGAGGGCAGGACTGAATATTAATAGATGTCCCATTTTGATGAAAAAAATAAATGGTCACGTGCAGACATGAAAACTGCCAATCAAGTGGAGAAGGCTTCATCTAAGGCAAGGCAGATATTGGGTTGTATCAATAGAAGTTTCGTCAGCCGAAAGCCTGAAGTCATAATGCCATTGTACAGGGCCATGGTGAGACCTCATCTGGAGTACTGTGTGCAATTCTGGAGGCCACATTACAGTAAAGATGTGCGCAGAATTGAATCGGTTCAACGGACGGCCACCAGGATGATCTCAGGGCTCAAGGGTCTCTGAGACTGAACAAATTGCAGCTCTACACTCTTGAGGAACGTAAGGAGAGGGGAGACATGATCGAAACATTTAAGTACCTCACGGGACGTGTCGAAGTGGAAGATGATATTTTCTTTCTCAAGGGACCCTCGGCCACAAGAGGGCACCCGCTCAAACTCAGGGGCGGAAAATTTCATGGCGACACCAGAAAGTATTTCTTCACAGAGAGAGTGGTTGATCATTGGAACAAGCTTCCAGTGCAGGTGATCGAGGCAGACAGCGTGCCAGACTTTAAGAATAAATGGGATACCCATGTGGGATCCCTACGAGGGTCAAGATAAGGAAATTGGGTCATTAGGGCATAGACAGGGGGTGGGTAAGCAGAGTGGGCAGACTTGATGGGCTGTAGCCCTTTTCTGCCGTCATCTTCTATGTTTCTATGTTAGCAATGCCATATAGATATACAGCATGTAGAACAAAACCAGAAGAATAAATTGATTTCAGTTCGAAAGTCTGAGATGTACAGATTGTTTATAAATGAGGCAAAAAAGATTTACTGACAGATGACATCTTGAAATGCTCCTCCCCCCATAAAAAAATAAAATAAAATGTTTTAACACAATAGAAGTAAGTTTCATCAAATAATGAATTTGAAACATGAGCACAAGCTTCCGAGGTTGTAAAAATTACTTCTGAGGGGTATATCTCTTTCCATCTTTGTGAGTTATGTTACTCAGATCACCAGAAGTGTCATCACCATGTAGAAACATAATGGCAGATACAGACCAAATGGCTCATCCAGTCTGCCTATCTGCAGCACCTCCACTATCTTTTCCTCTCCCTAAGAGATCCCACATTGCCTGTTCTTTGCTTTCATAATTCAGACACAGTCTTTGTCTCTATCACCTCTACTGGGAAGATTATTCCATGCATTTATCCCCCTTTTTGTAATTGGAAGCCTTTTCTGGAGGCTTCCTATTCAGGAACATAGAACTACAGAGCATGTTTCTAATAAACTTCAGTATCTTAAATCCATGTTCTTGATACAAGAGTGGAGGAGTAGCCTAATGGTTAGAATAGTAGAAACATAGAAACAGAAATAGACGGCAGATAAGGGCCACGGCCCATCCAGTCTGCCCACCCTAATGACCCTCCCCTACCTTTGCCCTGTGAATAGATCCCATGTGTCGATCCCATTTGGCCTTAAAATCAGGCATGCTGCTGACCTCAATCACCTGCAGTGGAAGACTATTCCAGCAATCAACCACCCTTTCAGTGAAAAAGAATTTCCTGGTGTCACCTCATAGTTTCCCGCCCCTGATTTTCCACGGATGCCCTCTTGTTGCCGTGGGACCCTTGAAAAAGAAGATATCTTCCTCCGCCTCGATGCGGCCTGTGAGATACTTGAACGTCTCGATCATGTCCCCCCTCTCTCTGCGCTCCTCGAGCGAGTATAGCTGTAATTTGTCTAGCCGTTCTTCGTAGGCTGAGAACCTGGAATGTCTGGTTAAAATCCTACTGCAGTGCCTTGTGACCTTGGACAAATCACCTAAATCACCATTATCTCACGTACAAAATTTAGATTGTGAGCCCTCAAAGGACAGGAAAGTACCTTAATGTATAATGCTTTGAGCTACAACTGAAAAAGGCACGAGACAAATTCAATAAATAAACTGGCCTGGCTTCTGTCACTCGGATTTAAAATTTTTCCTTTTTTTTTTTTGGTTTTCAGTTTTCTGTCACCTGTCTTTATTTTATTTCTCCATCTACCTTTGTTCCTGCTTTGTTGTATCACTTATTAGATACCAAAATCTGACTTCCTCCAGAGGTAGGAGGAGTCAAAGCAGTGACAGAATTCAGATGCCCGTTTAATGGCATAATCTTAAATATATTCTGTACTGAGTAATACATATTTTATATGCAACTTTTTTGGTTCAAAATATTTATTATAAGCATATTTAAGCTATTGCCACAAAGAGAAGATGATAATCTAGTCCACTAGTGGTAACCAGTTGGTATAAACTAATATGTCTTTTTGCCTTCTCTTTCAAATATACACCATTCATATCTGCCTGTTGTACTAATTCAGTGAAAGGTATGTATCGTGATTTTAATATAGGGTCTTATCTTTCACTGTTCATAAAATAGTTTAGGTGAAGGATCAACTTGTAACTTGTTTCATTTTAACATGTGGAAAACTGTATAAAGTCAGATTCCTAGTTGATAATTTATTTTTCAGCAGTATTAAACTATATACGATTCATTTTCCAATTTTTTTTTTTTTCAGGGAGGTCTGATGAACCAGTCTGTGATGGTGACCAGTTTCATTGTGACAATGGAAAATGTATCCCAGAAATTTTGAAATGCAATAACATGGACGAATGTGGAGATAATTCTGATGAAGTACATTGTGCCAAAGTTATTTCCCCAACAGCTGCTGCTTTTCAGTCTTGTACCTACAACCAGTTTCAGTGTCTTTCTCGCTTCACCAAAGTTTACACTTGCCTTCCAGAATCCTTAAAATGTAATGGAAACATTGACTGTCTTGATCTAGAAGATGAGATAGATTGTGCTGTCCCAACATGTGGCCAGTGGTTGAAATATTTTTATGGTACTTTCAATTCTCCTAACTATCCTGACTTCTATCCCCCTGGTAGCAACTGCACTTGGTTGATTGATACTGGTGATCACCGCAAAGTAATTCTGCGCTTTACAGATTTCAAACTGGATGGTACTAGTTATAGAGACTATGTAAAAATATATGATGGATTGGAGGAGAATCCGCACAAACTTTTGCGTGTTCTGACAGCTTTTGACTCTCATGCTCCTCTTACAGTGGTTTCTTCTTCTGGACAGATCAGAGTTCATTTTTGTGCTGATAAAGTCAATGCAGCACGGGGTTTTAATGCTACCTATCAAGTAGATGGTTTCTGTTTGCCTTGGGAGATTCCATGTGGTGGAAACTGGGGCTGTTATACTGAACAGCAACGATGTGATGGCTATTGGCATTGCCCTAATGGAAGAGATGAAACAAACTGTAGTATTTGCCAAAGAGAGGAGTTTCCTTGCTCTCGGAATGGTGTCTGCTATCCTCGTTCTGATCGCTGCAACTACCAAAATCACTGCCCAAACGGTTCAGATGAAAAGAATTGCTTTTTTTGCCAGCCTGGAAATTTTCATTGTAAAAATAACAGATGTGTGTTTGAGAGCTGGGTATGTGACTCTCAAGATGACTGTGGCGATGACAGTGATGAAGAGAACTGTCCTGTAATTGTTCCCACCAGAGTAATTACAGCTGCTGTTATTGGAAGCCTGATCTGTGGACTGTTGCTTGTCATTGCATTGGGATGTACATGCAAACTTTATTCCTTACGAATGTTTGAGCGAAGGTAAGTTGCTAATATTTTTACCACAAATATAATTACATCAACTTGCCATTAAGTTTTGTTAATTTTACAATTTAAATTTTCTTTGTTAACCTCAATTTTTAACCATCTGTATTACATAAGGGTGAAAGGCTTGAAGTAGATAAGTTATGTGTGCAGACTAACATTTAAAGTCATACCCAGAGCGCGATCTCTAATATTGCTTTAAACATTAGATACTCAGTTTACAAAAGAGATCTAGCCACCTTAGTTTGAAAATTACTTCACCTTGAAGTGTGTTAATATTAATAGCTAATTTCACTAGATGGCTGCATTAAACCTTTTCTAAAATAGGCCTGGTTTGGGAAGTAAACTACATGAGCATAATTACATTTTCTAATACATGTACACCATTTTTCAATCAGGGTGCACACAGCTGATCTCCCAGGTATGCTGCGAGAGTTTGGTGACACTTCTATCCATAGGCACCCCTGCTGCAACTGCAACCTTCTTTGTTTGCCTGCCTACCCTCCCGCCCTTCTGGTATTGCCTCCTCTCTCTCCCCTACCCACCCACCACCATGTAGCACCGTTCTTCATTCCTAGTGCCTTCACCAGGCTGCTGTGCTAAAGTTATTGTAAAGATGCATGAGATCACAACTCTGCATGCCACTACTTCCCCTGGCAACCCCGACCACTCTAATATTAACTTCCTCTCTCAGAAGGGGTGGGGCCACCAGGGGAAGTAGCAGTAAACAGAGCTGCAATCCTAAGTATATTTATTATAAGTTTAGTACAGCAGCACAGTGGAGGAGGCACCAGGACAGAGGAAAGGTGCTTTTATGAAGTTACGACTCATTCATTCTATTTCCTCTCTTCTTGACCCCCCCCTTCAATCAATATAATGATTCGTTCCCTCGTCATCTCAAATCTGGACTACTGTAATGCTCTCTACCAAGGAATAACCCAAAAGGAAATCCATCACCTCCAATTAATACAAAACACTGCTGTTAATCGTATTTTTTTGTATAGTAGATTAGTTTGTTACTCCTCTCCTCCGCAAAGCTCACTGGTTGCCCATCACACACCGCTTCACCTATAAAATACTACTTCTTGCCTCCCATCAACCAGCTTTCATTGATAAACTTTTAATTCCATATGCATCTTGTAGGACCCTTCGATCCAGCAATCAAAACCTGTTCACTATCCCTTCAATATGAGAACTCTTTTATGATACCACTCGCAAATCCATCTTCTCTGTTACAGTTCCCACACTGTAGAATGCCCTTCCTACTGATCTTCGTTTTGAAAACTCTTTAGATAAATTTAAATACAAACTAGAGAATGACACGGGGAAAAAATCTGTCCCCGTCACTGCACTGTCCCCGGCCCACCATCCTCTGCACCGCCCCGTCACCGCCGTTCCCTTTACTGCCCCGTCACCGCCACTGCCATCCCATTCACCGCCCCGTCTAGCACCCATCTTCTTCCCTCCGCTCCCCCATAGTCTGGCATCTGTCTTCTTCCCTTCCAGCGTCTTCTCCCCACTCTGCCTTCCACATTTCCTTTCAGGGTCTGTTCCTCTACCCTCTTTCAGTGTCTGTTCTATTCCTTTCCACCACCACCCTTCCCTCCCTCCTTTACCATCTGTTCCTTTCTACCACCCTTCTTTCATATCTTCTATCAGTCCCCCCACCATCACTAGCAGTCTCTCTTCTCCCTTACCATGAGCAAATAGAACTTCTGAAAATTGTATTGCTGAGGCATTATTTCTAGTACGCCTTTTTTTCCAGATGGATAATGACATCAATTTTATAATTCTTACTGTCTGCTCTGATTTCATTCACAATTTGGTTTGGGTTTTGTACCTGAGGATTCCATGAGGCATTTAACCTTTTCCTGTCTCTTCTGTGATTTCAAGTTGATTCCTTCAATAATGGAGTCTCAAGGCAGTAGCAATTTTCTATTTTGGGCTCTTTTGACATTGTTTAAGGGATTTCTTGTACATTTGGTGCTGGTCTTCTTTGATGAGGTCACTTCAGAATCTATTTCCAAGGAAGAGAAACTTTTTCCCTTTCACCCCCTCCTTCCTTGTATGAGCCGGAACACGCGGTCCCCGCAAGCAAGTAATTTTATATCATTTTCATTCTATTCATTCATAGAAATTAAAGTCTAGATAATGCCAGTCACATAACAAAACATGATTTTACAAAAATAATTCCCTGCACAGTCAAGCCTGCAAGGATTACTAGATGTCTTTCAGCAGCTCCCCTCCCTCCCTCCCCCTTACCTTTGTGGCCAAGTCAAAATGATCTACCAACAATAAAATTTTAAAAACACAAAGCATGCTGTACGCAGAGAAAATGTTAATTATCATTTATATTCCGTGGGTTTTCAAAGAGGTCAAGGCAGATGACTTTATGCAATGTCCCTCAGTAACAACTATACAAAAATAGACAAATATTCCCCCTCCCTTTTTACTAAACTGTGATAGCGGTTTTTAGCGCAGGGAGCTGCGCTGAATGCCCCACGCTGCTCTCGACGCTCATAGGCTCCCTGCGCTAAAAACCGCTATTGCGTTTTAGTAAAAGGGGGCCATAGTGCAAAATATAGACAGCAGATATAAATTCTCAAAACGGACACATTTTGATCACTAAGTTGAAAATAAAATCATTTTTCCTACCTTTTTGTCTGGTGATTTCATGAGTCTCTGGTCCTTCTGATCCTTCTTTCTTCTCCTGCCCCCCCTCTTTCTTTCTCTCTCCCCCTGGCCCCCCTCTTTATTTCTGCCTTTCTTTCTCTCTCCCCCTGGCCCCCTTCTTTATTTCTGCCTTTATTTCTCTCTCCCCCTGGCCTCCCTATTTATTTCTCTCTCCCCCTGGTCCTCCTCTTTCTTTCTGACTTTCTTTCTCTCTCCCTCTGGCCCCCCCTCTTTATTTCTGCCTTTCTTTCTCTCTCCCTCTGGCCCCCCTCTTTATTTCTGCCTTTCTTTCTCTCTTCCCTTGGCCTCCCTCTTTATTTCTCTCTCCCCCTGGCCCTCCTCTTTCTGCCTTTCTTTCTCTCCCTCTTGACCCCCTCTTTATTTCTGCCTTTCTTTCTCTCTCCCCCTGACCCCTCTTTATTTCTGCATTTCTTTTCTCTCTCCCTCTAGCCCCCACAAAGCCATTGTGCCAATTTCTCCACTTCCACGATTCTTTCCCTACCCTCACCCCCAAGGCAGCAGCCGATTTCTCCCTGCTCCTTCCCTGATGTCCTGAACTTCATCGGGCAGCAGCAGCATTCACAATTCACTGCTGTTGCCCGCTTCAGGCCTTCCTCTCTATCGGGTCCTGTCTTCATGAAAACAGGAAGTAGGCAGGACCCGGCAGAGAACAAGGCCTGAAGCTGGCAACAGCAGCGAATTGTAAATGCTGCTGCTGCCCGAAGAAGGTAATGGAGCACCGAGGCAGACCGCTTCTCCCCCCTCCCAGCCGAACCCCCGCTGACCCTCCTATCTCCCCCCCCGTGAATCTTTCCGACCCTCCCAGCGAGAGCAGCAAACCTCCTTCGCGGCTTTCTCCTCCCTCTGCCGCGTCACTGATGACGTCATCAGTTATGCAGCAGAGGGAGGAGAAAGCCGACGCTACTGGAGGGAGGTTTGCTGCTTTCGCTGGGAGGGTTGGAAAGGTTCACTTGGGGGGGAGAGATAGGAGGGTCAGTGGGGGTTCGGCTGGGAGGGGGGAGAAGCGGTCTGCCTCGGTGCTCCAAGGCCTGTGCGCCATTACCTTTTTCGCCCCTCCCGCTCCGCCCCCCTTGGTACGCTACTGCTCTCCTTAGTTTGCCGGGGTTTTTTTTCGGCGACCGGTACGCTTTCAAAGAGCCACGCATGCGCGGCTGCTTAAAGTTCAATCTTCTGCTCTGCTGCAACTTCCTGTTTCCGGTTGGGTCAGAGCAGAAGATTGAATATTGAGCAGCTGCGCGTGCGCGGCTCTTTTGAAAGCGTTCCGGTCGCCGAAAAAGAAAGCCGGCAAACTAAGGTGAGGTGGAGAGAGGAAGCTGGTTAAACGATTGAGCCGACGAGCAGGTGGGGGCTGCGGGGACCGCACGATCCTTTATAGCCTCACTGCAGTGACAAGACCATTCACCGCTCCATGGGGCGGTGATGGCCTTGTCCCCGTCCCCGCAGAGGCTGCTAATTTTCATTCCCCATTTTTGGCGGGTTACCCGCGGTTAAACCGCCACATGTCATTCTCTAATACAAACTTAAAATGATCCTCTTTAAAGACACCTTCACACTATAAACTCATCTATGAAAACTGATCATCCTTTGCAGAAATCTTAAAACAAACAAAACTATTCTTTTGAAGCGACCTCTCTAACCTAATTGTACTTCCCTTTCCCATTTTCCTCTTTTTATTTTCACCTTGATGTATTTATTGATCTCTCCTCCTAATGTATTATGCACGTCAATACGTAAATGCTTCCCTTTTTCTTAGTTTAGATAAGTTTTGAATTTTTTAAATATTTTTTTATTTCATTTTATTGTAAACCGTTTAGATACCTGTATGATAAATAGTATATCAAAAATAAAGAAACTTGAAACATAGGTGGGTAAGGAGAGAGAGAGAGAGAAGATGGGGGTAAGGGAGATAAACAGGAAAATACAGGCTGGATTTGGGGAGAGAGACAAGTGATGATGAGCAAAGGGGGGGGAGAGAGAGAGAGAGAGAAACATGGAATGCTGAATTAGAGAGAGACAGAGGTGGACTGGGGAAGAAAGATAAATTGCACAGTACTGGATGGGGATGCAAAAGAGAAACTCAAGGGACAATACTAGATAAAGGAGGGAATGATAGAGATAATGGCAGGCAATACTGGATTGGGGAGGGGGAGAGAGGTGTACTGGGGCAAAGAGAATGATCAATACTGGATTTTGGAGGGTAGAGAGAGACAGGAAATGCTGAATGGGGAGACAGAAAATGTTGGCGTGGTGGAAAGAGAGAGACTGGTGCAATACTGCATTGGAGAGGGAGAGAAGACAGGACAATGCTAGATGGTGAGAGAAAGAGAACAAGATAGGACATAATGGATGGGAGGGGGGAGAGAGAGACAATGGCAATAATTCATAAGGAGGGGAGAGAGTTAGCCAGGGGCAAAGGCAGACAGAAAAAAAGGGCAATGCTGGATAGCAGAGGAGAAGAGAGAAGAAATGCTGATTGTTGGGGCAGGGAGGTAGAGAACCTGGATGTCAGGGTGTGAGAGTTGAAGAGAGCCTAATTGATGGGGTGGGGGGAGAACAAAGAGTTAATGAAGAACTAGAGAATAAGAGGAAGAGGCATAGGGAGCGAGGAATGAAGGAAAAATATGGAAAACTGCAGGTGGACACAGTAAAAAGAGGAAATGAAGGCAGGGTAATAAGAATTAATGAAACCTGAGTAGATAGGCAGGAAAAGCATGGAAGACAGCTGAAAGTAACAAATCAATGTTGGAGTTGGCTGTGGTACAGAAGGTGAATAAGGGGAGAATTAAAAATAACAGATTGTCAGGGAATCATTAGAAAGAGAGGGAGGAAAGCATGAACGTGGCATAGGATGGAAGGAGTAAGGGAAAGAGGTGCTGAGGTTGGGAAGGAATAAAAAGGGTGAATTGCTGGGCATGGGTGTTTTGAGTGAGAGAGAAAGATATGGTGCACATAGGGAAATGAAGGAAGAGGTGAATTGTTAGGCATAGTGAGGGAGAGAGACATTGGACATGGTGGTGGGAGTTACGGTCAAAGCAAAAAGTTGAACTGCAGAATTGATGTACAAAGCACAGGAACTTTTATTGGAATAAATAAATTGTAGTAATCCAATAGGTGGTTCTCATTTGTGAGAAGACGGGACCCAACACAGTCTGTGTTTCAAAGAACACTCCTTCCTCAGGGGTCCAATTATATCAATGTCACCCGATGAGAACCTTATGATGTAGAACAAATTGGCATAAAATTTGGGTGAAACTGGTGACATGAAGCTCTTGTAACGCTACTACACAGGCCCTCTTTTATTAAGGTGCGCTAACCGATTAGCGCACGCTAATTGATTTACCGCATGCTAAACATTAAGGCATGCATGTAGTCTATGGATGTGTTAGCATTTAGCACACGTTAATTCGATTAGCGCGCGCTAATCGGTTAGCTCACCTTAGTAAAAGAGGGGGACAGTGTACAAACTGATAGCGAAAGTAAGGGGGAGATACAGTTGCATGGGAAAGAGAGATGAGAGGGAGAAATGTTGGATGTGGTGTAGAGGGAACAGTGGGACGGATGAAGAACAAAAGTAAGTGTAAACCTCCTATCTTTTCTTTTTCATTTAAATTACTTATTGTGAAGAATGTTTCTTTAATGTTTAATGTTATTTATAGACTGTACTGTACAGGATCGAGTTACATACAAATTCAACTTAAGAACATTTTAAAAAACAGAAAAAACAGAACTCATTCTTAACCCGGGGACTGACTGTACTTATTCTATACTTGGTGAGGGTCTACCTATGTTCTGCAAGTGTGAAAGAGACCAGATATTCTATTATTTAACAACAAATGAGCTTGGAAGAAAGACTTGTTTTAGGAAAGAGAGGGAGAAGAGGGTTTCCACAGAAGTTTTTTACCGTTCCTTCCTTGTTATAGCCAAATATTTAGAAGAGTAATTGAGGGTCAAATTTGTACCTAATGACTTTTAGGAGCTTAACTGGCTGCTCTTATATATGAAGTTTTGTGGAATTTGATACTTAAGGGGACAGATATCAGCATGGACTGTTGTTAAGGCATATTAGTTTACTGTTAATCTAGGTTATTGGTAAATAAACCCTCCCTTTTTGTTTTTGGTTGTTTTTTTTTAATAAAACCGTAATCCATTTTTTAGCGCCGGCCGCAGCAGTAACGGCTCTGACGCTCCTAGGAATTCTATGAGTGTGGGAGCTGTTACCATGATGGCTGGTGCTAAAAACTGCACTAAGGGGGGTGTAAATTTGCATAAAATGGGACCAGTGGTAAAATGTCTTGTCTTTAACCCATATATGGTGTAAGTGCCAGTACTCACAAATGAA
The DNA here is from genome assembly GCF_902459505.1 of Geotrypetes seraphini. NCBI lineage: Eukaryota > Metazoa > Chordata > Amphibia > Gymnophiona > Dermophiidae > Geotrypetes > Geotrypetes seraphini. Next base: position 61,472,707 of record NC_047085.1, read on the forward strand.
TAAATGGAATTGCAATTAGTGGTGTGCAGGCCAAAAGTTTTTGTTTTGTGTAGATTCCCATGTTTGTGATAGATTTTTGTTTAATCCTGATTTTTATTTTGGGAGGCAATTTTGTTAATTCTGCATAATATTACTCAATAGCGCATATTGTCTAAATAATGCTATGCTAAAAACAGTGATCAAGCATAAATTGTACAAGCAGTGCATACAATTTGGATACAATGGAGACATATCTATGAGTGGGTACCCCCATTTAAGATTCTTGAAGTTGCATGATTAGATGCTAAATTTACATACAATGGGGATAGTTCATGCAAATTCATTGTGGATATCCTGAAACCTAACTGGCTTAGGTGTATCCTGAGAATGGGATTGAGAATTGCCTATTATTGAAATATAATTATATATCCTTAAACTGCAGGATTCTTCAAATGAAGCAAAATATCATCTGCATAGGCCGAAATCTTATAATCTCGACCTGCATATGGTATTCCCTGTATCTCCTTTGTTTGCTGAATGGCCAACAACAAGGGTTCCAGAACAATATGAAAGAGCAAAGGAGATAAGGGACATCATTGTCTAATTCCCCTCTTCAGACAAAAACGCTCTAAAGGGGAACTATACAAGGTTTGAATCATTTGAATAAATCCGGATCCTATTTCAAACCAATCCATTGCTTGATACATAAAAATCCATTCTACACGATCAAAGGCCTTCTCTATATCTAAAGAAACAGAGAAGGCCGGATCATCTATTGTTTTTGCTAAATTTAGCATATGAAATGCCAATCTGGCATTATTTGAAGAATGTCTTTGAGCAACAAAAAACATTTGGTGCATACCAATCATATAAGGGAGAGCCTTGGCTAATCTTAGAGCCAATAATTTTACCAGGATTTTCCTATCCACATTAATTAAAGATATAGAGGCCTGTAGTTTGAAACCAACATGGGATCTCAGTTTGGCTTTGGCAAAACAATGGTTAACGATTCCGCCATAGTACCTGATATACAATCCTTAGTCAGGTGATTGATATAAATGAGGTAATAGTAAATTTTGAAAAGATTTTTAAAAACTCCACTATGAAATCATCACTTCCTGGAGCAGATCCAGCTCTGAAAGACTTCAATGCTGACTAGAGTTCTGTACATGATATAGGTGCCTCAAGTTTTTCTTTCATATACTTGGGAATTTTTGGCCTATTAATTAAGTTTAAAAATTATTTTCCTTCCATTTCATTATTTGAATAGAGCTCAGAAGAATATAAAGCTTTATAATAATACAAAAATTGTCTTAAAACATCTCAAATTTGGATATGAATTGTACCTTTTTCATCTTTAATAGCCACAATCTTTTCTTTTCTTTTTTTGTTTTATGATAATTAGCCAATAATCTTCCTGCTTTATTCGAGTTTCCATAATACAGAGCCTGTTGAGAAAACAAGTCTTTCCTAGCTAATTGTGAGGAAATCTCATTATATTTAGCTTTCAAAAGGGCATGCAATGTATTTTGTTCCATTTCGAGGCCAATTGCGACTCTAAAATCAAAATAATTTGTTCCAAATTGGAAAATTCTAATTTTAGCAGTTTCCTAATATGCGCTGTATACGAAATTATTTGCCCTCTCACTGTAGCTTTGAAAGCATCCCAAATAATTTCCAAAGAGATTTCCTCTGAGGTATTGAGTTGGAAATATTCATTCATTTTTATTTGAATTTCCTCAAGAAAGTTTGAATCTGCAAGCAATGTATTATTAAACCTCCAAACAGGTCTATTAGAATCTGCTTCAGTATATTGATATTCTATCCAAATTCTACCATGATCTGACAAAAGAATCGGATCTATGGTAGATTTGGTTACCTGATTAACTAAATGGTCTGAAACAAAAAAATAATCAATCTTGAGAATGATTTATGAACTTTAGAGCAAAATGAAAATTTGCGAGCATTGAAATGAAAAATCCGCCATATATCCTTTAATCCACATGTACTGTATGTACCAAATTGTCCAGACCTAATGATTTTAATTGTCTACTCAGTTGTTTATCTATAATTGGATCCATGACAGCATTGAAATCTCCGGCCACAATTAAATTAGTCATAGCCAGTGACAGAATTGTTTGTTGGAGTTTTTTTTAAAGAAATCTGCCTGATTGGTGTTAGGAGCGTATACATTGAAAGTCAAAGAAATGTGTGGGCATTGGAACCCTTTACATCTTTCTTGGTGGGGGAGAGTCCAAACTATCAAAATGATGATTTTGCCTGTAGTTTGCTACCAAATGAGTATGTTGCCAGTTTATTTCCAAGGGTCCTTTTATAAAAAATTGAATGGGATCCTTGGTTTTTGGTTGGGTAAAACTTGTAGAATTGCTTTAGTATCTTTGCAAAAATCACAATCGGCGGGTGGGGGTTAAATCTTCCAAATTTTTATAGGTATCATCAAGCCTTCGTATTGCATCAGGGTATATATTGGATCCTTCCTGAACTCATGGAGAATCTACCGGACTTGCTGATATTAGAGAGTCACCTCATGTCCCCATTACATCTGAGCCATATTTTAAGTATCAAGTTACCTAGAATATATAAGGACAATAGTATTCTTTTTTCCACCTGGAATACTTTAAAATTTATTACTAATTTAATACCTACTCCAATACAACAATACAACGATCGGGGGTTTGGGGGGGGCGATCATGGGAGGGGGGTGCGCCGAGGGTAGGAGGGCCTGAGATCCCTCCTGCCCGGATCTTAGTGGGGGTGGGGGGGGAGGGGGTGCGCCGAGGGCAAGAGGGCTTGAGCTCTCTCCTGCCCAGTTCGTAGTCGGCGGGGTGGGGGGTCGCCGGGCCAGGAGGGCTTGGGCTCCCTCCTGGCCGATCTTGTAGGGGGAGGGTGAGGTATTGTGGCAGGAGAGATTAGCTATCTCCCCTGCCACGATGTGATCACCCCTCTACCCGAACTGCCGCAAACTGCGGCAGGAGAGATTGGGCATCTCTCCTGCCACTGGTCACGGCAGTTCGGGTAGAGGGGAGATGAGCTATCTCTTCTGCCGTGGTGGGGGGGTGGGTTGCCGGGCGTTGAGCTGATCGCGCCAGCCGCCATCAGCTCAGCGGGCCCTTTTTCGGCACTTATATCTGTTTTGACGTGGTCTAAGTCAAAACGTATAAGTGCCAACTAGGCAACCTGTCAAAATGTTTGGTTATACCTGCTATACGCCTAGGTCTAGGTCCAGCTGTGTATAGAAGTTAAGTATACACTCTTATACACTTTTATACCATTTCATTCATTGTAAAAAAAGAAACAAAAAACATTTAAATGAATATAATCACAGCAGTGAACAACGAATTACCTATGATGAGGCACCACAGAAATCTCCCGCTTTAGAAATCATTATAGCGGTGGAGTGGTGGGGCTGAGGTTTTTTGGTTAAGATTCCTACATTGAAATACACCAACCTAGTCCTTTTTGTTTATGCATTCCTTAAGATGAAATGGGGCCATAAGATGACTTTTAAGAATCAACCAATCCAGCAGATTCTCCATGAGTTCAGGAAGGATCCAATACATACCCTGACGTAAAATAAAAGCTTGATATCTATAAAAATTTGGAAAATTTACCCCTCCCATCAATTGAGATTTTTGCAAAGAAACTAAGGGGGCCTTTTATTAAGCTGCGCTAGCGGGATTAGCGTGTCGGACATTTCATCACGCGCTAACCCCTACAGCCGGCTAAAAAAAACTAACACCTGCTCAATGCAGGCATTAGCGGCTAGCGCGACAGGCGGTTTAACGCACGGTATTGCGCACGTTAAACCCCTACCGCAGCTTGATAAAAGGACCCCTAAGGCTATTCTAGGAGTTTTACCAAGCCAAAGAAATTTTGAAAGAATCACATTTAGTTTTTTTATAAAATGATAACTGAAAATAGATGTAACATACTCATTTGGTAGCAAACTACAGGCGAGATCATCATTTTGATGGTCTGGACTCTTCCCCCACCAAGAAAGATGTAATGGGTTTCTAAGTTAGTGGGTTTTTTTAGTTTAAAAAAATGATCTCTCTTGAAACATATTATACAGAAGATAAATAAAATGAGTTATTTTCTATCAGCACCTGTTTAGTTTCTGCAATAATATAAACATTTTATGTTTGCATGGAGTTTTCTTGTACAAGGTATACACATATCTTTATTTCTTTGAAGGTCATTTGAAACACAGTTATCAAGAGTAGAAGCGGAGTTATTGAGAAGGGAAGCTCCTCCATCCTACGGACAGTTGATTGCTCAGGGCTTAATTCCACCTGTTGAAGATTTTCCTGTTTGTTCACCAAATCAGGTATCACTTCAGTCTGTTCCAAAACTGAAAAATACTTAGGAGGGAAGCTATTAACTGGGCTACTGTTAAAACATGTTGTTTTATTGTTAACTCCAGTTATTAATTACTAAGGCGTCCTTTTACTAAGAAATGTTAGCCAATTTAGCGCACGCTAAATGCTGATGCGTCCATAGAATATAATGGATGCATTAGCATTTAGAGTACGCTAAATTGGCTAGCTTACCTTAGTAAAAGGACCCCTAAGAGGACCTTTTCCTAAGCTGCAGAAGAAAGGTAGATATTGCATGCTTTAAATCAGGGATATTTTTTTTTTTTTTTTTAACCATAACTAGAAAATGGCCAATTTTATATTTTTTCTATTATTAGACATGTGCTAATGTTGCCATTAGCATGTGGCCATCTAATATAATAAAACGCTAGGCTGCGCATGCGCACTCCCATCGCGTGCGTCTGTTTTCCGTGAGCTGTAGCAACCCATAGGAAGTGCACATGCGCAGCTTACGGTCTGGCCTGCTCCCTGCCGTATTGCATTTTTTAGTTGAAAGACGCAGCGGTGGCTACTCTCACGATCCCTGCCTGCGTCGGACTTCCGATGCAGGTGGGGATCCATGAGAGGAGCCACTGCCGCGTGTTTCAACTAAAAAAAAAATACGGCAAGGCGAGCAGGCCAAACCAGACCGGCAAAAGTGAGAGGTGGAAGCCTAATAGCCCCGGCGGCTGTCGGCCACTGCAGCTGTAGACCGCGGTGGCTGTCGGTGGCTGCAGACCGTGGCGGCTGTCACCACAAGCGACGGCGAGAAGGGAGTGGGAGCAGGCCGCAGAGGCTATTGGTGCCTGCAGGCAGATGTCGGTTGAGGGCAGACAAAAAATAAAGGAGGTAAGGGTTGCTGCTGGACAGGAGAAGAGGTGCTGATGGATGGGGGGGGCAGAAAAGAGGTACTGCTGGACATGGGAAATGGTGCTGATGGACGGGGGGGGCAAAAAAAGGAGGGGGACAAAAAAGGAAGGGAGGCCTACTGCTGGACAGGGTGAGCAAAAAATAGGTGCTGATGGACAGGAGAAGAGGTGCTGATGGACAGGGGGGCAGAAAAAGGAAGGGAAGCCTACTGCTGGACAGGAGGAACAGAAAAGAGGTTCTGCTGGACAGGGGAAGAGGTGCTGAGGGACAGGGGGGCAGAAAAAGGAAGGGAGGCCTACTGCTGGACAGGGGGAGCAGAAAAGAGGTGCTGCTGGACGGAGGGGGGACAGAAAAAGGAAGAGAGGCCTCTTGCTGGACAGGGGGAGCAGGAAAGAGGTGCTGCTGGACAGGGGGGGAGTTAAAACAAAGGGAGAAGGGCTGCTGCTGGATAAGGGGACCAGTGAAGGGATGGTGGTGGACACAGGGGAAGAAAAAGGAAGGGAGAATGGACAGGGGGAGCAGGCAAGGGGGGGTGGACAGCTGAGGAAAAAGAAAGACAGAAAGAAAGAAATACAGAAACAGGCTAAGGAGAGAGAGAGAAAGAAATAAATACAGACACACACACATATTCTAGCACCCGTTATTGTAACGGGCTTAAAGACTAGTTAAAAAAGAATTAGGGTGGAAACACTTACATGTATTTTGTAGGCAGTGAGGCCCAGATTTTGCAAAGTGCATCCCTATTATAGGCAGCTGTAGGCGTCCTAAAACAGTCTAATCAGCCAATCGGGAGGCATGTTTTCTAAAAACAAATGCTCCCCAGGCAGGCCGCCTACATTGAAGGCACCTCCGGGAGCCTAGAGAGGCCCGCAAGCCTGCCTAAGCTCGCCTAAAGCTAGGCCAAGTAGTCATTTAAATTCAAACACAAATAATCCTGGGCTCTACTGTGCTAAATCCTACTGAAATAAACACTTGATCTCTGATTTTACATTGCTGCTTTTATAATTTATTATATTAAAGCTCAATGTCCTTTATTCATATTCGGTATTTGTATTTAGCCGAATAGTAAAATATGCTATTTAATATAGCTCTAAAAATAACACACCTTAACTATGCCTATTAATGTTCTAAAAAAAACAACCTTAACAACTGTCTTATGTGGTGTTGCCATCTGTAAAATGATAAATTTAAGTACGAGTAGCAGTGTTAACAAACTTTGGGCCAAATTCTATAAACAGTACCAAAAGTTAGGCACCAGTAGGTACCTACTGGTACCAGCGCCTAACTTAATTGTCCTAATCAGCTTTAAATTGCACAGTAATTGAATATGTTATTTAAAACTAATTAAAGACGCATGAAAAAAAGTAGGCGTTTAGTGCGCCTAGGGTCAAAGTAGGTGTGTTTAGGGGTAGAGATGATCTTAGGTGTCACTAGGTGTGATTCTCTAAAAATTTAGGGCTCCTTTTACAAAGGTGCATTAGGGCCTTTATGCGCAGAATAGCGTGCACTAAAATGCCATGCGCGCAAGCCGCTACCGCCGCCCCTTGAGCAGGCGGTAGTTTTTCGGGTGCGCACTAATCTGGTGCGTTCACTAAAAACGCTAGCACACCTTTGTAAAAGGAGCCCTTAGGTGCCAGACATGTACAGTAGGCCTTTAAAACCCTAGCCTACATAAGTTTTTTCTTAGGTGCTAATAACCTTGATTCTCTTAACGACACCTAAATGTGATTGACATGTGGTCAGCGCCGTTTTTCTAGGCACCAGCTGATTAGGCACCATTTACAGAATCTGGGCCTTTGGGTTTGCAATGAAAAAAATGATTTTTTTTCTGTTTGTTTTTAAATTTTGAATAACTTTTTTTTAAACTTTCTCCTACTTAGGTGCTCACTGCAGGGTCCTTCTACTAAGGTACACAAATGAAAAATTTTGCATTAAATGCCATTCAGCCCATAATATATAGTGTGCTATGCGGCATTTAATATGCACTAAATCCATTAGCGCATCTTAGGGCTCCTTTTACAAAGCCACGCTAGCGGGTTTAGTGTGCGCAACTTCTAATCGCGCGCTAACCCCCGCGCTGGCCAAAAAATTACCCACTGCTCAAGAGGAGGCGGTAGTGGCTAGCTTGGCCAGCGGTTTAGCGTGTGCTATTATGCGCATTAAACCGCTAGCGTGCTTTTGTAAAAGGAGCCCTTAGTAAAAGGACCCTTTAATTTTGTATTAAGCAAACTGAGCTCTTCTGGGGAAGTTGGGGGGGGGGGGTTCTCAGAATGACATGCATATGTAATATGAATATAGCCTGAATAACTGAAGTATAAATTTCCTGAAAATACATTTTTGAAACTAGAAGTTCCAGACAATTAATAGGACCTAGTTTTTGAAATGTTTTCCACCATGATGGAATGCTGAGGATTTATTTTTTTCCTAATTTACCCTATTATTGCATATATGTCACACTAAACAGAAATGGTTTCTCATTTTTAAACAAAATGTAATATTAGACAAAGGGAACTTGAGCAAACTCAAAAGTTTTAAATGATTACCATATAAGCTCATGTTAAGTTGAGAAATTTTGACTTTAGAATGACCCATAGATAATGGTAGGATTTCAATCAGTATATTTAAAAATAGTCCCAGATAAAAATTATTACAAAGAAATAAATTGTGCATAACGCTCCATAAGAGAAAGAAAGCCAAGAAATCGCCTTGGATTTCAGAAGAAGCTAGAAAAGTAGCGGAAAAAAAAAGGCAAGCAAAACTTTCCAATAATAGAGAAAAAATATCACAAATGAACCGAGTGTTTCAACGTCAAGATTGGCAAGTCAAAGAATATCTAAAGGATATTTTTCAGAAAATTGAATCGGAACATGTAATCGGAAAAACCAGATTAGTGTATCAGGAGGTTAAGAGATTGCAGCAGAAATTCCAGTCTTGATTGGGGATGCTTAAAGATACCAATGAAATGATATTGAATTATCCAGAAAGCATTAAAAGGAGATGGAAATAATATACAGAAGATTTATGCAAAAAAAGCAATAAGGATAACATTGGGGAAATTGAACTGATGCCGAAGAAGAACCAGATATTTATAAAAGAAGAAATCATAGCAGCAATTAAAGCTTTATCAGAAAACAAGTCACCTGGTATCGATGGTATGCTAATTGAATCAATCAATGACTCAGAAGGTGCTGTTATGGCCCTCACTCAACTGTGATTTGGAAAAATAAAGCATGGCCAACCGATTAGAGAAAATCACTGAAGAAAGGTGACACCAAGGATTGTAACAACTACAGAACAATTGCATTAGTTCCACACACCAGCAATATAATGCTGAAAATAATACAGCAAAAGCTACAATCATACATTCAGCAAGTTCAGGCTGGTTTCAGAAAAGGCCGAGGAACAAGAGACATTATTGCCAATATTAGATGTATATTGGAGAAGAGGAAAGAATACCAAAAGCCCCTATACTTTGCTTCATCGACTACGGCAAAGCTTTTGTCTGTAGATCACAATAAAATATGGAGAATTCTTGCACAAATGGGATACCCAAACACACAACTCAGCTGATAGTCTCTATGAAAATCAAGAAGCTGCAGTGAGAACCAAATATGCTAACACTGATTACTTGGTTTCCAATAAAACATGGCATCAGGCAAGAATGCATCTTGTCACCTTACCTGTTCAACCTTTACAGTGAAGCCTAATTCAAAAAAGCAAATTTGGAAGAAGAGAGTGTTGGTTTCAAAGTTAGTAGCTGAAATATAAACAGCCTGTGCTGTGCAGTTGATAACGCTCATCAGCAGCAGCAAAAAAAACATGTTGTATCTACTGAGAAAATTCAAAGCTGAAAGTCATAACATGGGATTAGAACTGGACATAAGACAAAGATCATAAACACAGAAAATGATGAAGGTTTTGAGCTTAAAGGTGATGGAATAGAAGTTGTAGAAGATTTCAATCTTCTCGACTGTTTTCAAAATGAAGCAACAAGCAGGGAAGAAATATTCCACATAGTAGCACATGATCACTCTTCAATGAAGGCTTTCAATAAAGTATTCAAAGGCAAGGAAATAATACTCCAAATGAAGATCAGACTCATTTTCTCAGTGGTCAAATATGGATGCAAAAGGTGGATGCTACGGAAACAAGACAGAAAGAAGATTGACTCATTTGAGTTTTGGTGCTGGAGAAGGATTTTATGCATACCGTGGACTGCCAGAACTAATAAATCAATTCTATGTCACTCGAAGTCCAAATGATGAAGTATTTTGGTCACACCGCCAGAAGAGAAAGTTCATTGGAGAAGGACATCATGTTTGGGAAGATCATAGGAACCAGGTGAAGATGGCAGTACACGAAGGAACCAGGCAACAAGATGGTTGGGTACATTGAAAACAGGCATGGGGATGACACTGGAGGGCCTTACTGGACCAGCACAAAACCAATTTCGTTTTTAATCTGCAATTCATCTAGTCACTTGGAGCTCTTTTATCAAGCCGCACCAGCGGTTTAACGCGCGTAATAGCGCGCACTAAACCGCAGGATGCGTTAGCCACTACCGTCTCCTCTTGAGCAGGTGGTAGTTTTTGGCCAGTGCGGGAGATAACGCGTAATGAAAAGTCATGCGCCTTAACCCCACTAGCGCGGCTTGATAAAAGGATCCCTAGGACTCAAATATGAGTCAATGGCACCTAACTAATGCAAGCTGCTTTTCACCTGATCCCATTATAAACACATCATCACCGTTATTTCAATGTGACAAGTATTAATTATACCACTCGGGGATCTTCAGACCACCACAGAGTAACTTAACTTCAAGTGGTATAAATCATAAATTCAAGCAAATTGATAGTATATTATTTCTGTTTTATTTCTTTTTTCCACTTTTCTTAACTTTAAGGTTTCTTCCTATAGTAGTAATAGTACTTAACTTTATCCCAGGACAAGCAGGCAGCCTATTCTCACGTATGGGTGACGTCACCGACGGAGCCCCGATGCGGAAGCCTCGCAAGCAGACTTGCTTGTAGAAACTAGAAGTATCGAGTCAGCCGCACCGTGCATGAACGAGTGCTTTCCCGCCCAGCACAGGGTGCGTCTCCTCAGTTTTCCGCAGACCCGAGAAGTCCCTCTTTGACTCTCTGCGTTCAACTTATTTATTTCGTACCTTCTCTCACCGCGGTTTGTGTTGTTTTTTCTTCACAAATCACTGTATTTAGTTTATTTCTTGTTGTAAAAAAAAATTTATTTCTTGTTCAGCTGCCAGGGCAGGCCGCTCGGCTGCAGCCCAGGGGCTTCGACCTTGCAGCGGTTGTTTTTCCTCCTATGTCCCAGCCAACAACAGGCTTCAAGAAGTGTAGCCAGTGTCAGCGTGTGATTTCTCTCATGGACCCACATAGTAAATGCCTCAAGTGCCTTGGGCCAGACCATCACCCGAAGTCGTGTGAGTGCTGTGCTATTCTTCAACCTCGAGCCCTTAAACGTCATCTGCTTTCAGTGGAAAAGCTCTTCGGGATGGATTCAACCTCGACTCCGAATCCGACCTCGGTCTCACCTTCAACCAAGGCTCCTCTTGCCTCCACTGCTTCGACCTCGAGCCTCATCAGACTTTTTCGTTTGCAGCGGCTCTTTCCTCGACGACGTCTTCTATATCTTCCCCTGTATCCTCAGGTCAGATAGCTCAGCAGAAAGTTCCAGCGGTAGTGCTTAAGGTGCCTAAGACTTCCAAGTTGAAGCACATTTCCACTGCCTCTGTGGAACCTCCAGCCAAAGCAGGTGGTCCGGTTTCAGACCTGGATCCATCCTTGCTGGCTTTTGATAGATTTTCGGAATGCTTTGTAGGTCTGTCTGGTTGTATTTATGTAGTTTCCCAGCCAGGATTGTTGTCTGTTAGCTTGGTTCATGAAGATTCTGTCAAGGAAGAATTTGTATTTGCAGCCAGTGATTTTAGGATAGGCGAAGATATTTGTTTCTGGTTGTTCGTGTGGGGTTGTGCTTAACTAATGTTCCTTGTGCAGGCAATGATCTCTTCGATGAATCCATTGAGGCAGCCACTAAGAAATTGTCTGACCATGAAAAATCATTTGCTTCTATTGTCAGACCAAAGCCTAAACCAGTTCTTGCCAAGCCTGCACGCCCTCCTCCTATTTATCAGAGGCGTTTTGCTCCGAGAGCGGCTCTTTACAATTGTCCGCTCCCTAAGAAACACAAGACTCAGAAGCAACAGAAACCTCAACCTTCTGCTGCACCTAAAGCTACGCAGCCTTTTTGACTTTAAGACAGAGCATAACCTCCACCGTTCTGTCTCTGTCCTATCTTCCCCCTATTGGAGGTCGTCTCCATCATTTTTACCACCGATGGGAGACAATTACATCCGACCTCTGGGAGCAATCAATCATCAAGGAAGGATGCTCTCTTCATTTCCCACCAGAGCTCCCTCCAAGAGAGTATCCTTCCAGTCCATCCCAGACCGCCCTTCTTCATCAGGAAGCTCAAGCTCTGCTTCGTCTCTGTGCCATCAAACCAGTTCCTTTAGAACAGCAGAACAGGGGGGTTTATTCTCGTTATTTCCTTGTTCCGAAGAAGACTGGGCGATCTGCAACCCATTCTGGATCTCAGGGTTCTCAACAAATTTTTAGTCAAAGAAAAATTTTGCATGTTATCCCTGACATCCCTTTATCCCCTCCTAGATCAGAACAACTGGTTATGCTCTCTGGATCTCAAGGAGGCTTATACTCATATTCCCATTCATCCGGCTTCCCGCCAATAGATTTTGGGTGGGGAATCTGCATTATCAATACAGAGTGCTGCCCTTTGGCCTGGCTTCATCTCCCAGAGTGTTCACCAAGTGCCTGGTAGTGATAGCCGCAGCTCTCAGAAACCATGGTCTTCAGGTTTTTCCCTACGTGGACGACTGGCTCATCAAAGATTCTACATCTCAAGGGGTTATTGTAGCGACCCAATGGACTATGTGGTTCCTACAGAGTTTGGGATTCGAAATCAGCTTTCCCAAATCCCAACTTCAACCCTCTTAGAATCTACAATTCATTGGAGCTGTTCTGGACACTATCCAACTCAGAGCATTCCTTCTGCAACAACATCTGGAAGCTCTCCTTCAACTTTGTCATGCAGTGTCTTCCCGCTTTTCACATGGCCTCCACAGTACATGTGACTCCTTTTGCCAGACTTCACCTCAGAATTCCTTAGTGGACCCTGGCATCTCAGTGGAGGTGGGTTTGCGACCCACTTTCTCAACACATTGCAGTCACTTCTTCATTGAGACAGTCTCTCCGCTGGTGGATTCTCTCTTCCAATCTGTCCAGAGGCTTGCTGTTTCAAACGCCCCCTCAACAGAAGGTCCTCACAACAGATTCCTCTACCTACGCTTGGGACGCTCATCTCGATGGTCTCCGTACTCAAGGCCACTGGACCAGTATGGATTGTTAGTGTCACATCAATCTGTTGGAACTCAGAGCGATTTTCAAGGCTCTCAAGCTTTTCAACATCTTCTTCAAGATCAGGTAGTCCTCATTCAGACGGACAACCAAGTCGCCATGTATTATATCAACAGACAGGGAGGGACAGGATCTTCCTCCCTTTGTCAAGAAGCTCTGAAGGTTTGGGACTGGGCAATCTGCCACAACACCTTCCTCAAAGCTGTCTACATCCAAGGGGCGAAAAATTGCTTGGCGGACAACTTGAGTCACTTTCTGCAACCTCATGAATGGACACTCCATTCCTCGCCTCTTCATCACATTTTTTCACAGTGGGGAACGCCTCAGATAAATCTCTTTTGCAGCTCCCCACAACCACAAACTGCCTCAGTTATGCTCCAGGATCTATTCTCCTCATCGCCTCAAGGCAGATGCTTTTCTTCTGGAATGGACGAATCTCTTCCTGTATGTATTCCCTCCATTCCCTCTCATTCTCAAGACTCTTGAACAAGTTAAAGAACGACCATGCCACCATTATTCTAATCGCTCCTCAGTGGCCAAGACAACCTTGGTACTCCCTTCTACTTCAACTCAGCACCAGGGAGCCATACCTTCTACCAGTTTTTCCTTCTCTGCTTACACAGAGTCAAGGATCTCTGCTTCATCCCAACCTGCAGTCTCTACACTTGACAGCTTGGTAACTCTCAACATAACCCCTCTTCAGTTTTCTCAATGTGTCAGAGACGTTTTAAAACTTCTAGAAAGCTTACAACTAGACAATGCTATCACCAAAAATGGACTAGATTTTTTACATGGTGTTTTTCTCATCATAAGGAGCCTCAGCATTCCTCCTTATCTTCTGTTTTGGATGGCGGCTTGTATCTCTTTCTGCTATGCCCAGGCTGGATTACCCCTTCACAGCAAAGTCACAGCCCATAAAGTCAGAGCTATGGCAGCTTCGGTAGCTTTCCTCAGATCTACACCTATTGAGGAAATTTGCAAGGCTGCTACTTGGTCCTCGGTTCATACTTTCACTTCTCACTATTGTCTGGATGCTTTCTCCAAACGGAATGGACAGTTTGGCTAAACAGTATTACAAAATTTATTCTCCTAAATTGCCAACACTCCCACCATCCCATTCTGGTTAGCTTGGAGGTCACCCATATGTGAGAATACCTGGTGTTATCCAGGGACAGCAGGCAGCTATTCTCACAACCCACCCACCTCCCCTGGTTGGCTTCTCTGCTAGCTATCTGAACTGAGGAGACGCGCCCTGTGCTGGGCGGGAAGGCACTCGCGCATGCGCGGTGCGTGCGACTCGAAACTTCGAGTTTCTTCAAGCAAGTCTGCTTGTGAGGCGTCCGCATCCGGGCTCCATCGATTACGTCGCCCATATGTGAGAATAGCTGCCTGCTGTCCCTGGATAACACCTGTTAACGGTAAGTAACTGTGCTATTTTGTTTAAAGATCAGAAACATTCCGCGTGGACATATATGCAATAATAGAGAAAATCAGGAGGGTTGAATACTTTTTCACATCACTTTATGTGGTTCATAATTTTTTATTAAGTAAAGTTTACATCCTTAGCATTGCATCATAAGAAATTATATTTTAAAACCATCAATACCAGATTTCTACTTCATTTTTATAAAGTTTAAAGGTTGATATTCAAAGGGATGTATCCATTTAACTGGATAAATATAAGCTTTCAGATTTCAGCATTTGTGACTGTTACATTTGGATGGACAATTTGATGTCCAGCCAAAAGTTCACTAGTTAAGTGATGATGGGTTCTGAGGTATGTGGGGAGCAATCTGTGGTCATAGACACTGGTTAAATAAAATCATTCATATAGCACAGGGGTGCCCACACGTTTTGGGCTTGCGAGCTACTTTTAAAATGACCAAGTCAAAATGATCTACCAACAATAAAATTAAAAAAAAACACAAAGCACACTATCAAGGCAGATGACTTTATACATTGTTACCTTAAAAAATAGACAAATATACCTCCCTCTCTTTTTACTAAACCGCAATAGCAGTTTTTAGCTCATAGGCTCCCTTCGCTAAAAAAACCGCTATTGTGGTTTAGTAAAAGGGGGCAATAGTGCAAAATATAGACAGCAGATATAAATTCTCAAAACGGACACATTTTGATCACTAAATTGAAAATAAAATCATTTTTCCTACCTTTGTTGTCTGGTGATTTGATGAGTCTCTGGTTGCACTTTCTTCTTCTGACTGTGCATTCAATATTTCTTCCCTTCTTTCAGCCTGTATTCTTCCTCTCCTCCAGACCTCATTCCCTCCTCCAACTTTTCTTCCTCTTTCCCTGCCTCCTCCCCTTTCTTTCTCCCTGCCCCTTTTTTCTTTCTATCTTTCTCTTTCCATGCCCCATTTCTTTCTGTTTCCCTTCTTTCTGTCTCCCTTCCTGCCCCCTTTCTTTCTTTGTCTGTCTTTCTCCCTGCCCTCCCCCAAGTCACCGCCGCCACCATTGGGGAACAGGCCCCCAAGCCATCTGCCACTGAGTTGTGAGCTCTCCCTGCTTCCTGACGTGGTAAACAGAAGCATTGGGCCAACCAGCCTTTCCCATGACGTCAATTCTGACATCGGAGAGGAAGTTCCGGGCCAGCCAGGCAGCGATTGGATGGCCCGGAACTTCCTCTAAGACGTCAGAATTGACGTCGAGGGGGGGGGAAGCTGGTCAGCTCGGCGCTTCTGTTTACCGCGTCAGGAAGCAGGTAGAATGCGAAGGCAATGTGAGTCTATCACGGAGCCCGCGAAGGCCTTCACGATCAACACACATTGCCTTCGCGGTTGACCTTTTGGGCACCCCTGATATAGCAGGTACAAGTCAACCAGATAAGAGATCAAATTAATTTTAATCTGTTACATTAAGCAGATTCAACTTATCTTTCAACAGATATGTAGACATAACCTATAAATTTGAAGTTTTTGTTCAATAAAATTTCACCATACAATTAAACTAAAATTGACATCTTAGCTTCTCTGATCCTTGTTGTATAAACAGTTTTTTTACTCGGGGTTTTTTTTTTTTTTTTTTAAATTTAAACCTTTCTGAATGGAGTAGTTCTTGAGATCATAGTGCAGTATTTGATAAAATCTTACATTTAACCTGCAAACATCTCTTATTTATAGGATATAGTTTATTTATTTTCCTAAATTAAATTTTTTGTTACATGTTTTATTATTTTCTGCAGGCTTCGGTTTTGGAGAACCTGAGGTTAGCAGTTCGATCACAACTTGGATTCACCTCAATTAGACTACCTATTGCTTCCAGGTCTAATAACATATGGAACCGAATTTTCAGCTTTGCACGTTCACGCCACTCAGGATCGCTTGCATTAGTCTCAGCTGATACAGATGATGCTGTTGCAAACCAGAGTACAAATAGGGAACCTGAAAGAAATACTCACCGAAGTCTGTTTTCAGTTGAGTCTGATGACACAGACACAGAAAATGAGAGAAGGGATACGCAAGGAGCTGTTGGTGGTGTTGCTGCTTCACTACCTCAAAAATTTCCCCCTGTATCAGCAATAGAAGCAGCAGTAGGAGCATGTGGAAGCTCTTCAGGGCAAAATTCCAGTGTTGGTTCTACAGAAAATGGAAGAGAAATGCAAGGTGTGGAACCTTCAGTTGTGAGTCCAGTCCGCCATCAGCTTTCCAGTGCATTAAGTCGAGTAACTCAAGGTTTACGTTGGGTACGCTTCACTTTAAGGCGATCAGGCTCAATAAATCAAAGTCAGAGTCCACTGAGACAGCTTGACAGTGGGGACAGCGGAAGAGAGGAGGATGATGATGTTGAAATGTTAATTCCAGTTTCTGACATAGCATCAGACTTTGACATGAATGATTGTTCCAGACCTCTTCTTGATCTTGCCTCAGATCAAGGCCAGGAACTTAGGCAGACTTGTGGTGTGGCAGTTCACCATGGAGTGAGACCCTGTAGTCGAGATGGCCCCTGTGAATGTTGTGGTATAGTGCATACTGCCCAGATACCAGACACCTGTTTAGAAGCTACACTTAAAAATGAAACCAGTGATGACGAGGCTTTGTTACTCTGTTAGGTACAAATAGAGCAAAAGAGGTTGTGTACAAGCTGGAGCAATATGCAGTCATTGTTTTATACTTCAGAGAAAAGAAATCTAATTTTTAGTTTCACATAGTCCAGTTCAAGACCATATAAAAATATTTTTAGTCCTCAGGAGTTAACCATTTCTAATACTGGACAACTGCACTGCATTTTCAAGTTTTCAAGAAGCATTATGGATGTGCAACAGAATTAGTTTCTTATGGGAACAGTTTTTCCCTAATGGGTACACACTGGGGTCAGATTTTATGCTATTACAGTTTGTATGCAGAATTCACAGGATTCATGTATCCTGTTTGAGTTATCCATATATTCATTATTATAAGGCCCAAGATTACAATTATGATTAAATGGAACAGGCTGGAAATAAAGAACCATGTTAATCCATTCATGATAATTGACATTTGCACTGACCATTTTTATATGACTTTTACCAGTGATTCTCCAAGCTCACTTCTACAAAAAGAATAGCGTAAAGCTACAGATATTTTAAAAAATACAAAACAAGAATGTTTAGCTCACCTAAAATAGGAAAATATTTCCTAATGGTTTTGTTTAGCTATTTCTCCTAAGCGTTTTTTCTAATGTTAAATACATTAAATTGTAATAATATAGCAGTATTGCCACCAATTGCAAGTAAGTTAGATTATGTGTGGAACACTGCATGTATTAGGTTTTTTTTGTTCATTTCCACTAGTATTTACTACAGCAAATACTTCTTAGGTTTCCCTTTTAGCTATTAACTTTCCCTTACTACAGAGAAACAAATTGAAAGAAACCCATGGGGCGCTGCTATGAACTGTAGATTTTGACAGTTCAGTTCAGCTGTTGTGAAAAAATTTCACTGGGGGAATGAACACTAGGTGTGATGTCACAGAAGAGAATTCATATGTAGCCATTATATCCATTGATTGATGAAATAATTGTGTTATAATTTAGAAAAAGATACTGAAATATTCAGCTTGAATATTCCTGTAAACTTAAATATATATGAAATAAATTCTGCTTCAGCTTCTCTTCTAAGCACACCTCGACTTCTAGTAACACCATAAAAATAAGTAGAATTAGTTAAAAGCCACAGAATCTCAGATCAGTATCAGTATTCTCTCTGCCTGCAACTACTCCAGACCATTCAAACTGGTGTCTCCCCCCCTAAAAATAAGGGAGGGGCAGGATGCACTAAGGAGACTGCCAGAGATCTTGGATGCCAGTAACTCTAATGCAGTGCAACTGAAAGAGTTAACTAGGGCTTATCTAATAATATATTGAAACAGCTCTGGCATAGTGTTTCAGTTCCTGAAAAATTATTTGCATTCTGCTTACAAAGCAAACCTTAATAATGTCTGAAACTGCAATAGAAATGCTTTAAAATTGACTCTTGAAAAAATACTCATTGACTTGGAGTTTGGTAACTTATAAAAACAATAAAGGAAGGGTTAGAGAGGATTTCAGTTTAAAGGAGGAACTCATCAAAACTATAGAAATCTTTTTAGATAAAGAACAATCTGAAATGAGCCATTAAAAGTGTATACATTTTGGAGATGAAATATGGAAATTCAATTCCTTGATCTCAAGATCTGCATTAAAAAACTGGTTACTCTATTGCAACCGTATTGGTACAATACTGAATATTGAAGGGAAAAAAAGCTGTCCTTTCCCATTCATCTTGCTGTATCATGTTACAATAAATATATGTTGAATTATGCTAAATAGATGTAGGTTTCATATTGGAATAATGACAAAAAATCTGAGAAGGATTTTTTTAGAAATATGACAGACTGATTTCTTACTTTCAAGCATTTTAACAAAATGCATGACGTTGAAGTATGAATTACCAGCAGATCTGGAACTAAATATTTTGTTAGTGTAAAATATGTGTTGTTTTTTTCCATAGTACAAGTAATAATTTATTCCATTAGCTTCAGATTTGGATTTTAGATTTCATACTACACTTTTCCAAATTCAAGATAAGACAAGTTGCACGACCTAATTTATCTGTGTATTTTAGTGTTTCTATTAGAAATTTGCTCACAGTAATTAAAGTATACATTTTGTATGCTTTTTTTTTGGGGGGGGGAGATAAACCATTAGCACTGCTGCTAATATACCTTATTTCATATAAACAGGCTTTTACAAAGGTGTGCTGCTGAGCAGTGCATGTTAAATGCTGAGCCACCCATAGGAATAGAATGGACAGCTTGGCATTATCATGCACTGTTTGGCAGCACACCCTTGTAAAATTACCTGATAGCAATCTGCCAGTAAACACTACAAATCTAAAATGATGTTGAATATTTTGCCTAATTTGGTTACATCAGAGGGTGCAGTTAAGAGAAGGAATGCTACTTCTCATGCTTTTGTTTTCTTTGCATTCAAAAATTTACAATATGCTAATACTAATTTACAATGTACTAATACTTTGGTAGGATAAGCTTTCCTTGAGCTGTGCTTACCCACATGTTTTGCATCATTGATTTCTAAATTTTAATTTGCTACTTGAGCACCCATTCTGTGTCTGTCTAAACTCCACTCTAAAACTAAATTGTCAGGTCAAATTTATACTACAGTGAAACTTGGCTAATAAATCCTTATAGTTTAAATTGATGTATAACTGAAACATGATACAGCATGGGTACATAATAGGTTCTAATAACTGCAGTTTGTTTCTGCTGGTATTCTACTGAGGTGCTGTGGTAAATAACATGGCATGTAAAGATGTAGAGTATATGGAGCTAATGCATTACCTGGTGGAAATGATTTTTGACTCCATCCCTAGAATAAAAATTTGAGCTTGCATTTTTTAGAAGCAGTTCTATAGTTTTTGTAAAGCTAGCTTCACTGATGAAAGTGAATTTAGTTTCATAAAAAAAAATTTAGTAGTACCTAAATCAAAAACCATTAACGTTCATCTTTTTAAACACAATATCAAATGGCTAAAAATAACACATCCTATGCATTAGTTCATACAATTTCTGAAACATCAGTATGGTACAAGTTGCAAGTCATAATTTGATTTTTATGGGTAGATTTAGACTCCATTCCATTAGGTTCTTAAAATGCACTTGCCACTTCTCTATTCCCGTGTACCCGAAGAGAAAAGGCAGTAAAACAGGCATTGAGAGTGACTTTAAATATGTAGCGTATGCTGTAAGTTTGCAAGGACCTAGGGATTTGCACTAAAGTTATATTTGCCTTGATTTGAGCTTGGTGCCCTCGCACTATCACTTTAAGTACTATTACTTTTGGGCACTACAATGAATATATGATTCCAAGACTATTTCTTGAGTGTTGCTTTTTCAGTTTCTTTTTTTCAATTTTGTTACAAAGGGATTTGCAGTACTAATTCCGTATTTATTTGTTCTGTTTAATTAATGGGCTGAACTTCAACTTGTTATTAGGCAAATATTTTGTCAAATCATGTAATATTTTGGTTGTCTAATTTTTGTAATGGCACATGTTATAACAAAACATGTCAGAAAAATATTCAGTGTTCTAAATTTTTTGACAAGTAGGTTTATATGCAGTTTTCAGAATGAATATTAAGAACCTACATCCAGAAACAATTTGTCAACTGCTATTTATTTATTTCTTGCCAGTCTGTTTTAGTAAGTTTAAAGACTCATTATGAAAATGTTTTTGTGTGACTGTATCCTATTTATTAAATTTTAAATACCTTGCTGAGTGTCATTTTAAAGCATGTTTAAAGTCTTGTGCCTTTTTGTCTTGTGTTATGCTGTCAAGCAAATCTGTTTAAATATGTATCAGAAATTAAAATATTTTGTTATGTGTTAAGGTAATTTCTTCAGATATTTTAAAGTAGCATTTTCCTTTTTCCATACTTATACAGCAGAAGGGAAAAGTAGCAGGTCCACTTTTAATCAGCAAATTGCTTGTTAAGCATAGATAAGATATTAAAATTGAATTAGAATCTTATCTATAATTTGTGGATCGCTTTATGCCTATATAGGTTCCAGGCAATTTTACAAAGGTTAAGAGCCCATACATAGGGGGCTTACAATAGAAAGACTTTTCTGCTAAGGGTACAAGCTAAGGGCCTTGACATTATCTTCCGGTGCTAACAATTACAAACTGTGTAATGTACAAGTTATGCAACATGGTCAGCTATACAGTGTAGTAGTACTAGTTGAGCACAGTATACAGTTTAAGGTTGCAATTGTGTGATCGATCCTAATGGTTTTCTTCTGAACTTTAGGTAACAGGATTCTTTTCTGGTAAATTATTCCAAGTTTTAATGGCAACATTGGTAAATGTAAACAATGTAAACTTTGAAAAGTTACAAAGAAACTCTTATCCCTGGATTTTTTTTTTTTTTTTTAACTATTTAGGAGCCCCTTTAATATGAGATTTTATTACACGCTACAGAATGACACGGGTCAAATTTTTCACCATCTCTGTGGGGTCTGTCTCCATCCCCATCCCATCCCTCTGAGTTCTATCCCTGTCCCATCCCTGCAAACTTTGTTCTCATCTGCACAAGCCTTGAACACGGTTCATAGACAAAACCGCGGAAAACAAAGGCGCGCGCCGACAACTGAGCGCGAGACGGAGGCGCGCGCTGAAGAAAATGACAGTTTTTAGGGGCTCCGACGGGGGGTTTTGTTGAGGAGCCCCCCCACTTTACTTAATACAGATCACGGCGGCGTAGTGGGTGGTTTGGGGGGTTGTAACCCCCCTCATTATACTGTAAACTTAACTTTTTCCCTGTTTCCCTGTTTTTACAACCCCCCAAACCCCCCACAACGCGGCGCGATCTGTATAAAGTAAAGTGAGGAGTTCCCCCCCACAGCCCCCCGTCGGAGCCCCTAAAAACAGTTATTTTCTTCGGCGCGCGCCTCCACACTGCGCTCAGTTGTCGGCACGCGCCTTTGTCTTCCGCGGTTTTGACCTGACACCCTTGAACACTTATTATTTTAAAGTGTTCGAGGCTTATGCAGATAAGGACAGAGCTTGCAGGGATGGAACAGGGACAGGATGGGGATGGAGATAGAGATAGATCTTGCAGGGACGGGGACAAACTGGTCCTCGTATCATTCTCTACTGCCCCATTAGCTGCAAATCTAACAGGAATTAGTGGAGGTATTTGTAGTGGGGTTTTTTTTAAATTCAAGCAGTTCATTAATGTTCCCATTAATGCACAGTACCTGCTCACAGTTAATGTGGAAGAGCTTAGTACATCCTGGTTAGGCTCCCACAAAACTGTGCATTAGCCAACACATAGTACATATAGCACACTAACTGTATAGCATTACCACATCCATTCTGTGCCCATGCCACACTGACCATGCCTGAGAGAGAAAACCTGAGAACTTAATGTTATTTTAATCAGTTTTTCTATTCCACCTTTACCTATTCAGTTAAAGGTCAGATTGCATTACAAGAGGTTGGGTTAGTTACCCAGGAAGTTACAATGGACCTGTTAACATGGACATTCAATAGAGTTGCTAGTACAGGTAGATCAATACAGTTACTAATACATACATAGTTACAAGTTCAAGTAGGTCATCATTGGTTCATTGTTATTTTCCAAGAGTTACATTAGACAGTCTAGAAATGTGCTTTTACAGTCACTTTTTCAGTTACTTCAGGGTTGGCACCCTGTCTTAATATAGAAATGCTTTTAAAAGTTTTTTTGAATCGGAGACTGTGGTCAAAAGATCAAAATGTAAGTGGTATTTGGTTCTATCGTTTTGCTAATTGATGATGGATAAGGTAATTTACCTGGTAGATCTTATATTATTGCATGCTGGGAATTTTAAGTGGAATAGATTACTGGTGGAATATCTGTTGGAGGCACCCTGGAGTACGATCACCAACTATGTTAAGTAGTTGGGAGGCATTGCCTGTTAGGATCTTAAAAACAGTGATGATTAATTTAAACTTGATCCTTGTAGTTATGGGCAGCCAATGTCATATGGGAAAGGGATTGGGACTTTTATACTACCTTTTTGTAGTTATCCAACCACACTCAGAGGTTTTACATACTGGTACTTCAAGCATTTTCCCTCTCTGTCCCAATAGGCTCACAATCTGTCTAATGTATCTGGGACAGTGGAGGATTAAGTGACTTGCCCAGGGTCACAGGGAGCAGCACAGGATTTGAACCCACAACCTCAGGGTGCTGAGGCTGTAGCTTTAACCACTGTGCTACACTCTCCATTGTAATTTCATATAGTACAGTTGCAGGTGTTCTTATTTCCATAGTCTATATACAAGTGTTACTGCTGCATTTTGAACTAGTTGTAGATGTGATAGCGTTTTAGAGCAAAGAACTAGTGTTACATTATAGTAGTCTAATCAAGATAGGATTAGGGATTGTACTAAAATGCAGCCTCTGTTTCAAAGTATTTGCTAATGGATCTTAGCTTTCTCATCACAAGGAAAGTTTGTTTTATTACTGAATGTACACGACTTTTCGTGGATAGGTGGTTATCAATTTCTATGCCTAAGATTTGGGATTGTATTTCTAGTGGAAAGTCTTTGTCATCTACTGTAATCCTTGGAGTGTATAGTGTGGGTCAGTTGAGGGTCCTAGTCAAAGGAATTTAGTTTTATTCTTAGTTTTGAGGCGGTGAATTGAGGTCCAGTTTTCTATGATGTGGACACATTTTTTGACAGTGGTAAGGATTTTGACTAATGCAGCCATTACAGGTAGCATGATCGTTATGTCCACATAGGTGAAATGTTTTATTCTTGTGAGATCTAGGTTGGCTCCCAGGGATTGCATTAGGAGATTGAATACTGCTAGTAAAAGTGAGGATCCTTGGGGGACCCCGCTGGGAGGGTGCCAGCTATCAGAAAGTTCACCATCCTTATGTACAGCATAGTGCCGAGTGGTTAGGAAACCTGGGAACCAGGAGAGGACCAGGCCCCTAAATCTGAAATCACTGAAGATCTCAGATATTCAATCGAAGTCTACTAGGTCAAATGCACTACTTAGGTCAAATTGGATTACGATTGTGCTGTGACCCTTGCTTAGTAGTTCTTTGTCATACCTTACTAGTGCTGAGACCACTGTCTTGGCACTATGATTTTTCTTGAATCCCTATTGTGAAGGGTGGGGAATATTAAAGTGTTGTAAGTAGCATTTGAGTTGTTCTGTGACACATCCCTCCATCATTTTGATTAATAGTGAGATGGAAGCTACTGGCCAGTAATTGATCACATTAGATGATAGTTGAGCCATTGGGTTATTTTTCCTATGATTAGGGTGGCTGCTTTGATCAGGTAAGGCAGGCAGGCAAGGGTCAAGTCTGCAGTATGCTTTAAGAGTATTTTAGAGAAGCCATTTTGTGTCTTTGAATGTAATCTCTTTAAAATCATTTCAAGATCTGTCTGCTGGTATTTCCATAGGTGGTTTTGTTGCAGGGGGTCTAGCTGGATTGATGGGGGGATAGCTGGTCTCATGCGGGTTTTCAGGATTTCCCCAATGAATATGCATGAGATCTATTAGCATACAATGAAAGCAGTGCATGCAAATAGATCTCATGCATATTCATTGGGGAAATCCTGAAAACCCGGCAGGATTGAGGAATGACTTTGAGACCCCTGCTCTAGGAGATAGTCTCCACAGCCACACCATGAACTCAGCCTAGACCCACCCACTCCTAGATTCACATTACATATATAGGCCCACCCACAAAGCATCCTTCACCTGTTGCCCAAGCAATAGAATAAAAGTAACTAAATAAGAAATATAATTCAACAGCCCCAATACTATATTTTTAATTTTATAAACCTATATATACTTAGATAAGGAAGAGTAAGTTGGGTTTTTTGGGGGTTGGTTTTTTTTTTTTAATCTTCCATCATATCCAGGACAACTCCCCTCCCCAATGACTCCTGTTCACCAACTCCTCTTACTGCTACTAATCTTCCTCATCCTCTCCCCCAAACCACTTAATCTCCAACCATCACACCAGTCACATTTCAGCTTTACCACCTCACCCTTTCTCTTCTCCCCCACCCTCTTCTCAGCCTTACAGCTACTACACTCTCTCCCATTCATACAGAGATTCCCATTCTACTTATATGCATCTGCACCACGGCATAGCCCCCATGCCTTTCCCACACTCTCGTTTCCTCCTACTCCTTTTCTTGCTCTCTACCGGGGACATCGATTCTAATCCCGGTCCTCCCAGTCATCCTTTGGTCTACTCGGGATCACACTGCAATCTAACAAATCATATTTTTGTTCCCTTCCTCCCTCGTTTCTCCATGCCCTTCTCATGTACCCTGTGGAACGCCCGCTCCGTATCCAACAAACTTACCTTCATCCAGGACCTCTTTATCTTTAAAAAGCTCTACCTGCTAGCGCGAACTGAAATCTGGATCTGCCCTGAAGACTCCGCTTCAGCTGTGTCATGAGGGTACCTTTTCTCTCATACGCCTCACGGAGGTGGTGTTGGACTCTTACTCTCACCATCTTGTAAATAACCCCTTCTTCTGCCTCAATCTCACTGTTCTCCTTCCTTTGAAGTTCACTCCATCCATCTCTTCGCCCCCCTATCTCTCAGAGTAGCGGTTATTTACCGACACCTCTGACAAATCCTTCTCCTTCCTCAGTGAGTTTGACTCCTGAATCTCCTCCTTTCTTGAACCCTCATCTCTCTCCCTTATTCTCGGCGACATCAACATCCATGCGGATGACCCTTCTGACTCCTATACATCCAGGTTTCTCGCTCTAACGTCCTCGTATGACCTCCAGCTGTGCTCCACTGCCCCTACTTACCAGAAAGGCCGCTGCTTTGACCTCGTCCTCTCCTCTAACTGCTCTATCACTGAATTCTGCACCTCAAACCTTACCATCTCTGACCATCAGCTGTTAACATTCACAACTCATCATCCTCCTGCCCAACCAATCACTACCCGTACTTTTAGGAACCTTCAGGCTATTGAGTCTGCCGATGAAGCTGTCCTCTCCTATAACTCCATTCTCTCATCTTCTTTTGATACTCTTGCCCCTCCCATTTCCCATCCTGTAAGACGTGCCAAACCCCAGCCCTGGTTGACCCCCGCACTTACGGCCTCTTTTACAAAGCCACGCAGCAACAGCCCCAAAGCCCTTTAAATCTCTATGGGCTTTGGGGCCATTAGCACAGCCGCTAGCACGGCTTTGTAAAAGAGGCCATTAATCTTTCCTAAATCCTGCTTAACCAGCAAATTACACAATTATATATATTATTATTATTCCCTTTTTTTCTCTGTATATAATTTCCTGATCTTTTGTTAATTATCCTTTTAAGGGTTTTTTTAATGTTCGCATGTACACACTTTGCCCAACTGGGGATCTCTGATACACCCTGCCATCCTGCACACCCTGTTCACGCCAGACGATGCCATCTAAATGTGTGAGTAATTGCTGTAATTGTGTTTGAGTGGGCGCCACAAGTGACCTCAGTTGGAAATGACACTTGGGGAGATGTTGGTCAAGGTGGGTTAGGAGTCACCATGGGCCATGCTGGAAAAGAGTCTGCAGGTAAAATGCAAGGTCTCCTTTATTACAAAAGTGGATGTGGTAGTAAGGTTATCTTGAGTTGGTAGAATAGTTTAGTTTTACAGTAGAAAATTGTAGGTTGGTTTCTGTGTATAGGGTAAAAGTGAATCTGATAATTAAGTGGGCTTGGAAGCTGGAGACTCAGTTAATGAAGTCTTTCCTTAGGATCAGCTGAAGGGTTGAGAGTAATGCATAGTAGTATAAATGTAATATGAGTCTAGGGAATGGGTAGGATGAGGAGCAAAATGAGAGGGCTTAAGCCACAGTAGATATGTGTGCAGTAGCAGCTGTGGCTAGAAGCTGGAACTAAGAGAGCAGAAGGTGGGAAATAGCACAGATGAGATAGAGCCATAGACTTGGAAAGGGAAATGATACCTAGGGTGCAGTTGGTCTAGACCAGTGGTCTCAAACTTGCGGCCTAGGGGCCACATGCGACCCACCAGTTACTATTTTGAGGCCCTTGGTATGTTTATCATAATCACAAAAGTAAAATAAAACAGTTTCTTGATCATATATCTAGCTATAAATTACAATATTATTAAGACTTAGCCAAAAGGAAAGATTTATAAACTATAAAGAGTTTTACCTCATGCAAAATTGTTATTTCTTTAATAAGACATTAACTATTTTTTCTGAGGCCCTCCAAGTACCTACAAATCGAAAATGTGGCCCTGCAAAGGGTTTGAATTTGAGACCACTGGTCAAGACTCTATGTGCAGTAGGGATTTTTAAGGAGGAAGAGTCTGCTGGTAAGGAAAATGGATGTGGTGGAGAGGTTGCTTTGAATTAGCAGCAATAAGGTCACCTGGTGAAAAATTGGGTAGTTGGAGACTGAATTAGTTCTTTTTAGTTGTCAGCTGAGGGTGAGTAATAGGTGTATTAAAGTAATATGAACCTAGGGATGGGTGAGGGGCAGGGTGGGAGGGCCTAAGCTTAGTTTAATATGCAATAACAGGCAAAACTACTGCAAAACACCTTACCATAGTTGCATATTAGCCAGGTTTCAAGTGTTTAGGGCCATATTCTACATATGGTACCCAAAAAATAGGCACCGACTAAAACATTACTCAGCACAATTCTATGAAAGGTACACATACCGTATAGAATCGCACGAAGCACCAGTGCATCTTATTGTAGGCGCAAAAACTAGGCCTAATACTTGCACCTAACTTGTGCACACATCAGGCATATTCTATAACAGTGCACATAAATTTTAGAAACATTCATGCTCCCCCTGGCCAGGCCCCCTTTTTAGATCTACGCACGAGAACTGGCATGCAGCACGTTATAGAAAACGCTTACCAAGTTGTGCTCATAACTTTGTTACTGCCAATTAGCATCAATTATGTGGTGTTAGTTGCTGGTTACCAGCACCAATTAGATTTGTTAAGCTGTAGGCCCAGATTTGCGTACACAGCATAAGGCATCATATACAGAATCTGGGGATAGGGACCCATTGGTGTACATTTCAAAACTTAATTTTTTTTCTCTCTCACATTTTTCTTTCTGGTGTATCTACTCATTCTCAGATGACATGCCTAAACAATCTATATATCCCCACCAGGATAAGAGTAATCTCTTGAGCAGTATTCCAAATATTACTTCTTCATCCAAAATATATTACTACAATAGTGACTGCAGCCTTCCTTCTCAGGATCAGGTGGGTTGCTCACAGAGTTTGTCCTCTAGAGCAGAAGGCAAAGACGGAAGTCTTTGTGCTGTTGTGTTCAGGTTTTTGTTTTATCTTTTTTTAAATGTAGGGGTCTATATTTCCTCGTATTCTTACATACTTACAGCTCATTCAGAATAGGGGTAGAGACCTGATGTAAGGAGCCTTCATTTATAACTTCCTGGGACATTTCGCTCCTTTTTTTTTTTTATACTGTTTTTCTCCATTTTAGGCCATTCATCACAATACTTTTTTTGGCTAGGGTTTCGTGTAGTCATGCTCCTTTTTGGAACTTGTGGCAAGAGTCAGAAATCATGATTACAAGGTGTCACTGTTGAGCAGTGGTCAAAGTTTGCCTTTTCCTAAGGTTTTAAATGGTGCATCTGTAATATCCTTAAGCCTCTCAGGTTAGCAGAGCATTGGCCTACTCTGCGTCATAGTTGAATCCAGCTTTTCTTGCATGACAGTGCTTCTGAGCTACTGGGTCAATCACATTTATATTTCTTAATGAAATCAGGTTTTTTTTTAGGGATCTTTTGAGCTAAATTGTGGCAGATGATATTTGTTTGCAACTGTGTAGCAGCAGCAGCAGCAAAGATCTATAAACAAGATTCATATCCTAGATCATTTTGTGAACAAAGTTTTTAATAGAAGGTTATGCTCACCTCTTACTTAGTTTCTTGCAAGCTTTTCATGGATCAGTACAAGAGAGCAGGTCTTTTAGAGCTTTCCAAAAAGAAATATAATAGCCTTAGGATATTAATGGATAATGGAAAGGAGTGCACTAAACAGGTGGTTTGATTGATCTATATTGTTTTTAAAGTGGCATGATGATCTGTGCTCACCTATCTGTCCCAGTGGGCTCAAACTCTATCTAGTGTACCTGGGACAATGAGGGGATTAAGTGACATACCCAAGGTCACAAGGAGCAGCAAGGGATTTGAACCCACAGTCTCAGGATGCTGAGGCTATAGCTCTAATCACTGTGCCACACACTCCCACATTTGATGGTTTCAGGGCTTTAGACCAGTGTTTCTCAACTCAGTCCTGGACTACCCCCTTGCCAGTCAGGTTTTCAGAATGTCCACATTGAATTTGCATACACTACCTCCATTATATGCAAATTTATTTCATGCATATTCATTGTGGATATCTTGAAAACCTGACTGGCAATGGAGTACTTCAGGACCGAGTTGAGATGCATTGCTTTAGAGCTTGGCTATAATGTACAGGAAAAGCTCACTGTTATGTTTATCAAGTACTTACTCTACTGCCTTTAGTACTGAGCACAGCAAAGTAGCACATTCAAATAGATAAATTAGTAGAAAGGCATGCCATATTCAGATAACATAAGAACATAAGCAATGCCTCCGCTAGGTCAGACCTGAGGTCCATCGTGCCCAGCAGTCCGCACACGCGGCAGCCCAACAGGTCCAGGACCTGTGCAGTAATCCTCTATCTATACCCCTCTATCCCTTTTTCCAGGAGGAAATTATCCAATCCTTTCTTGAACCCCAGTACCGTACGCTGCCCTATTATGCCCTCTGGAAGCGCATTCCAGGTGTCCACCAGACATTGGGTAAAGAAGAACTTCCTAGCATTCGTTTTGAATCTGTCCCCTTTCAACTTTTCCGAATGCCTTCTTGTTCTTTTATTTTTCGAAAGTTTGAAGAATCTGATCCTCTCCACTCTCTATGCCTTTCATGATTTTGTAAGTTTCTGTCATATACCCTCTAAGTCTCCTCTTCTCCAGGGAAAAAAGTCCCAGGTTCTCCAGTCTTTCAGCGTATGAAAGGTTCTCCATACCTATTAGAGAATGACATGGTGGCAGTTACCCGCGGCTAGCCGCGTTTAGCCGCGGGTAACCCGCCGAAATGGGGAAGAAAAAATAGTGGCCTCTGCGGAGACGGGGACAAGGCCATTCACTGCCCCGTGGAGCAGTGAATGGACTTGTCTCCACAGTGAGGCAACCAAGGATCGCGCGGTCCCCACCTGGCCATCTCCCTCCACCTCACCTTTGATGAAGACTTGAGCACTGTTCCCTCAACCGCCGGTTGAATTTCTGCCGGTCCGTGCGAAAAAAAAAAAAAGCCTCTCCTTTTCCCCTGCTCTCAGTTACTAAAGCCGACAGGAAGTCTTTCCGAGAGGATGTTCTGGGCCAGCCAATCACTGCCTGGCTGGCCCAGAACGTCCTCTCCAACTTCAGAATTGAGTCGGAAAGAAGACTTCCGGCTTTAGCAGCTGCAGCATGGCGGTAAGAGAAGAGGAAAAGGAGGGAGGCTTTTTTTTTTTTTGAGCGGCAGGGAGGCAGCAGGCTGGCTTTGGCTAGGGAGGGAGAAATGTAGACAGGCAGGCAGGCTTCTAGGATGGGGGTGGGACAAAGTTTGGAAGGCAGTGAGAGGGACATAGGAAAGAGGCACTAGGGGCACTAAAGACATGGGAAGGAGGCACTGGGGGCACTAAAGACAGAAAGGGGCACTAGACATGGGAAGGAGGTACTGGGGCACTAAAGACATGGGAAAGAGGCACTGGGGGCACTAAAGACAGAAAGGGGCGCTAAAGACATGGGAAGGAGGCACTGGGGGCACTAAAGACATGGGAAGGAGGCACCGGGGGCACTAAGGACATAGGAAGGAGGCACCGGGGGCACTAAGAACATAGGAAGGAAAGAGGGAGGGAATAGAAAGGGACAATTCTTGGGCCTGAGTGCAGAAAGAAAGAAAGGATACACAGACAGAAGGAAACACAACCAGAGACTCATGAAATCAATCACCAGACAGCAAAGGTAGGAAAAATGATTATATTTTCAATTTAGTGATCAAAATGTGTCAGTTTTGAGAATTTATATCTGCTGTCTATATTTTGCACTATATTTGTCTATTTTTCTATAGTTACTGAGGTGACTGAGCTTGCGGAGATGGGGCGGAAACAGGATTTTAAAATTTTAGTCCTAGTAGTTTGCCAGTCCACAAAATAATTATTTTATTTCTGCCGGTCCATGGGTGTAAAAAGGTTGAAAAACACTGATCTAGAGTATGCCGGCTTTCTTATTCGCCCAGCCGCATGCGTTCAAAAAGCCACGCACGCGCAGCTGCTCTAGTTGTTCAATCTTCTCTCTTGCAACTTCCTGTTTCCAGTTGCGTCAGAGGAGAATATTGAACAAATGAGCAGCCGCACGTGCAGCTGGGCGAAAAAGAAAGCCGGCATACTCTACATCTAAGGTGAGGTGGAAGGAGGGAGACGGTGGAACACTGCAATCGGTCGGGTGTCTGCTGTTTTTGTATCACTGCCTGCCTGCGCTCACGTTCCAGATCCTCCTGCATTTTTAGTGTGTACAATTGATCTGATTCGAGCTATAGGTGAACATGAGACACGTCATTGCAAGGGAGAAAAAGTCAATTGATTTATTTTATGTTCTGTTTTTACTACAGGGCAGAGGCACTGAAACAGATTCTCAGTGCAGTAGTAGTAGTGGCAGGACTCTCTTCTGTCTTCATGGTGTTTTGCAGTTCTGAGGCTTATATGGATGCTGTGGGGACAGTGACGGGGCGGTAAATGGGATGGCAGGGGCGGTGAAAGGGATGACGGTGACGGGGCGGTGAAGGGAATGGCAGTGACGGGGCGGTGCAGAGGATGGTGGGCCGGGGACGGTGCAGTGACGGGGACAGATTTTTTCCCCGTGTCATTCTCTAATACCTATTATCAGACGTGTTGCTCTCCTCTGAACCTTCTCGAGTAACGCCATATCCTTCTTAAGGTTCGGCGACCAATATTGGACGCAGTACTCCAGATGCGGACACACCATCGCCCAATACAACGGCAGGATAACTTCTTTCATTCTGGTAGTAATACCCTTCTTGATTATACCTAGCATTCTATTCGCTCTCTTAGCGGCCGCTGCGCACTGTGCCGTCGGTTTCATTGTCATGTCCACCATTACCCCCAAGTCCTTTCTTGGGTACTCTCCTTCAATAACATCCTTCCCATCGTATAGCTGTACCTCTGGTTTCTGTTTCCTACATGTAGTGCTTTACATTTCTCAACGTTGAACTTCATCTGCCATCTCGTTGCCCATTCCCCTAGTTTGTTCAAGTCTCTTTGCAGTCCTCTTTAGTCCGAGCTCCACTAAATAGTTTGGTGTCGTCCGCAAATTTTATTATCTCACACTTCGTCCCTGTTTCTAGATCATTTATAAATATATTAAATAGCAGCAGCCCGAGCACCAAGCCCTGTGGGGCACCACTCGTGACCCTCCTCCAGTCCAAGTAGTGGCCCTTCACTCCTACCCTCTGTTTCCTACCCACCAACCAGTTTCTGATCCATCTGTGTACATCTCCTTCCACCCCATGGTTCTTCAGTTTCCAAAGCAGGCGTTCATGGGTACCTTGTCAAAGGCTTTTTGGAAATTTAGATATATGATACCTATGGGGTCTCCTCTGTCCATCCATTTGTTAATTCCTTCGAAGAAGTGCAATAGGTTCGTTAGGCACGATCTCCCCTTGCAGAAACCATGTTGGCTGGTTATCAGAAGTTTGTTACTTTCCAAATGTTCATCGGTGTTGTCTTTTATCAGTGCTTCCGCCATTTTCCATGGAACTGAGGTCAGACTCACTGGTCTGTAGTTTCCTGGGTCACCTCTTGATCCCTTTTTAAAGATGGGCGTAACGTTGGCCATCTTCCAGTCCTCCGGGATCACGCCTGTTTTCAGAGATAGATTGCAAATTTGTTGCAGAAGTTCTGCTATCTCCTCCTTTAGTTCTTTCAGAACCTTTGGATGGATTCTGTCCAGACCCGGGGATTTGTCAGTTTTTAGTTTTTCTAGTGCCTGCACACATCTTCAAGGCTCACTTCCATGGATGTTAATTTTTCTGCCTGATCTCCATTGAAGATTTGCTCGGGTTCCGGTATGTTGGATGTCTCCATTGAAGATTTGCTCGGGTTCCGGTATGTTGGATGTGTCTTCATTTGTAAATACAGACGAAAAGAACATGTTAAGTCTTTCTGCTACTTCTTTCTCCTCCTTGACCACTCCCTCCCTGTCTCCATCGTCCAGCGGTCCCACCTCCTCCCTAGCCGGCTGCTTCCCTTTAACATATCTAAAGAATGGTTTGAAATTTTGAGCTTCCCTGGCTAGCCTCTCTTCATACTCTCTTTTGGCTTTTCGAACCACACGGTGACATTCTTTTTGATACTTCCTGTGCTCTTTCCAGTTCCCCTCAGTTTTGTCCTTTTTCCATTTCCTGAATGAATTTTTTTTATTGCTTATCGCTTCCTTCACTATTTTAGTTATCTCCACCGGGTCTTTTGTTCGACTCTTTTTGTACCCCTTTCTGAATCTGGAGCTATACAAATTTTGCGCCTCGCTCACCGTGTCCTTGAAAAAAGATCAGGGCAAGAAAAAGCCAAACCAGAATAACAAAAAAAAAAAAATACAACAACCAGGAAATGGCATCTTTAGCCTTAGAAAACAAAGCAGAGAAGGCAGGTCTGATGCAATCAGCCACAACCAGCATGAAAACTGAAAATGCACAGTTAAACAGATGAGTCTTAAGGCCTGAGCTGGTTTCTGGAATCCTGCTGGCTGAGCTGATTGGGGATTCCCCTGCCATGATCAGCTGAACCAGTAGGGCGAACAGATTCTTTTCTCCCTCACACCCACTGATCCCCTGCCATCACACCCATCTTAATGGATATTCCCTGCCACCCCCATAAGATCCCTCCACACCCTCACCTTAAGTGGCATCCCCCCAACATAATGCAACACCCCTCCCCCATGCCTTCTGATGAAAGATCAGCAGGAGTGAAGCCCACTCTTTCCTGCCAATAGCGACATTTCTTCAGAATGATGGGCCTTTCCCTCCCAATGCCTTAGGCCCCTCCTACTATCCCAAGATGATGGGTGTCAGGTGATATTGGGGGATGCCCATTCAGGGAGTATGTTGGAGCCACAGCCTCAGCACCCTAAGGTTGTGGGTTCAAATCCTTCTGCTCCTTGTGACCCTTAGTAAGTCACTTAATCCCTCTATTGCCCCAGGTACACTAGATGGAGTTTGAGCCCGCCCGCCGTGATAGATAGGAAAATATGATAAAGTACCTGAATGTAAAACCACTTGTGATATAAGTGGTATATAAATAAATAATAATAAAGTGGTGATGGGGGGGTGCCAATTAAGGTATGGGGTTAGGGGGACAGCGTGAGAAGGAGGAAGAGAGGAATACGTTCTCTCTGCTGGTTCAGCTGATCCTGGCAGAGAAATCCACAATCAGCTGAGCCAGCAGGACTCTAGAAACCAGCTCAGCTGATCAGGATTCCCTGCCGTGATCAGATGATGCCAAGCCTTTCGGACAAGGTCTGCTTTGATATCTGAAAAGCTGGTCTTTGTGCGTTTCTCATGTGGATGTCTTTCTATTAGCGAACAGGCAAAAAAGATAGACATATTAAGGACCAAAATGTCCAGATAGGTTATTCTCAAAAGAAAATATATATACTATATATCTTGCTGTTTTGAGAGTGATCATTTTCTCTCCTGGATTTCTGGACATCTTTCCCAAAACGTCCACATTCAAGAGTTAGACGTTCTGTCAAAAATCCCCCTCCACTTAAACAATATTAATTTTGAAAGAAGACTGGAAAGGGAGAAAGATGGACCATGGTGGAGGAGAAAATGGAAGAGATGCCCAGACCCCAGGGCCCTCTGGAGTTGTGGGAGCATAGAGGTAATTACAAAGCTATCATAAAAATTATAGTGTAGTACATCAAAGTGATTAGATTACAGAATACAAGACAACATGGATTGATAAAAGGGAATTCTTGTTAAATAAAACCGATTTACTTTTGCCAGTTATGAAGGTAGGTAGTAAGCTTAGAAGTTCCATAACTCAGTGGTTGTTGATGGAGTCAATTCAGGTGAAGGTAAAATGGGGCTCTCGGATCTAGGACTAATTATTTTCATTA
The DNA here is from genome assembly GCF_902459505.1 of Geotrypetes seraphini. Lineage (NCBI taxonomy): Eukaryota > Metazoa > Chordata > Amphibia > Gymnophiona > Dermophiidae > Geotrypetes > Geotrypetes seraphini. The sequence goes on from NC_047085.1 coordinate 61,507,613, forward strand.
GCAATGACATTACTAAAAGACTTGGCAAAATATTAGTTTGCAAATGCCATCAAAATCAGTAGCAGAGTAGACACTGGGTAGAGATGTTCATAGGAAAAAAAAAAAGACCTTTTGATTCAGTTTTGGTTTTTTTTGGATCCCCGTTTTGGTTCATTTTCAGATTCTGAATTAGGAGGGTCATTCTTTTCATTTGGGGTGATGGAGCAGACAATTTTGCATTCTGTTGTTGTTTCCCATCCGTTTTTAATTAAACTTGCTGGTAGATATCTGCCAAAGTAGGTCCTATAAAGCCCTCCTAGCATCAAAAATAGAACAGAGAGTACTAACAGTGGCGAGAAATGCCAAGGTGCTAATATTGGAATGAAGACCTCAAAACCTCTGGGCTTCGGACTAACAGGCACCAACAAAATTCAGATAAAGTCAGAGTTTTGTGAGGAAATTAGACTATTAAAGAGGTGCATGAAGGAATATCCAAGCATCTAAATTAATCCTAGCGCCAGCTGTGTGACCAAGTTAAAAGCACACCGAGCTGCCACTGGTGGTCATGGGGGGGGGGGGGGGAGTGTTGCAGAGAGAAATGTGCCGGCAGCAGGAGGACGTGCAGAGAGAAATGCAACGACAGCAGGGGGTGCCTGTAGATATGCAGTGCCACTTTGGCCCTACTGGAGCTACCTTGCAGATAAAGGCAAGTCAGCTGGCCAGCACTTCTCTTCCGCAGTGTGCTGTGGCACACAGTTTGTGACACACTGGTATAGAGACTAAATCAGGTAGCCCAGTTCTCTCTACCTCTGCCTGAGCCAATTGTACTATTACTTGCTTTATTTCATAGCCTAATGCTATTTTTCATTCTCAAACTCTTTTTAACTGCAGCTAACAAGCTACCTTATTCTTCTGAAACCTAGGAGACAAGAAAACGATGATGCTTTCTTTTTGTCAATGGCCTGTTGACATCAGCCATGGGCTTTGGAAGAAGTGAGGCTGGGATAGGCACATTTGGCTATGTGTCAAAAAGTTTCAAAAATGATTGGCAAAGAGTGGCTGCTTTTTTATTATTATTATTATTATCTGTCCCTTTGGCAGCTCTACTGTATTTGACCCAAAGAGAAGTGGCCGTTTCCCTATAAAATCTAAAGACAAATGCTTTTCAGATCTTATGGTCATTTGTTTATCCTTAAATAACTGAACTGAACCAAAAATGGCTTCATTCTTCTATTGCCATTAGTTTTAAAATGAATGCACGTTTCTGGGCAAAGGGCAGAAGAATCAAATTGAGACCTGAGAACACTGGCAAATACTGTAGTCATGGATTTTGAAGCTGTGCTTCAGTGCAATAAAGTGTAAAATTGTGCCTCTATGATACAGAAATTCATTAACTAGTTATCGGCAGCATAGTACCAGCAAACAGCCAAGCAGGACAAGAAGATATAAATAATCAATTCAAATAATGTGAAGGTTGCCAATCAAAGTAATAAAGCTATGGGGAAAACTAATTGTGCCTTCTGGTGTATAAGGAGGGGTATTAACGGCAAGAAAACAAGAGGTCAAATTGTCTTTATAGATAGATCAGTGGCTCCCAAATCTGGCCTGAGAGACTCTTAAAGTAGGGTTTTCATGATGTCTGAGGTGATTATATCTGCATTATTTGTGAACTTATTTACTGCAGAGTCAGTGTGGATATCCTGAAAAAGCTAATTGACGTGATGGTTTGGGAAACACTATGCTGATATCCAAAGCAAATTATGTATTTGCCAACAGCCAATGATTTATTCATTTATTTTTTTAAATTATATGTCTAGCAGCAGCTTGTTTAAAATGCTAAATGGCCAGATACTATCTTTATAATTGTGGGCTAGGTTAGGGGCAGGATGGAGACAGCCCTAAAAAATATCCATTTAGCAGCAATATTCAGTCATTAAATTGCTAAGATATCCATTTAGACCTGCTGAACAACAGACCTAAATGGATAGTGCATGCATAATTGATGCATTATCCCCCAGATTTTTATATATATTGCACCCAAATTTCTGCACTCAATTTTGTGCGTGCATCAGAGATGTGTGTGCAAATAAATTGACTAATTAGCTCAGAAACATCAATAACTGGGTGCTTACAACTAATTATTGATGTTAATTGGAAGTCTTAAAAATTGGTGTACACATCTCACTGAACACTATAATATAAAGCATGGTGCCTAATTTCAATTGCACATGTCTGAAAAGGGCACACAGTCAGGAGCATTCCAAAATGGGTATGAAATATGAGTAGGAGCATTTGCGGGCTGCCCAGAGCGCTAAATGCTCCACACTCATAAGAATTCTAGGAGCATCGAAGCAGCGTCGGAGCATTTAGCGCTCTGGGTTACAGAATGGCATGGGGACAAAATTTTCACCATCCCCGTGGGAATTCATTTTCCTGTCCTGTCCCCATGAGTTCTTTTCCTGTCCCTGCCCCATTCCTGCAAGCTCCATCCTCATCTGCACAAGCCTCAACCACTGTAAAATCATATGTGTTCAAGACTTGTGCCGATACGTCAGAGCTTACAGGAATGGGGCAAGGACAGCGACAAAACTCATAGAGACGAGGCAGGGAAATTGAGTTCCGACGGGGACAAATTTGACCCCGTGTCATTCTCTACTCCAGGCCACAGTAGAAACCTCTACCTGGCTTAGTAAAAAAAAAAAAATCACAAGTTCCAATGCCTGAAAATTCAGCTCTATATATGTCATTAGTAAGACCTCCATTGTCCTACTTTGTTCTGTATTGGAGGTTGTATCTTTCTAAAGCTGTTTGATAAAAAAAATGGAGACTGTTCATAGAAGAGTTACCAAAACAGTAGTCTATAACACAGACCCACTCAGTCTTGGATAACATTGGAAAACAGTATATAAAGAAGGGATATGATAGAAACTTTCAGTTATTTAGCAGATTAATAATATGGCAGGAAAAATTTTCCTTAAAAAAAAAAAAAAGAAAGAAAGCATAACAGGTCATTGTATGAAACTAGAAAAGAAGTCTCACAGAAACCACTGCTGTTATGGTTGTAACTTAGCTAACAGCAGCATAAGTACTGTAAGAGTTCCAAGAAGATTGGGCTAAAAATTTATTTTACCATCCACTTTTGTTTCTATCCATTGTGTGAACGTCATCCTGGACCCCTGAAGAAGGCTTTGTTAGCCGAAACACAGACCATGTCGGCTCTGCAGCAATTTTATTGTGAGTGATTTTGGTTTTTTACGATTTACAATAAACATTTGCATCAAGAACATTCTGTCCACAGCATCTTTGTCTTTGGATCTTCATGAAATCTTGAACCCAGAAATGGCAGGAGTGACTGGAGATCACTTCTGCCTTCCCTCCACTAGACCTCCAGAGAATTTCACTAAGTAGGCCCAAGGGGGCCTACAGGAGGGAGGGGAAGTTTGGGACAAAGAGGGGCAACTCCTCAGCCCCTTTAAGTGGACCAGGAGCACTGGGCTCCAGCTTAAGCAGCCCCATGCTCCCAGCCAGCAAAAACATCAGATAAAATCTGGCATTTTTTCAGGACTAATGAATTTGTGGTTCAGCATTTTGCATCTCATTACTATGTTTCCTATAGTAACATGAATTAATATGTGTTACAGTAATATAATGCATATTATAATATTATTACCCTCCCATTAACATCAAGTGGCAGATACAGCTACAATGGTCTTAATGACTGCTCTTTGAGTCTCTCATAAGGAAAGGGAAAGAATAGTGAGTCATTGATTTAGACCAGTTCTGCTCAGCAGCCACCCTTTCAGATTTTGCATTATTGAATTCTCTTGTTTCAATTTTTTTTTAGCTTTTTAGTTGGCTCTGAGCGGAAAACAGTTGCTGGATTGAATTTCTGTGGCAACTGTTTGCTGTCACTGCAAGATCGGCAGTGTCAGTAGCTATACCGGTTGGAACTCTTATGCGCTGGTGCAGTAAAGCTACCATGTGCGATTGAACTGTTCCACTTTACCCATTTGGTCCTGTCAGTCACAGTACAGGATTCAACATACGACACCATATATAGGATACTAGAATGGTAGGAAGAATGCCTAGCCCCAAGAAGCATTCATTTTAATCTGGGTTTAACAAAACAATCATAGCCTGTCTTTGGAAGCATGATAAATCAGCTTGTGTTCAAGCAAACAGCACAAAGATGTTCCCCAGCAGCCAAACAGATATCAAGTATCTGAGAAAAATCACTCTATACCAACCCTGTTAACAAGAGGTGGGAAATTAAGTGGTGGCAACACAAACAAGGCAGGTGGCCTATTGGCACTCTCCTTTCATCCCACACATCGGACTCAAATAACAGCGCATGACAAATCATTTAAAAAAGAAGAATAGATTTATTGTTGTCACTAATACTGCTGTCATTTTTTTTTTATGGTGCTTTCGAGATAGTTTATCACAGCTAGTTGGATCATCTATGGTATTAGTTTGCAACTCAATACTGCAATCTCAGATGTAAATCATTTCTCCGTAATTATTATATATGCTTCAAATTGACGTGGGCTCCTGATGCAGGTGTTTGTGCCAAAGCAGGTGCTGTGTCAGGTCCACTTTTAGATTTTATGTGAGTCGGTCTATCCAATAAAGAGCTGTGGTTTACCATCACATCTAATCCAATGCTTTTATTTGGCTCATCTCCACTGCGTTGCCTAGCCATAACCCCCTCCATATTCCCTTTCTTTCCATCATACCTGCCCATTTCCTTCCCCTCCCCCCTGCAGACCACTGCCAGGCTCCCAAACTGTTTCTGTCTGACCTCCCTAAAGGTCAGTCCCTCAGGCAGCACATTGGCACTCTACTTTCATCCCACACATCAGACTCAAACAATAGCACACAAATAATTTAAGAAGAGTGGATTTGTTATGACCTCAGCATTGTACTCTAGTTACAGATATGAAATACAATAATATTTCACAGTAATCTATCTAAATTCTTCCTGGACAGGGTGTCTAGTCTATTGAGTCGATCAGCAGCCAAAACATATTTATGCCCTAACTGGGCTGTAGACATCTCAAAGCACTACTTATCAGGGTTGCCGTAAAAGCACATTCCCTTCCTTATCCATTTTGCTCATTTTCCTGTTGCCTACAACACCCCATTCCATCAGAGTCTGGGTAGGGCCACGGTCCTTCAGTTTCTCTAGTCCTGCCCAAAACACACCTCTAACATGCCCCCTTGGAATTTAGATGAACTATTAACAAATGGCATAGAATACTGTCTAGAAAATAGGTTTCAAAAATGGTGATTTGGATGTTTTGGCAAATAAAATGTCCAAGTGCCATTTTATGCTGGGTTTTTTTTTTTTACATGTTTATTTGTTTTTTAATGAGCTCCATAGCCAGTGTGGCATTGACTATCTGCACCTATCTGGCTATGTCATGTGATGTAGCCAGTTTGTGGCTAGTCACTAGCCACAGATATTCAGTGAGAAATAACCAGTCATTTCCCGCTGAATGTCTGCGGTTAGCCACTAAAAAATGCTATTTAGCCTAGAAATCATTCCTGGTCTGTTAAATAGTTTTGAATATCGACCAGAGAGGGCCTCCATGATGACTGCATTGTGCACACATTAAATGTCACTGCCTATTCGATCAGCAGCAATAAATATACAAACTAAACAAAATGCTAGTACTGGCACTTAATCTGATCTCCATGCTGCAGAAAAATGGCCTGCTAAGCATTTCATCACTCCTCAAAGCCTTCTTAAATCATTTTCCATTCTGTGTACGTGTTCGCTTTGTTGCAGAGTTTATTGTTTTATATATATATATATATATATATATATACATATATATATATATATATATATATATATATATACACACACACTTCACTCACACACACACACACTTCACATACACACACACTCTTCACTCACATACACACAACACTTCACATACACACACACTCCACTCACACACACACTTCACTCACACACACACACACACACTTCACTCACACACACACAACACTTCACACTCACACACACACTTCACTCACACACACACACACACACTTCACTCACACACACACACACTTCACACACACACACACACTTCACTCACACACACACACTTCACTCACACACATACACTTCACTCACACACACACACACTTCACTCACACACATACACACTTCACTCACACACATACACACTTCACTCACACACACACACTTCACTCACACACACACACACACTTCACTCACACACACACACACACTTCACTCACACACACACACACACTTCACTCACACACACACACACACTTCCTTCTAACCCCCTCTTTCATATTACTCACAAAAATATAATGAACTGAGCCAATTCTAGGTCCAATCACCGAGGCTCTCCTCTAGTTGCCTTTCTCTCCTTAAAGTGAATTCCATTTAGCATTATCTTCTGTTAACTGTCAATGAATTTCAAATCCAGTCCATCAGCTTGGAACCCACTCTGAAGCTGCTCAATTTATTTATGAGCCTCCTTTGTGGGACAGTGTTAAAATCTTTGCTGAAACTGAAGAACACTATATACATGCCTTTGATTCAATTCTCTAGTCCCTCAAATGAAAAAAAAAAAAAAATCAGATTTGATTAACACAGTCTGCTGCTGGTACAGCTATGCTGCTTCATTGTTCTGTAATTCATCTGATTTCCTTTATTTTAGAACATAAGAACATAAGAATTGCTGCTGCTGAATCAGACCAGTGGTCCATCATGCCCAGCAGTCTGCTCCCGTGGTGGCCCCCAGGTCAAAGACCAGCGCCCTAACTGAGACCAGCCCTACCTGCGTACGTTCCAGTTCCGCAGGAACTCGTCTAACTTTGTCTTGAATCCCTGCAGGGTGTTTTCCCATACGACAGCCTCCGGAAGAGCGTTCCAATTTTCCACCACTCTCTGGGTGAAAAAGAACTTCCTTACACTTATACGGAATCTATCCTCTTTTAACTTGAGAGAGTGCCCTCTCGTTCTCCTTTCCTTGGAGAGAGTGAACAGCCTGTCTTTATCTGCTAAGTCTATTCCCTTCATTATCTTTGAAGGTTTCAATCATGTCCCCTCTCAGTCTCCTCTTTTTAAGGGAGAAGAGGCCCAGTTTCTCTAATCTCTCACTGTACGACAACTCCTCCAGCCCCTTAACCATTTTAGTCACTCTTCTCTGGACCCTTTCGAGTAGTACTGTGTCCTTCATCAAGTACGGTGACCAGTGCTGGATGCAGTATTCCAGGTGAGGGTGTATCATGGCTCGGTACAACGGCATGATAACCTTCTCTGATCTGTTCGTGATCCCCTTCTTAATCATTCCAAGCATTCTGTTTGACCTTTTTGCCACTGCCGTGCATTGCGCGGACAGCTTCATTGACTTATCGACCAGTACTCCCAAGTCTCTTTCCTGGGGTGTCTCTCCGAGTACTTAGCTCCAAAGTATTAAAGTGGTTTACATGAGGGAGAGTGTGGCACAGTAGTTAGAGCTAGTCTCAGCACCCTGAGGTTGTGGGTTCAAACCCACACTGCTCCTTGTGACCCTGGGCAAGTCACTTAATCCCCTCATTGCCCCAGGTACATTAGATAGATTGTGAGCCCGTCGGGACAGACAGGGAAAAATGCTCGAGTACCTGATTAAATTCATGTAAACCGTTTTGAGCTCTCTTGGGAGAACGGTATAGAAAATTGAATAAATAAATAAATATACACAGTGGAACCTTCGTTTGTGAGCATAATTCGTTCCAGAAGCATGCTCATATATCAAAGCGAGTTTCCCCATAGAAAGTAAGGGAAACTCACTTGATTCATTCCACAAACCCCCCCTCCCCCCCACCGCATCCCACAAGGCCACTGGCACTGCTTGCTTCCACCCCACCCCACCACATCAGATCCCAAAAAGAACCCCCCACCCCAAGACCACTGGCGTGCTGCCACCCCACCCCAAGAACTGGCATTGCCCACCCGCCCAAACCCAAACTCTTACTGCAATCCGGCACCGACACGCAACACCAATCCACAGGACATGCCGGTGCCAGTGCCAGAGATCCTGCTTCTTGCCGCTGATTTCTGCTGGGCCTCGAGCATCTGCGTATGCTCAAGGCCTTCTGGCTCCCACTCTCTCTTACAAAAATACACAGTGGTCAATTAGCATGGTGAAAAGCTAAATGAAGGGATATTAGCCTCGGGGAAACCCTTCGGGTGACACATGTTGACACAATAGTCCCTGAAAGTTAGACCACTATATAAGCTAAGTACTTTAACATCTTTCATAAATCTAAGCGGTGAAAGTTTAACACTTTAGGATTAAATAATTAAATAAATAAAGACCCGGTGAGGTCATAGTCAGGGCAGGATCAATTCATCGAGGGCCCCTAGGCACACAAGTACACTGGGCCCCCTACCCCACCCCCACCATGCACCCAGACAGAAACAGGAAGCTGCGTCAGAGGGAAGCTTTGGGCAAGCAGCACCACTTGCACAATTACAGTTCCTGTTGCCTTTCTTACCCACATTGCTTGCTTGTCTTATTTTCTGTCGATTGGGGGAGGGGGGGCCGCATTGCCAATCGATGCATTGCCAATCGATGCTGGAGGGGCCCATCGCCGTTTGGGAAAAAGCAATGTTGATGCCCTCCATCAGGCCTCCCTGATCATTTCAGACCCTAGGCATGTGCCTGCTTGGCCTATTGGTTAATCCTGCCCTGAAACAATGTTGATGCCCTCCTTCATCAGGCCCGCCTGACCATTTCAGACCCTAGGCATGTGCCTACTTGGCCTATTGGTTAATCCTGCCCTGATACAACCTGATACAATGAAATTTATGAGTATCTAGATGGTACTTCTGAGGGCCTTTCACAACTAAATTTCTTTGGAAGAGTGAGATTATGGTGGGTGATTTACATTGATTCACCTTT